>NC_080178.1:11861282-12218505 GCF_950295315.1 Erinaceus europaeus
GTAAGCTGGAGATGTCTTCACACTGGCGTTGCTAAATTAAATGAGCCATCCAACTAGGGTTAAGGGAATAGCACAGGACTGGAAGACAGCTCAACGGGTTGGCTGCATTCTTTGCTATGTATGTGGTCCAGGTTTGAACCCTGACACTACACAAGAATGCCATGCCACCATGGAAAGCGCTAATACTGTGGCGTCTCTCTCTCTCTGTCAACAGAGTTATTGCTGAAGCTTGGTGTTAGCACTATGAATTCACTGTTTCCGGTGGCCATTTTTTCCTTTTTTTTTTTTCTTTCTATTCTATTTGACAGGACGGAGAGAAATTGCGAGGGGAGGAGAGACAGAGAGGGAGAGAAAAAGACCGACACCTGCAGACCTGCTTCATTGCTTGTGAACCATTCCCCTGCTGCAGGTTGGGAGAGGGGGCTGGAATCTGCACTTAACCGGCTGTGCCTCCGCCCCCCCCCCCCAGACCACTGTTTAGTTCTGGTTTATAGTGGTGTTGGGGACTGCACCTGGGACCATAGGTGCCTCAGTCATGAAAGTGTTTGTGCATAACAATTATGCTAACTGTTCAATCTGTTCGGAGCAGACTGCCCTTTTTTTTTTTTTTTTTTCCTCCCTTTAAATAGAGCACTGTTAAATTTTGGTTTATAATGGTGCTGGGGATTGAACCTGGCACTTCAGAACCTTGGGCCTGAGTCTTTTTTTAATTTTAAACATTTATTTATGTATTCCCTTTTGTTGCCCTAGTTGTTTTATTGTTATAGTTATTATTGTTATTGATGTCATTGTTGTTGGATAGGACAGAGAAATGGAGAGAGGAGGGGAAAACAGAGAGGGGGAGAGAAAAATAGACACCTGCAGACCTGCTTCACCGCTTGTGAAGTGACTCCCCTGAAGGTGGGGAGCCGGGGGCTTGAACTGGGATCCTTGTGAGGGTCCTTGCAGATTTGCGCCACCTGCACTTAACCCGCTGCGCTACCAGTAACCAACTCCCTGGGCATGAGTATTTTGCAGAACCAATTGCCACAGCCTTCTTATTTTTATTTAAATTATTTTTATTTATTTTATTTTATTATTATTATTATTTTAATTTATTTCTTTATTGGGGAATTAATGTTTTACATTCAACAGTAAATACAATAGTTTGTACATGCATAACATTCCCCAGTTTCCCATTTAACAATACAACCCCCACTATGTCATTTATCATCCTTCATGGACCTGTATTCTCCCCACCCACCCACCCCAGAGTCTTTTACTTTGGTGCAATACGCCAATTCCATTTCAGGTTCTACTTGTGTTTTCTTTTTTTTTTTTTTTTTTAATAATTTATTTCTTTATTGGGGAATTAATGTTTTACATTCAACAGTAAATACAATAGTTTGTACATGCATAACATTCCCCAGATTCCCATTTAACAATACAACCCCCACCATGTCATTCATCATCTTTCATGGACCTGTATTCTCCCCACCCACCCACCCACCCCAGAGTCTTTTACTTTGGTGTAATACTCCAATTCCATTTCAGGTTCGACTTGTGTTTTCTTTTCTGATCTTGTTTTTCGACTTCTGCCTGAGAGTGAGATCATCCCATATTCATCCTTCTGTTTCTGACTTATTTCACTCAACATGATTTTTTCAAGGTCCATCCAAGATCGGCTGAAAACGGTGAAGTCTACACTAGTAGTGAATGTAGTGAATGGCTACACTACAAATCCACTGCTCCTCGAGGCTATTTTTTTCCTTTTGTTGCTTATCATTCTTGTTATTATTATTGTTGTAGTTGTTGGATAGGACAGAGAGAAGGGGAAGACAGAGAGGGGGAGAGAAAGATAGACACCTGCAGATCTGCAAATGGGGAACCGGGGGCTTGAACCGGGACCCTATGCCAGTCCTTGCGCTTTATGCCATGTGCAGTTAACCCTATACACTGCTGCTCAGCCCTGCATAATAGTTATGCAAAGAGACTCTTATGCCTGAGGCTCCAAAGTCCTAGGTTCAGTCCTTACCCCAACACCAGGAGCCCAAGCTGAGCAGTGCTTTGGTAAAAATAAAAATAATAAATAAATAAATAAAAATAAATAATAAAAGGTGGGATAGGGATAGACAACATAATGGTTAAGTAAAGACACTCTCATGCCTGAGGCTCCTGAGGATCCCCCACCCACCACCACCACTATAAACCAGAGCTGAGCATTGCTCTAGTTTAATAAAGAAAAAGAAAAGGAAAGAGAAAAAGAAAAAGAAAAAGAAATTGGCATGAAAGAAGTTCCTAATCTCTCTTCTACCTGCAAAAACTAAACTAAACTAAACTAAACTAAACTAAACTAAACTAAACTAAACTAAACTAAAAACTAAGGAGACTGGGACATATATTCTAGTATTGCTCCTGTCTCCATTACACTCTGGATGGAAATAAATGAGTTTTCCCTTTTTGCAAAAGCTGCTGTTGATAGTGTCTGGCTTTCTGTGGTACAGGACCCTTGTTCCTCTTTACTGGGATGAGTGAACTCGGGAACCTGCGTAATTTATGACTCAGGCAAATAGAAGAGGTGCATAGGGCAAGACACAGGAGAGGGAAGGTACGTGCAAAACTTCTGTGCCCTCTCTAAGTGCCTGATCCTGGGTGCACATGGGGACACTTCCAAGTGTCCATGGACCTAGAAGCTCTCTGAACTCTGTCCTTCAGGAGTTTTTATGGTGGTTCCATTATGCCGGCATGATTGATAAAATTAGTGGTTATTAATAAGTCGTCACTCTCAGGCAGAAGTTGAAAAACAAGACCAGAAAAGAAAACACAAGTAGAACCTGAAATGGAATTGGCGTATTGCACCCAAGTAAAAGACTCTGGGGTGGGTGGGTGGGGAGAATACAGGTCCATGAAGGATGATAAATGACATAGTAGGGGTTGTATTGTTAAATGGGAAACTGGGGAATGTTATGCATGTACAAACTATTGTATTTACTGTTGAATGTAAAACATTAATTCCCCAATAAAGAAATAAATTAAAAAAAAATAAAAAATAAGTCGTCACTCCTCTGTCTCTCTGAAGTTGAAGGGTTAACTTAATGTTCCAGTCCTTTGTTATTTTGTTTCTTCTGAAAACAATCTACCATCCTGAAACAGTTTAGTGCCTGCTGCCAACCCAGGATTTCCAATATTCAAAGATAGTGTGCAGTGGATGGAGTGTTGGACTCCCAAGCATGAGGTCCAGAGTTCAATCCCTAGACTCATATATATCAGATGGATGCCTCCCTAACTCTCTCCCATCCGCCCCCCACTTTTTATTAATAAATAAATAAATAAATAAATAAATAAATAAATGGGGGTTGAGTGATGGTGCACCGGGTTGAATGCACATGTCATAATGCATAAAGACCCAGGTTCGAGCCCACCTGGTCCCCACTTGCAGTGGGAAAGCTTTGCCAGTGGTGAAGCAGTGTTGCAGATGGCTCTCTGTCTCTCTTCCTCTCTCTCTTTTTAAATTTTTAAAAATATTTATTTGTTCCCTTTTGTTGCCCTTGTTTTATTGTTGTAGTTATTGTTATTTTTGTTATTGATGTCATTGTTGTTGGATAGGACAGAAAGAAATGGAAAAAGGAGGGGAAGGCAGAGGGGGGAGAGAAAGATAGACACTGCAGACTTGCTTCACCGCCTGTGAAGCGACTCCCCTGCAGGTGGGGAGCCAGAGGCTCGAACCGGGATTCTTACACCGGTCCTTGCACTTTGCACCGCGCTTAACCTGTTGAGCTACAGCCCAACTCCCTTGTCTCTCTTCCTCTCTATCTCCCCCTTCGTTCTCAATTTCTGGTGATCTCTATCCAATAAATAAAGGTAATTAAAAAAATAAATCTCTCTTATCAAGATGTTTGTCAGGACGCCTGGAGGGAAGAATAATAAAAAGAGTCACAGAAGTCAATGGGTTTCCTATCTGGTGGCTACTTGTCCAAGATAGCAAGTATATAACGATTAGTTCTTGTGGACTCTGTACTAGGTACTCAACTGATCCTGAGGGCCTGGGATCTAACGTGCATAGCCCTTGGACCTTATGGACAAAGGGCAGAGAGCACAAGAAAGGGAAAGACTGTAAGAATGAGGTGTGGCAGGAAACTGTTGTTTTCTGAGTGTTTCTTTTTGAAAATATTTTATTTATTTATTATTGGATAGAGACAGACAGAAATTGAGAGAGGAGGGAGTGATAGAGAGGGAGAGAAACAGAGAGACACCTGCAGCCCTACTTCACCACTCATGAGGCTTTCCCCCTGCAAGCAGGGATGGGAGGCTTGAACCTGAGTCCTTGTACACTATGAGTGTGCTTAACCAGGTGCCTCATGGCCTGGCCCTTTTTGAGCATTTTTTTTTCTTTTTCTTTCTTTCTTTCTTTTTTTTTTTAAAGATTTTATTTATTGATTCATGAGAAATGATAGGAGAGAGAGAAAGAACCAGACATCAATCTGGTACATGTGCTGCCGGGGATTGAACTTGGGACCTCATACTTAAGAGTCCAAAGCCTTGTCCACTGCGCCACTTCCCAGACCACCTGAGCATTTCTTTTGTGACATGATTATTCCTCTTTTGCAGATGAGGAAACTGGGGATTAGAATACTGATGCAATTTATCCAAGATCACAGATTCTGGCTCTAAATTCTCCACTATATACCGAAGAGTTTTCTCTCTCTCTTTAAATCTTTATTTACTTACTGGACTGAGACAGCCAGAAATTGAGAGGGAAGGGGGTGATAGAGAGTGAGAGAGACAGAGACACCTGGAACCCTCCTCACTACTTGAAAAGCTTTCCCCCTGCAGGTGGGGACCAGGGCCTTGAAACTGGGTCTTTGTGCCCTGTAATGTGTGCTCAACCAGCTGTGCCACCACCTGGCCCCTACGCCCAGACTCTTACTTTGCTGAGTGATGAAGGTATTAGGAGCATCTTTGGTTTTTGATCCTGATTCCTGACACAGGAATCTTGAATACTTTAGAATTTCCTGAGTGATAAGGAGGGGTATCTTTTGTTCAAAGGAGACGAGTCTTGATAGATTTTGGGATAGTTACAGATGGGGGATGGTTATGGAAAGATGAAACTATGATTAGAAACTTGTGATAAATATTATTAGAGCCTCTCGCCCCAGTGAAATTCAAGTAAAGTTTTATTGGAACACAGCCATGTTCATCCACCTATGTACTGTTTATGGCTACATCTGATTTCTATGATAGAGTCAAGAATTGTCAAGTGCAACATCAATGTATGAGTATGTTTCCTATGTCTAAGTATACACATAATCTACAAAATGTATAGTATATAAGTACCTACAAACTATCCTTGATTTTGCCATTTGGCCCACAAAGCCTTAACTGTTTATATATCCGGCCCCGTACAGAAAGGAGTTTTCAAACTTTGAAATATTTATTTATTCCCTTTGTGTTGCCCTTGTTCTAGTTATTATTGTTGTTGTTATTGATGTCATTGTTGTTGGATAGAACAGAGAGAAATGGAGAAAGGAGGGGAAGACAGAGAGGTGGAGAGAAAGACAGATACCTGTAGATCTGCTTCACTGTTTGTGAAGCGACTCCCCTGGCGCTTAACCCACTGCACTACTGCCTGACTCCCAGTTTTTGAACTTTGAAAATTAAGGGATTATTTCTGTGGTTTTTAGGCAAAAGGCCTGCACAGGGCTAGTGGCAGAAGGGATGGGAGAAAGTGGGATGAATATGGGGAGCTCTTCAGGAGGTAGGGCTCTGGGTCCAGGGAATGGAGAGCAGTCTGTAGTCCCATGGAGGTCTTGAGTTAGATCCTCTGCATCACATATGCCAGAGTGATGCCCTGGTTCTCTCCCCACTCTCTGACTTTTTTTTTTAAAAGAAAACTGATTTTTAATTATCTTTATTTCTTGGGTGAGACAGCCAGAAATTGAGAGGAAGGGGGGAGCTAGATAGATAGATAGAAAGAGAGGGAGAAAGAGAGATATCTGCTGCACTGCTTCACTACTTGTAAGCTGCAAGTGGGGGACTGGGGGCTTGAACCCGGGTCTTAGAGCATTGTAAACATTTGCTTAACCAGGTGTGCCACCACCTGGCCCCTCTTTGATGTTAATAAAGAAACAAATCTTTTTTTTTTTTTTTAAAGGAGGCTTATAAGACTTATAGATTTTTTGGGCTGAGCCCAGAATTCACTATGTTCCTGGTCATGTTAGCCAAACCCAAGTCAACTAGGAGAATAAGTTTTTGGGAAACAGAGGGAGGGAAAATAAAGGGGTTAGGAAGAAAAGAATGAGAAACAGCTTTCAGGTCTCCTTGTGGGGACAGTGTGATTCCAGGAGCTCTGCTGTCTCTGTGTGTCACTCAGATGCTAAGAAACACAGAGCTTGAGAAAAGAGAAGTCAATTCATAACTATGATCTTGGGAGAACTATGATGTTTACTCCTTGCGGGGTGAGGGGGAGAGAGGACATAGAACTTTGGTGGTGGGGATGGTGTGAAAATTATACCTTTTATCTTCTACCATGTAGATCTACTAAAAGAAAAAAAAAAAAACACAATGCACAGAGCTCACCCTCTCTTTGGCTCTTGTGCTGTATAGGTGAGTGGGAAACTGTTGGGTCAGTGTGGGTTCTCTCAGATTGGATGCAGGCTAGGGGAAAAAGAAGAAGGAGTTGAGAAGGGAAGGGTGGTGATGGAGGAGGAGAAATAGAGGGGAAGAGGAGGAAGAGAAATGCAGAGAGGGAGGAGGAGGAGCAGGAGGAGGAGGGAAAAAGGAAGAGGAAGAAAAAAAGAAGAAGAGGGGGGCCGGGGTGGTGGTGCACCTCATTGAACGCACATGTTACAGTGCCCAATGATTCGGGTTCAAGACCCTGGTCCCCCACCTGCAGGGGGAAAGCTTTGTGAGTGGTGAAGCAGGGCCTGCAGGTGTCTCTCTCCCTCTCTATCACCTCCTTCCCTCTTGATTTCTGGCTGTCCCTATCCAATAAAATAAAGATAATAAAAACAAATTAAAAAAAGAAAAAATAAAAAGAGGAAGAAAAAAAGAAGAGGGAATGAGAAAGTGAAGAGGACCACTGAAGATTTTAAACGTGCAAATGCCGTCTCCCCCTCATCCATTTTCCAAGTTGTCTGGGGAGGCCAGCATGGTTGGAGAGGGAAGGTGAGTTCTTGAAACTTTCTAGCAGTAGCTTAGTGAGCTGCTTCTTCTAGAGCCCGGGGTCTCTGCTGAGGTGGCCAAGAGCATTGACTTTTGTGATTTGTCTTGAAGCAGCCCAGGTGGGGGGCTAAGCTAATTTTCTCCACAGAGTTATCCTCTTGATGGTCTGCAGATGGCGCTAAAGCAATAGCCTAGGAATGGAGGGGTGAGGGCAGAAGGGATTAGAGAGAATCCTGTATGAGTACTGGGGCTCTAACCGATTGTGCCACTGGAGCTCTTAGAGAGAATCCTAAATGTTCTCTTTGGCTAGCTCTGCTCCAAGCTGGTCCAGGGAGGAGGTGACATTCACAAAGCCACCTCTCAATCTTTTCCCTACTTCCTGCTCTGGTACCAAGCGGCCCTTGTTTCTGGGGCCAAGAAAGGACTCCCTCAGGGCAGGAAGGAGTGCAGTGTTTTGGGGTGGGACTTAAGCCACGTCCAGCCACCCTCCTCCAGGAAGATTGTGCCATCTGACAAATGGATGTGCAGGAAACTTGTTCCCAAGGGATCGTGAGGGAACAGAGCCCACCTCCAGGAAGCCTTCCTGGACCACATATTCCTCTCCCACACTGCCGGCTCCTCTGTGAGCTTTCTCTCTCTCTTTAAATATTTTTTTTTTGTTTTTTTTAAGTTTTTTTTTATTATCTTTATTTATTTGTTAGATATAGGCAGCCTTAAATTGAGAGGGAAAGGGGTAGTATGGAGGGAGAGACACAGAGAGACACCTGGGGACCGGACGCTTGAACCCAGGTCCTTGTGCACAGCATGTGTGCTCAACCAAGTGTGCCACCACCTCCGCCCCCCCCCCCAACCCATGAACTTTTCTCCAAGCTGATTTTTCTCCACTGAGTGGGAAGATCAAACTCAGAACTTTTTAGAACCCAGGTTGGGTCCAGGGGAAATATTGATAGCTCAGATGGCAAAACACAGCACTTGCATGTCTGAGGCTCCTGGCTTGATTTCTGGGGTAACAAACATGTGTCTGGGTTGTGTTCTGGCTTTTCTTCCCTCCCCACCATACGATTTAAATAATGAAAAATACATGTAAAAAATATAGTAACCCAGGAGGTGGTGCAGTAGATAAGATGTTGAATTTCCTGACGTGAAGTGTGGTGCTCTGTTCTCTTTCTCCCTTGTCTCTCATAAATAAATGAATAAACCTGTGGTCTGGGAGGTGGCGCGGTGGATAAAGCATTGGATTCTCAAGCATGAGGTCCTGAGTTCAATCCCTGGCAGTGCATGTACCAGAGTGATGTCTGGTTCTTTCTATCCTCCTATCTTTCTCATGAATAAATAAATTCTTAAAAAAAACAAATGAATAAACCTTTAAAAAATAAAATAAGGGGAGTTGGGTGGTAGCACAGTGGGGTTAAAAGCACGTGGCGCAAAGTGCAAGGACCGGCATAAGGATCCCAGTTCGAGCCCCCGCTCCCCACCTGCAGGGGAGTCACTTCACCAGCAGTGAAGCAGGTCTGCAGGTGTCTGTCTTTCTCTCCCCCTCTCTGACTTACCCTCCTCTCTACATTTCTCTCTGTCCTATCCAACAACGATGACATCAACAATAATAACTACAACAACAATAAAAACAACAAGGGCAACAAAAAGGAAATAAATAAATAAATATTAAAAAAATAAGGATCAAGGAAACAACTTAACGTTCTGCAAAAAGACTTTGTCTGAGGCTTTGAGGTCCCAGGTTCAATCCCCAGCACCACCATAAACCAGAACTGACCAGTGCTCTGGTCTCTTTGATCCTTCTTTCTATATCTCTTACTCATTTAAAAATGCATAAATAATAGTAGAAATATACATTTATTAAAATAAAATAAAATACAGTGATCTGGAAGGTGGATAGTAGGTAGGGTACTGAACTCTCATGTGTGAGGTCCTGAGTTCAATCCCTAGCACCTTATGTGCCAGGGTTCTCTTGCTCACAGATAAACAAACTAATAAATAAATAGGAAATACAGCAACCCAAAAGGCTGTTAAGTGACCAGACTTACAAACACAAGGTCCTGCTTTTGATCCCTGCCATCATATATGCCAAAGTGATGCTCCAGTTCTCCTCCCCATAAACACATAAATATTAAAAATGAATAAAATACAGACCAACCTGGAGGTTCGGGGGAATGTGTGGGTCTGAAACTAGACTTGGTGTCCAGTCTTTTCCTGTGAGCAGCCTCTTTCTGGGGTAACACTGATCGCAGGGAGTTGAAATGTTTCCCTTACCCCTCATCCTCATCCTCGCTCAGCCTCTTCCACTAGAGACACTGCTGACAAGAGACACACCCAGGATTGTGTGGATTGTGTGGTGAGGATGATGTGGGCAGGACTTGTGTCTGGGACAAGGGGCAAGTGTGAGCTGCTTGCCCCACTGCTGAGCCAGCTTTGATGCCTCGTGCCTGGTCCCTAATAATGTTCAGGTCAAATTGATTCCACAGCTCTTATGCCTCCAGCACCCATAGGTTTTTCTCACCCTTTCTTCCACCTCTTGGGACTTCAAGACAGGGCAGGGCATTTCACCCCAAGAAGTGGGCCAAAGAGGAAGCATTGGAAGGGCCCTGGCAGAGCCTTCTGCTGACAACCCAGGATGCTGCGCTAGAGGGAGAGGGGTACAAGATTCGTGTCCTAGTGTCGTTCTTCACGTTGCCCCGAGTCCCTTTAGCTCCTAGCCAGCCTGTTCTGTCCACCTGCTCAAGATTTTTCTGCCCACTGTACTGGAAACTTCCTTTTCAAAAGCTCCTGAGGGCCAGGGGAAGCTTCATGAGTGGTGAAGCATTGCTTCAAGTGTCTCTTTCTGTCCTTTTTTTTTTTTTTTTTAATCTTTACTTATTTGATAGAGACAGCCAGAAATTGAGAGGAAGGTAGAGATAGAGAGGGAGAGAGACAGAGAGACACTTGTAGCCCTACTTTACCATTCGTGAAGCCTTAGCCCTGCAGGTGGGGACCGGGGGCTTGAACCCAGGGCCTTGTACATTGTAACATGGGTGCTCAATGAAGTGCACCACCACCCAGCCCCCCCCTCTCCTTCTGTATCTCTCCCTCTCAGGAAGGGTTTGAGCCCTTCAACCCCACCTGCGGGGGGTGGAGTGGGGTGGGGGTTGGGTTGGCGGAGGGAGGCTTTGCAAATGGCGAAGCAGGGCTGCAGGTCTCTCTCTCTCTCCCCTTCCCTCTCGCATTATGGCTGTCTCTATCTAACAAATCAAGATAATTAAAAAAGAAAAGAGAGAAGGAGAGACATTGACACCTGAAGTCCTGCTTCACCACTTGTGAAGCTTCTCCTTGCAGGTGGAGACTGAGGGCTTGAACCATGGTCCTTGTGCATTGTAACATATGCACTCAACCAGGTGTGCCACCACTTGCCCCCCCCCCCCCGTCTCAATTTCTCTCTGTCTTATCAAATAAAATAGAAAGAGAAAAGAAAAGAAAAGAAAGAAAAAGGTTGCCAGGAGCAGTGGCTTCATTGTGTAGGCACTACGTCCCAGCAATAAACCTGATGGAAATAAACAAAAACAAAACAAAACAAAAACCAAAAGCTCTTGAGAGTTCTGAGCCTCCATTTCACTCTCTACAAGGTTTTTTTTTTTTTTTTTTATTAAAAATTTTTTTTTTAATATTTATTTTTATTTATTCCCTTTTGTTGCCCTTGTTGTTTTATTGTTGTAATTATTATTGTTGTTGTTGTTGTTGGATAGGACAGAGAGAAATGGAGAGAGGAAGGGAAGACAGAGAGGGGGAGAGAAAGATAGACACCTGCAGACCCGCTTCACCACCTGTGAAGCGACTCCCGGGCAGGTGGGGAGCCGGGGTTCGAACCGGGATCCTTATGCCGGTCCTTGTGCTTTGCGCCACCTGTGCTTAACCTGCTGCGCTACAGCCCGACTCCCTCTCTACAAGGTTTTATAGAACCTCATACCACCTGGCCAGCATGTCTGAAGATTCATGCTGTACCACCCTGACGGCATGCTGACCAGCAGGCTTGTTGCCACTGTAAAGGACAGGGGCTCGGATGTAGTTAATTGGGGGCCAGGCGGTAGCGCAGCGGGTTAAGCACACATGATGTGAAGCACATAAGACAAGGACCAGCATAAGGATCCCGGTTCAAGCCCCCTGCTCCTGGTGAAGCAGGTCTGCAGGGAGGTTGCTTCATGGGCGGTGAAACAGGTCTGCAGGTGTCTGTCTTTCCCTCCTCTCTCAATTTCTCTCTGTCCTACCCAGCAATAAACAACAGCAAGGGTAACAAAAATGGGAAAGATGGTTTCCAGGAGCAGTAGATTCGTAGTGCAGGCACCGAGCACTAAAGATGTAGCTCATTGACAGAGCAGGGACATGAACCCAATGCTTCTTTCATGCATAACATTGTTGAGTCGCTTCCCAGGCCCGACTTTTTTAGATTTTATTTAGAGACAGAGAGGGAAGGGGGATGGGGAGAGAGGAGTGACAACACAGTACCCATCCACTGTTCCTGGCTCTTACCCTGGTGCAGTTCATGGTTCTCTGATGTGTTACTGGGGCTTGAGCTGAGGTTCTCTTGAGTGACAAGGCATCTATACAACCTAGAAAGCTATCTCAAAGCTCTATGATTTTGTATTTTAATTAAAATTTTTTTTGAGTGGTGCTGGGGATTGATCCCAGGCTCTCTCACACAAGGGGCACATAAATTCTTTTAAAAAAATATTTATTTATTCATTCCCTTTTGTTGCCCTTGTTGTTTTATTGTTGTTGTTATTGATGTCGTTGTTGTTGGATAGGACAGAGAAATGGAGAGAGGAGGCAAAGACAGAGAGGGGGAGAGAAAGATAGACACCTGCAGACCTGCTTCACCGCCTGTGAAGCGACTCCTGTGCAGATGGGGAGCTGGGGGCTCAAACCGGGATCGTTATGCTGGTCCTTGCACTTTGTGCCATGTGCGCTTAACCTGCTGTGCTACCGCCTGATTCCCGGGGCACATAAATTCTACCATCAAGTTTATACATTCAGCCCCCATCCTTTGCTGATTTTAACTGGTATTTTTTTTTTTTTTTTAACCAGAGCACTGTTCAGCTCTGGTTTATGGTGTTGCAGGGGATTGAGTCTGGGACCTAGGAGCCTCAGGCATGAGAGTTTGTTTGCATAATCATTATGCTATCTACCCTCTGCCCCGCTGGTATCCTCTTGTTATAATAATCCTTACAGTTATAACGTAACTGAGCATACCATTTTTTCTCAGATCTGTTTCCCTTCTAGTGAATCCCTGAGCATAGTTTTGGGGTTCTGCCCACAGCCACCACATTGGGAGAGCCACTGCTCTACACTGTGGGGCCAGCTTCTCCAGTGTTTCTTTGCTTTCATCTGTCAGAATGGACTTCAGGGGTAACAGAGGTAGCTTAGTGGGTGTGGCAAATGCTTTCTCACTCTAGTGACTCAGGTTTGAGTCCTACACCAGGTGGAAGCAAGACAGCACCAGGGGAAGTTTCCGGTCCCAGGTGTCTCTCCCTCTCTCTGTCTGTAGGTCAACCTAGGGCAGTAAAATCATGCAACTACAAAAAGAAAAAAAAGAAAGAAAGAAAGAAAGGAAAGGACTTCACGTATGTTGGGAGATGTTACAGTGGTTAGAGTGACTTAAAAATGCAAGGTCCTGGGAGTCGGGCGGTGGCACAGCAGGTTAAGCGCACGTGGCACAAAGCCCAAGGACCAGTGTAAGGATCCCGGTTCGAGCCCCCGCTCCCCACCTGCAGGGGAGTCGCTTCACAAGCAGTGAAGCAGGTCTGTAGGTGTCTGTCTTTCTCTCCCCCTCTCTGTCTTCCCCTCCTCTCTCCATTTCTCTCTGTCCTATCCAACAATAACGACATCAGTAACCACAACAATGTTAAACAAGGGCAACAAAAGGGAAAATAAATAAATAAATATTTAAAAAATTACAAGGTCCTAGGGGTTGGGTGGTAGTACAGTAGGTTAAACACAGGTTGCGTGAAGCACAAGGACTGGCATAAGGATCCCGGTTGGAGCCCCCAGCTCCCCACCTGCAGGGGAGTTGCTTCACAGGTGATGAAGCAGGTCTGCAGGTGCCTATCTTTCTCTCCCCCTCTTTGGCTTCCCCTCCTCCCTCCATTTCTTTCTGTCCTATCCAACAACGATGGCATCAATAATAGCAACAATAATAACAGCAACAACAATAAAACAAGGGCAACAAAAGGGAAAATGAATAAAAAAAATACAAGATTCTGAGTTTCATCTCTGGCTTCCTTTCCTCTCTTTCTCTCCCCATCCTTTCCTTGTGTTAAGAAATAAAATAAAGCTTAAGAAAACAGAACAAAGTCAAGCCCCTTGTTCCCACCTGCAGAGTGAGAAGCTAGATGAGCAGTGGAGCAAGGCAGGTGACTCCTCTCTCTCTTTTTAAATATGTTTTTAATATTTTAATTTTTTTATTTTATTGGATAGACAGAGGAAAATTGAGTGGGGAAGGGGAGGTAGAAAGGAAGAGAGAGAGAGAGAGAAAGAGAGATAGCTGCAGTCCTGCTCTTGAAAAGCTCATGAAAGCGTTCCTGCAGATGGGGACCAGGGGCTTGAACCTGGGTCCTTATGCATGGTAAGTTGTGCACTTAACCAAGTGTGCCACCACCCTGTCCCTTGCTCCTTTTCTCTGTCTCCCTATCTCTCTGTCTCTCACCCTCAAAACAGTAGAAAAGAACAAAACAAACACAGACAAATGAAAGCTGCAGAAATACTGCCACCAGGTCCCAGCAATCATCTTGGAAAACAAAAGCAAAAGCAAAAGCAAAAATAAATAACAACAACAAAAAAACTCCACAAAAACTTCCGGCCTCCCACCACTGCAGTCTGGGGGTCCGTCAGGTGAATTGCTTGGGAACCTGGGTGTTGCTCTGTGGGAACTGTTCTTTGAACAAGAACTCCTGGGTCTCCCTGTCTGCAAATGGGCTTTTGGGGGTGGGGAGAGTGGGTGATAGTGCACCCAGTTAAAGTGCACATAGTGTTCAATGCAAGGACCTGGGTTCAAACCCCTGTACTCCACCTGCAGTGAGGACGATTCACAAGCGGTGAAACAGGTCTGCAGGTGTCTGTCTTTCTCTCTACCTCTCTTTCTCCTCCTCTCTCTCTGTTCTATTCAATAAAATGGAAAAGAAAAATGGTTCCAGGAACATTGAATTCATAGTGCAGGCACCGAGCCTCAGCAATAACCCTGGAGGCAAAAACAAACAAAAACAAATGGGCCTTTGGAGTATGGGCGGGGCCAGTTTATTTCACAGAGTCTCCCAGCTTTCAGGCATCCAGGTGTACCCATTACAATTCTACTCACCTGAGCCAGGGTCCCCAGGGTGCTGTGACCCTTAGGCTTCGGTGGCTCCAGACACTCAGTGCCGTACTTTCTGGCAAAACCCTGCCCCGGGCAGCAGCACGTGTCCCCTGTGGTGCTTGGGCCCTCCCTGCCCCGTCCTGTCCTGGCCTTGACCAGGCCCTCGACCAACACAGGGAGAAGGCCCCTTTGAGCCCGCTGGTTATCTGGCTTTATTCACAGGCTCAGCGCTTGCTGAAGATGAAAGGGAAGAACATGTGAGGCCAGGCTGTGCCTGGAGATGAGGGTGGCTGGGAGGCCATGCATGGGTGGGACTGGGAGAGAGAACCTGTTGGCTGGGCCAGGCCTGTGTGGGGCAGGGCCAGAGGCGGGCAGCATGCAGGAGGCCTTGCTAGACCTGTGTGGAGCAGCAGGCCTACCTGGGGTAGCCATGAGCCAGGGAGGGAGGGATGGAGGGCTTCTCCGTGGCACGGGGGATAGATGTGGGGCTGAACCGCAGGCACCCTGCCTTTCACTCCCAGGGCAGTGACCTAATGGGACTGCCAGGACACTGGCACCTGGTCCTGCTGCTGCCTCTGGACTCTCGGTGTTGCCAAGCTGGTTCCCTTGGGTGTCTTGCTGACACTTGGACATTTGCCCTGGGGGTGACCAGCATGGGGACACTGCTCTGGGGGAAATTTGTAGGGGAGCTAGGCAGTGCTGGGAAGTGTGCCCAAGGCCCAGCAGAGTGGAGTGTGTCTGTGGAGGGAGGAGAGGGTCCCCCCATGTACCCTTTCCCACATGGCCCCTAGGAGGTGCCACCTCCTATTGTAATCCAGGTCAGTGACTGGGCCAGGCATGGCTGCAATGGCAAAACTTCTCTCTCTTGACCTGCCCTGCTGGCTGCAGAGGGACTTCCTGCCTGAAGGCAAACAAGGACCTTCAGCCGGGATCCTCCTCCTCCTGGCCAGGCCTTCTTCCTGGTGAAGAGCCCATTCTCACCTAGCAGGGAACAGAAAAACCAGTTCCCCGGGTTCTGCTCCCTGCCAGGGAAGAATGAAAGTCAAAGTTGGGGAAATCTGGCAGAATCTCTCCGAGTTGTCCAGGAAGGTGACCTGGTGGGGTGGCCTGGGAAGCCTGGTGTGGCCTGAGCCTGGGGGGGGTACCCTGGGGGCTGAGGTCACGGCCCCTGCCCACTCTCTATGGGACTCTCCAGGGGTTGGGGGCTGGGGGGTGGAGGGAGGCAGGCGAAGGGAGGGCCATCAGCACTGGCGGGACGGGGTGCGGTGCACAGAGCCGGGACGCTTGGGGATCTTGCGCCAGCGTCGCTTGTCCCAGCGGCAGAGCAGCAGCAGGCGGAAGGTGTCCCGGAAGGCCTTGTTGCAGAGGGCGTAGCACATGGGGTTGATGGTGCTGTTCACGTAGCACAGCCAGTAGCCTAGCTCCCACAGGGTCTCGGGGACGCAGTCCTTGCAGAAAGTGGACACCAGCACCATGATGTTGTACGGGGTCCAGGTGAGGATGAAGGCCAGCAGGATGGCGCTCAGGGTCCGGGCCGCCTTCTTCTCCTTGACCAGCGAGAAGGTCTTGCGTTTGGCCAGCTGCTCCTTCCCGCGGGGTTTCTGGCCCTTGCCTGCTCTCTCTCGCCCCTTCCGGGTGGGCCGCTTGACTGTATTCGGGGAGCTCCTGGGGGGCTGCTTGGCTGGGGCCTGCGCCCCGGGGTCCACCATGGGCATCTTGATCACCACCTCGGAGCCCGGCTCCTCGCCCTCTGAGGACGTGAGGGACTCCATGGAGCCTTCGTCCTCCTCTTCCTCCTCCTTCCAGCTGTAGGCCTGCAGCAGCCTGGGGGCCCGGCAGCAGCGACAGCAGCGCCCCGGTGGGGTGTCCGGGGAGCTCTCGGCCCCGGGCTGTGAACGCTCGGAGCTGCTGCTGCTGCCACCCCCTTTCCCCGGGGTCTCGGAGCCCTGCAAGGCCGCTAGCTCCCGGGCCCGGTTCTCTGTCTCCCGGTAGATGCGCCAGTAGAGTGTGCACATGACAGTCACCGGGAGGTAGAAGGCTGCCATGGCCGTGCCGAAGGTGATGATGGGCTGGGAGAGGAACTGGATGTAGCACTGGTTGGCCAGCACCGTCCGCTCCCCGACCAGGTACTGCCAGAAGAGGATGGCGGGGGCCCAGAGCACGAAGGACACCAGCCAGGCCAGGCCGATCATTAGGGCCGCCCGCCGAGGGGTGCGCTTGGCCCGGTAGCTCAGGGGCCGGGTCACGGAGAAATAGCGGTCGAAGCTGATGAGCAGTAGGTTCATGACGGAGGCGTTGCTGGCTACATAGTCCAGGGCCAGCCAGAGGTCGCAGGCCAGCGTGCCGAGGGCCCAGTGGCCCATGAGCAGGTAGGTGGTGTAGAGGTTCATGGAGAAGGTGCCAATGATGAGGTCGGCACAGGCCAGGCTCAGCAGGAAGTAGTTGTTGACAGTCTTCAGCTCCGTGTTGACCTTGAAAGAGATGAGGACCAGCAGGTTGCCCGTCACCGTGGCCAGGGACAGGAGACCTGTGGTGATGCCAATGAAGGCCATCTGCCAGGGTCCCCTTACTGGAGCTAGGACGGTGATGTTGGGACTGATGGCAGGTGGGGCTGAGGTATTCATGGCGGCTGCGTGGGGCTGGGGGGCAGCCCCTTCCTCTGAGTGTGCTGAGATGGGACTCCCTCAGGGGGAGGGCATCACCTGAAAAGAGAGTACACAGGCTTGGGTTGGGGTTCTGGATATTTCTGACCACGGTGGGTGGTGCTGGAAACAGGTGCCTTAGAGCTTCATGTCAGACAGCATTGCCTGCCAGCTCCTCCACTGTCCTCCATGGCTACACACATCTAGTTTTTAATTCAGTTTGATTTTTTCCCCCCTGATGATCTGGAGTCTCATGTACGTAGTATTTCACTGCCCCAGGCTGATTTTTCATTCAGATAGAGAAACAGAGAGAGCAAGAGAGAGGGAGAAAGAGAGAAATAGAGACAGAGACATCATAGCACTAGAGTTGGCCCTGGTGCCATGACAATTCCATGTAGTAACAATTCACACCTGGGCCATGTGCATGGCAAGGCAGTGCCCTACCCAGTGAGCTGTTCCTTCAGTCCCCACATTTTTGACCTTTTGATTGATTAGTTTGTTAAAATATTTATTTATTTTCTCTTTTGTTGCCCTTGTTTTTTATTGTTGTTGTAGTTATTATTGTTGTTATTGATGTTGTCGTTGTCGGATAGGACAGAGAGAAATGGAGAGATGAAGGGAAGACAGAGAGGGGGAGAGAAAGACACCTGCAGACCTGCGACTCCCCTGCAGGTGGGGAGCTGGGGGCTCGAACTGGATCCTTACGCTGGTCCTTGTGCTTTGTGCCACCTGGGCTTAACCCGTTGTGCCACCACACGACTCCTGATTGGTTAGTTTTTATGAGAGAGAAAAGAGAGAGAGAGAGTGAGAGAGCACAGAGCATCACTCTGGCAAATAAGATGGCAGGGATTGGGGCTGGACGGTAGCACACCCGTTTGAGCACACATGTTACCATGTGTAAGGACCTGCGTTTGAGCCCTACCTGCAGGGTGGGGGGGGGTCCTTCACAAGTGGTAATGCAGGTGTACAGTTGTCTATCTTTCCTTTCCCCCTCTCTGCCTCTTCTCTCTCAATTTCTTTCTGTCTTATCAAATAAAAAATAGAAAGAAAAAAAAGGAAAAAAATAGTTGTCAAGCATGATGGATTCATAGTGCCAGCACCGAGCCCCAGTGGTAACATTAGTGGCAAGAAAAACAAACAAACAAGCAAACAACAACAACAACAAATCAAGCCGGGGATATATATTCCATGGAAACTACTCTGCAATCAAAAAAGATGATAGTGTGTCCTTTGGGACAAAATGGATGGAACTGGAGGTGATTAAGCTTAGCAAAATAAAGAAAGAGATGAAAGACAGCTACCAGATGATTTCACTCATTTATGAAATGTAGACATCTGATAACATGAACTTGCAAAAACAAAACAAAAGCACAAACAACAACAAACAGAAGCAAGCAAAGTGTTTCTAACACTTGCAAAAACTATGGTGGGTATCTTTTGGAGGTGAGAGGGTGGGGAAACAGAACCTTGGTGGTGGGTGTGGTGTGGAGCTAAACCCTGTGAACACACGTACACACACACACACACACACAACCATGGATCTAATCCAGGGAACTCAGGCTTGCAGAGCACTTGCTCTATTTTGTGAGGCACCTCCCACCCTACACACACCCAGTCACTTGTAATACACTTTCCCAGTTATGAATAACTTCTGCTGGTGCTGGGGATTGAACCTGGAACCCTTGGTGCCCCAGGACCAAAGGCCTTTTTGCATAACTACTATGTGAT
Source organism: Erinaceus europaeus (assembly GCF_950295315.1). NCBI lineage: Eukaryota > Metazoa > Chordata > Mammalia > Eulipotyphla > Erinaceidae > Erinaceus > Erinaceus europaeus. The sequence goes on from NC_080178.1 coordinate 11,880,126, forward strand.
CACCCCTCCTTGTTATGAATGGACTTGCTAATAGCACACAGTGGTGGTAGGGGGATGGTGTTTTGAAATCTGGGACTCCTGAGTCCTTACTCCAGCTTCACCATTCAAGTCTCTGAGCCTCAATTTTCCCACTGGGGAGTCGCTACTAATTCCTGTCTTGCTTACCTCAAAAGACAGGAGCTGGGAGGCTTGCTTTGTACATGGTCCTGCTAAATTTCCAAAGCATTTCACTCAATTTTATTAAAGCTCTCATTTGCCGAGTAGTTACTACACGCCAGACACAGAGCTGAGCCCTTAAGTGGATTAGCTGCTCTGATTGCTGTACAGCCCTTGGAGGAAGGGCTGATCTCCATTTCGCTGTGAGCTAGCTGACTGTGGCTCTGAGCAAGAGGGGGTGACATGGTGATAACCCACCTCTCTCTCTTGCTCTCCCCGTTACATCTAGAGCTTCAGTGGGTTTCTCTCATTGAATGAAAGATGGGAAGGCAGGGAAGTGCTCTAAAGAGATTTGTGTGTGTGTGTGTGTGAGAGGGGTGGGCTGAGAGTGGGGGTGTGGAGGGCTGAGTTTGGGGCAGGATGGGACTCTGAGGATAGTAGGCATGTTCCGCTGGACCTGGATGTTGGTCCGGTGGTAAGGCCTGGAACAAAAGCAGGCATCAGGGATGAGGGCCTCTGCTCCCAGATGAGTGGGGGCCTGGCCCCAGATGGGGCGTAGGAAGCCTTCTCCACCTCCCCATTCTGTTCCCTGGTCCCAGCTGAGAGGTGAGGGGGCATCCTGGGGAACGGGAAGATCCCCTAGACTTTCCTTGAAGCTGGTGTTGTAGTCAAGCATTATAGGTGGGTAAACAGAAGAGGGGCTGGAGTTGGCTCGGTGGTAGGATGCATGTATCAGGTCCCAGGTTCAATTCCAAGTATTCCATTTGATGAAACAATGTTTTGGTCTCTTTCTTTTCCTTTGTATAAATAAAATATGTATGTATAACTTCTTTTTCTTTTTCCCCACTAGGGTTATTGCTGGGGCTTGGCGTCAACACAATGAATCTACCTCTCCTGTTCAACATTTTTTTCTTTTTCATTTTCCCCCTTTCTTTTTATTTGAAAAAACAGAAGTTGAGAGGGGAGCAGGCGATAGAAACAAGGACAGACACCTGCAACACTGTTTCATTGCTTCCCTGCTGCAGGAGCCAGTGGAGGAGGCCGGGGGCTCGAACTTAGGGCCTTGTGCATGGTAACATGCCACCACCTGCACCACTTGGTCCTTTGTAAATTTTTTTCTTTCCCCAGAGCCCTGCTCAATTCTGGCTTATGTCAGTGCAGGGGACTGAACCTGGGACTTTGGAACCTCAGGCATGAGATCCCTTTGTGTAACCATTATGCTGTCTACCTCTACCCATATTTTCATTTTTTTTTTTTTATTGTCACTAGGGCATTGCTAGGGCTCAGTGCCGGCACTATGAATCCATTGCTCCAGATGACTTTTTTTCTTTTCTATTTTATTTGGCAGGACAGAGAGAAATTGAGAGGGGAGGAAAAGACAGAGAAGGAAAGAGAAAGACAGACACCTACAGCCCTGTTTCTTGCTAGGCACCCATAATTTTCTTTTCTTTTCTTTTTACCAGAGCACTGATCAGCTCTGGCTTTTGGTGGTGGGGGGAATTGAACCTGGGACTTCGGAGCCTCAGGCATGCTAGTCTGTTTGCATAACCATTATGCTATCTACCTCTGCCCTTTAAGAGAGAAAATCTAGAACTCTTAGCAACCTATTGGTTGATTAGGGACCCCACAGCTAAGGTGAAATCAGGTTAAAGGGAGGGGGATAAACCTGGCCAGTGATGGCAGCTTGACTGTTGTTAAATTTTGGTTGCTCCCCTCTTGTTCCAAGCTTCACTCAGGTGTCCATCTCTCCACCACAGTAGCATATGTCCATCTGTCACTACTGCAGTGGAGGTTCAGGGGCTGCATTGTTGGAAAAGTTTGTAGGAAGGCCAGACAGTGACGCACCTGGTTAAGCGCTTACATTATGGTGCGCAAGTACCCAAGTTAAAGCCCCTGGTCCCCACCTGCAGGGGGCAAGCTCCACAAGTGGTGAAGCAGGGCTGCAGGTGTCTTTCTGTCTCTCTCTCCCTCTCTGTCTCCCCTTTCCTTCACAATTTCTCTCTATCTCTGTCTATCCAGTAATAAAGAAATAAATAAAAAAGATTTAAAAAAGAAATAAAAAAAAGTTTGTAGGAAGAGGGATCAGGGGACTTGGTCTGTGACAAAGACAAGAGTGTAGTGACTGTGAGGTGTTTTTTTTTTTTTTTTTTTTTGTGTGTGTGTGTGTGTGTGACAGTCTCGGTGGGGTATGGCTGGGAGATTATGTGACTTGTGTGTGGTAGAGTGTGTACTTGACATCTAAGTCTGGTCCTGGATGGGTAGTTCATTGGGTAGAGTCTCTCTCTCTTTTTTTTTTCTCCAGGGTTATTGCTGGGCTCGGTGCCTGCACCATGAATCCACCGCTTCTGGAGGCCATTTTTCCCCCTTTTTGTTGCCCTAGTTGTTGCAGCCTGGTTGCGGTTATTATTGCCATTGTTGACGTTACTTTGTTGTTGGATAGGACAGAGAGAAATGGAGAGAGGAGGGGAAGACAGAGAGAGAGGGGGAGAGAAAGATAGACACCTGCAGACCTGCTTCACCGCCCGTGAAGCGACTCCCCTGCAGGTGGGGAGCCGGGGGCTCGAACCGGGATCCTTATGCTGGTCCCTGCACTTTGTGCCACGTGCGCTTAACCCACTGCGCCACCGCCTGACCCCCTCTCTCTCTCTTTTTTATCAGAGCACTGCTCAGCTCTGGCTGACAGTGCAGGGGACTGAACCTGGGACTTTGGAGCCTCAGGCGTGAGAGTTTTTCTGCATAACCCAATGTTATCTACCCCTGCCCATATACAAAGTCTGTGCCTTAACACTAAGCTACCTCCCCAGCTCTGATTAAAAAGTTTCTAAACTATGGCAGTCTTTAGTAACAATAAAGATCTGGGGTCAGGCTTTGATGGACCCAGTTGAGCATACATGTTATCATGCACAAGGATTTGGGTTTAAAATCCAGGTCCCCACCTGCAGGGGGAAAGCTTTGTGAGTGGTAAAACAGTGCTACAGATATCTGTCTTTCTCCCTCTTTATCTTCCCCTTCCCTTTTGATTTCCCTCTGTGTTTAACCAATAAATAAATAAATATAAAAAAATCAAGCAAAAATGATCATTTCTTGTTCCCTGACTACCAGTTGTGGCCCAGAGTTCTTGAGTGCCTTATGTCAATTTTCTTTTTCAATAGGTACCAGGGATCAAACCCACTCTGCATATGTGTGAAGTATGTCCTCCAACACTTAGCTCCATCCCTGATTCCTAGCTCTGATGATTTTGTTATTTGTTTATTTATTTTACCTGAGCACTGCTCAGCTCTGACTTATGGCGGTGCAGGGGACTGAACCTGGGACTTTGAAGCCCCGAGCATGAGAGTCTGTTTGCATAACCATTATGCTATCTACTCGTAGCTCTGATGATTTTTGAAAGGGGACTTTTATAAGTAAATGTGTGTCCTTTTCTGATTTTTTAGAAAGCAAATTTTGAAAATAAGTTTAGTGATATACTAAAGATATAAAATATAAAAATATAAAAAGGGGGACCTATAATCAGGGCATTGCTCTTCCTCCATGTCACAGATAAACTAAGGCTGAGAAAAGCAAGAGACCTTATACAAGGCCATACAACTAAGGGAGGAACATGGATTTGAGTCTAAGTTATTTGTTATAATGATGTTTAAATGTTTATTTTTAATTTTTTAAAACAATTTATTTATTCATGAGAAAGACAAGCAGAGAGAGAAAGAACCAGACACCACTCTGGTATATGTGCTGTTGGGGATTGAACTCAGGACCTCATAGTTGAGAATCCATTGCTTTATCCACTGCACCACCTCCCAGCCCACTAAATGTTTATTTTTTTATTTTTAATTTTAAATATTTATTTATTCATTTTCCCTTTTGTTGACCTTGTTGTTTTTTATTGTTTTGTTATTGATGTCGTCATTGTTAGATAGGACAGAGAGAAATGGAGAGAGGAGGGGAAGGCAGAGGGGGGAAAGAAAGATAGGAAGACCTGTTTCACTGCCTGTGAAGCGACTCCCTTGTAGGTGGGGGGTCGGGGGCTTCAATTGGGATCCTTGCGACGGTCCTTGCGCTTCGCACCATGTGTGCTGAACCCGCTGAGCTACCGCCTGACTCCCTAAATGTTTATTTAAAGCTCACATGTGAGAGAGTGAGCGAGAAAGAGAGAGTAAGAGAAAGAGAGAGAGAGAGAGATGTTATAGTATTGATGCTTCCTTCAGTACAGTGGGGGCCGGGCTTGAACGTGGGCACATGTGGCAAAGCAGTACATAGTCCAAGTGAGCTACTCTGTTGGCTCTAATTTTTTTTTTGGTGTGTGTGTGTGGCACCGCTGTAGGCTGACTTTTTCATGATTTTTTATTTCACGTAGATGTGGAGGGTGGGCGAGACATGATAGCATTGTCTCCTCTTGCGTCATTATGCTCCCATATGGAGTTTGAACCCATGACCTTGAGCATGAAAGGGCACATTGATCTACCAGATGAACAGTCTCCTGGCCCTCTTTGAGTCCCCCCACTTTCTTTTTTTATTTCTCTTTCTTTCTTATTTTATTTATTTGTTTTGGATGGAGACAGCAATTGAGGGGGAGGGAGAGACAGAAGGAGAGATACCTGCAACACTGCTTCGTGGCTCATGAAGCTTCCCCCCTGAAGGTGGGGGCTGGGGGGCTTGAACCCATGTGGTTATTCATTGTAACACGCACACTCAACTGGTGTTCCTACCTGATACTTTCTTTTTTTAAAAAAAATTCTTTTTTATATTTATTTATTTTCCCTTTTGTTGTCCTTGTTGTTTTTCATTGTTGTTGCAGTTACTGATATTGTCATTGTTAGATAGAACAGAGAGAAATGGAGAGAGGAGGGGAAGACAGAGAGAGGGAGAGAAAGACAGACACCTGCAGACCTGCTTCACCACCTGTGAAGCGACTCCCCTGCAGGTGGGGAGCCTGGGGGCTCGAACCGGGATCCTTACGCTGGTCCTTGTGCTTCGTGCCACCTGCTTAACTGCTGCGCTAACTCCCGCTCTGATGCTTTCTTTGTAAATACTTAGGGGCTGTGGTTTGCCAGTTTGAACTTTTCAAGTGTTACATTAAACATGGTTGTTTTGTTTACTCAGTTCTGTTGCATCTGCTTCCTTAGGCAGAGTCAGATGCTGGGTGTCAGACTGAGTTACTGGACCCATTGGGGTCTTCTCTAACTGGACACTGGGGGGCATGCTATCTTACACAGTTTTTGTCCCTTTTATCTGAACTTAGTGCTCCTGAATGCCCACTACACAAAAGAAACCACAGAGACCTGTGGGCTGGGGTGACAGCACAATGGTTATGTAAAGAGTCTTTCAGGCTCAAGGCACCAAAGGTCTCAGGTTCAGTCCCCAGCACTACCGTAAGCAGTGCTCTGGTTAAAAAACAAAGCAGACGACCTCACCAATGTGTCCTGAAGTCTTACCTCTCCAGAGCCCTGTGCCACTAGGGAAACACAGAAACAGGCTAGGCGTATGGGATTGACGTGCTAATGCCCATGTCCAGCAGAGAAGCAATTACAAAAGCCAGACCTTCCACCTTCTGCACCCTATAAAGAATTTTGGTCCATACTCCCAGAGGGATAAAGAATACAAAAGTGGGGAGTTGGACAGTAGCGCAGCTGGTTAAGCGCACATGGTGCCAAGCACAAGGACCAGCGTAAGGATCTGGGTTCGAGCCCCTGGTCCTCCACCCATAGAGGAGTCACTTCACAGGCGGTGAAGCAGGTCTTCAGGTCCTCTCTGTCTTCCTCTCCTCTCTCGATTTCTCTCTGTCCTATCTAACCACGACGACATCAATAGCAACAACAATAACTACAACAATGAAAAACAAGGGCAACAAAAAGGAAAATAAATAAATATTAAAAAATAAAAAAAACATTAAAAAAAAGAGTACAGAACTGGGAGTCAGGTGGTAGCGCAGTGGGATAAGTGCAGGTGGCGCAAAGTGCAAGGACCGGTCTAAGGAACCCCGTTTGAGCCCCCGGCTCCCCACCTGTAGGGGTGTCGCTTCACGAGTAGTGAAGCCAGTCTACAGGTATCTTTCTCTCCCTCTCTCTGTCTTCCCTTCCTCTTTTTATTTCTCCCTGTCCTATCCAACAATGACGACATCAACAACAGCAACAATAATAACTACAACAATAAAAAACAAGAAGGGCAACAAAAAAGGGAATAAATAAATAAGTATTAAAAAAAAGAATATGGTGGGGGGGATGGGATATGGAACTCTGGTGGTGGGAATTGTATGGGATTATATCCCTGTCATCTTACAATCTTATTAATCATTATTAAATCACTAATAAAAATTTAAAAGTTAGAAAAACAGAAACAAAACAAAAGCAAAAACAAACAAACAAAAGCCATAGAGCCCCCCAAAAGAAAAGGGGTGGTGGTGGTGGGGAGACATAGCTCTCCAGGCTCCCCGGTGGGAGCTGCTTCACACTGCGGTTTCATGGCTCCTACTTTCCGAGTGAGGACTTGAAAAGGCAGAACCAGACAAGAGAGCCCCCTGACCTGAAAGGCTGCATTCCCACAACCCTTGCAGGGCTCTCCTCCTTATTCTCCTGGGCGGGATGCAGCCTTCAACACTTGGTGGCTAAATGACCACATGTGACGACATCACAGCAAGGCTAGGATTTTTTTTTTTTGGGGGGGGGCAGGGAACAGAGAGCCACTTGCCTTGGGTGTAAAATTTGAGGATCTCTGAGAATCAGTGATTAAGAAAATTATATATATGCCAATTAATAGATATTATATGTAGATGTGTACTTTTTTGTGTGCCAGAAATTGGGCCCAGGGTTTTGCATGTGTAAAATATGCACCTTATGGGCGGGGGTAGACAGTATGATGGTTATGCAAAGAGACTCTCATGCCTGAGTTTCTGAAGTCCCAGGTTCAGTGCCCTGCATCACCATGAGCCAGAACTGAGTAGTGCTCTGGTCTCTCTCTGTATCTTTCTTTCATTAAAAATAAATAAAACATTAAAAAATGTATGTGCTTTACTATTGAACTACCTCCCCAATTGAAAAGGACATATCATTTATTATTTCATTTTAATTTTTTAAAAATATTTATTTTATTTATTTATTCCCTTTTGTTGCCCTTGTTGTTTTATTGTTGTAGTTATTATTGTTGTTGTCGTTGTTGGATAGGACAGAGAGAAATGGAGAGAGGAGGGGAAGACAGAGAGGAGGAGAGAAAGATAGACACCTGCAGACCTGCTTCAATGCCTATGAAGTGACTCCCCTGCAGGTGGGGAGCCGGGGTTCGAACCGGGATCCTTATGCCGGTCCTTGTGCTTTGTGCCTCCTGCGCTTAACCCGCTGCGCTACAGCCCGACTCCCTCATTTTAATTTCTGTCATCACTGGGTTTCACTACTCCAGGTGGCTGACTTTCTCAGTTACACACACACATACACGCACACACACACACACACACACACACACACACACACACACACGCTCTATAATACTCCTGTGTGGTACAAGGGACTTTGCCAGCATGGCAAAGCAGACACCCAGGTGAGCTATCTCACTCTGGAAATAAGATTATATTGTAAATCACAATATACGTATCTATGTATGGATTATTGATTTAATGAGCTAAGGCAGAAATAAATTGAGAGGGGAAAGGGAGATAGAGGGCAGGAGAGAAAGAGATATTTTCAGCACCGCTTCACTGCTTGTGAAGCTTCATCTTGAAGGTAGGGATTGGGGGTTTTGTACTCAGGTCCTAGCGTGGTGCATCCCGTGAGTACCCATTCATTGGGGAAACTGACGATCCTTCCTAGCCGACTGAATCCACATGGATCCCAGTCACTTTCAAAGCCAGCAACAAGCAGTTCCTGACAGCTTTCAACCTGACCTGTTGACTGGCTACGGAAGAAGGGCAAATGCTAGAAGAAGAAGAAGTGCTTGATAATATGTACAATTAACCAGGTAGCCATATATATGGAGGGAGGGAGGAGGAGAGGAGAGAGCTACTTCATTATTTTATGAGAGAGACCAGAGCACCACTCCAGCATTGTGTTACTCCTGCGTACGTGTTCCTGGGGACTGGATCTGGGTTCTCACCAATTCATGCCTGAAAATTCTGTTCATGCTGCCGTGCTATCTCCTTGGCCTCTGAAAAATAACTTGCTAACACAATACTTAAGCAAATGGAAATGAATGCAAAAAAATCCACCCAGAATAAAAATTGAAATCCAGGCAGGATCTAGCCCTGCACTTGCACAAACAACCCTGCTTCTTCCCCTCATCTTGGCCCTGGTTCCAAAGAAACTTTATTTGTACAAACATACAGCCCTCCTATGGGCTATGGTTTGCTATGTGGTTTTCAAAACTATTAGATTACGATATTATTTATCTTGATTAGTGACTATTTGTGGTGCCCCTACAACATTACACTCACCCTGATACCAGCACTGTGAACCATAGCACTTGGGCTGGACCTCCAATCTCACTATCTCTCTTTTAAAAATATTTAATTTATTTTGGATAGATACAGAGAAAAATTGAGAGGGAAGGGGGAGATAGTGAGGGGGAAAGGGCACAGAAGATCTCCAGGCTTAATCTGAAGAGAGAAAGTGAGAAAGAGAGAGAAAGAAAAAAAACAGAGACAAACAGAGACAGACCTGTGCCACTGTTACATTGCTCATTAAGACTTCCCCCATGCAGGTGGGGACCAGGGGCTTGAACCCTAGCCCTTGCACATTGTAATTTGTGTGCTGTACCAGGTGTGCCGCCTCCCGACCCCTAATTTGTCCTTTTGCACTGATTACCATCAATCACTTAAACTTTCCTTTTCCTGGCTGCCTTGAACCCTCTGGTTGAAGAGCACAGCATCCAGGTGCCTGACACTGAAATAAATGGACACCCTATTCCTCATGCTGATTCTCAGGCCCTTTCCCAATCCAGCTCGTGGATACATCTTCCTCTAGTTCCCAGTTTGCTTACTTGTGTGCTGGAGGAATTGGGGTAGCCTGGCTTGTGGGAGATCCTGCTGATTCTTCACACTAACATCTCACAACAGGGACTAGAAGGGATGTTTCTGAGGCAAGGCTGCAAAGGCTGAAGGCTCATTTATGTTCTCTCCCCCAGGGATGGAAGGACACCTCCTTAGGATGGGAGCATGGTCACCTCTGCCTGCCAGAAGCTCATCACTGGAAGTCAGTTACAGCTTTGAAGGACTAAGAAGAGACTTTCTGAATGGGGATGGTGATAGGGCGTTCTTGTAAGTAAGGAGGTTGGAAGACCTTTCCAATGCTTTCATTTCATTTATTTTTATTATTATTTTAAATATTTATGTACTAGAGAGGGATGGGGAGAGATCCTTATGATGCCAGGGACTAAACTAGGGACCTCATGCTTGTAAATCCTGAGATCTAGCTACTGCACCACCTCCTGGGTCACCTCATTATTATTATTATTGCCTCCAGTGTTATTGCTGGGGCTCAGTTCCTGCACTATGAATCCACTGCTCCTGGAGGCCTTTTTTTCCATTTTGTTTCCCTTATTGTTATTATTGTTGTTGTTATTGTTGTTACTGTTGTTGTTGTTGCTGGATAGGATGGAAAGAAATCTAGAGAGGAGGGGAAGACAGAGAAAAGAAGAGAAAGATAGACACCTGCAGACCGGTTTCACCACTTGTGAAGAGACCCACCCTGCAGATGGGGAGCCTGGGGTTTGAACTGGGATCCTTGAACGGGTGCTTGTGCTTTGCGCCATGTGCGCTTAATCTACTGTGCTACTACTGCCTGGCCCTCTTAGGCATTATATTTTTAGATTTATTTATTTATTTATTGAGCAAGGGAAAAGAAGGAGGAGGGGGAGAAGGAGGAGGAAGAGGAAGAGGAGGAGAAGAAGAAAGGAGGAGGAGGAGGAGGAGGAGGAGGAGGAGGAGGAGGAGGAGGAGGAGAGAACCAGAGCATTACTCTGGCATATGTGAGGCCACAATGGTATTCAGACCCTCATGTTTGAAAGCCCAGTGGCTTATTCACTCTACCACCTCCCAAGCATTTGTATTACTAAAAATAAAACAAACTTTATTTATTTTATAAGATGGAGTGAAGAGAGACACATGAGGTGCCATAGCTTGAACCTGGGACCTTAAGCATGAAGGGCACATGCTTTCTCACTGAATCACTTTCCCAGCCACCAATCATCTCATTTTAATAGCCAAACTGAGAGCCACAATAATTAACCACCCCTTGTATGCCAGACACTCAATGTAAGATAGCATTTCCTATATTTCACAGGCTACCCCCAGTTGGAGTGGCTCTTATTTTTGTTTTGCTTGTCACCGAGGTTTGGAAGTGAAGGGACTTGCTGGAGGTCCTGTGGGAAATGACAGAACTGAGATTCTGTCCCAGGCTATCCCTTCCACCTGGATAAGTCTTCTGTGTCCCACAGGAGCAGTGAGGGCTTAGGCCTCCTGTCTACACTACCTGGAAGCCTGGGGACCCGAACCCTAGACATCTGAACCCCAGATGCAGTTCATGAGCACAGCTTCCATAACCAGAAGTGGGGATATCCCCCTCTCTTGTCCTGCCCCCAGCATCTCTTGGACAATGGCTGGCTCAGGGGAGGCTTGAGGAGACTTATTCTGTCTTCACTGTGTGATCACAGGTAAGTCTCCTTAACTATTTATTTATTTTGTCTCTTTTAGTGCAGGGACTTCGTGTGCATACCATTTCACTGCTCTGGGCTGCTTTTTCATTCAGGTAGACAGAGGGAGAGACAGAGAGAGGGAGTGATACCACAGCACCAAAACTTCCTCTGAAGCTCGCATCTCCCATGTGGTGCTGGGATTTGAATCTGGGGTCCTTCTGTAGCAAGGCATGTACACCACCTAGTGACCTAACTTTCTGGGCCCTCCTTAACAGTTCATGAATGGGACAATCTTCAGTCTATTCAAAGCCTGAGGATTCAGTAAGATGATGTTTGGGTAAGAACCTGACTTCCTGTGGTTGAGACTAATGGGGGGGGGGATGACAAACTGGGCAGAGAGTCAGGGTGTTGGGGTCTGGGTCAGCCTCTGATTGAAGCGGGAGACTGAAGCTGTAGTAGCATAGCACAGTCTATAAAAACATCCAGGGGGTAGGGGTGAGGTGGGGAGTTGGTTGACGGGTGTTGCAGTGGCTGCCCGAAGACTCCCCGGGAATTGTTAGTCCTATTTCTGCCTGGCTTCATGCCCTGTCTCTGCTCCTGTGTGGCCTTCGGCAAGTCATCTAGCTAGTCGCTGTTCTGTAGGATGAGTGAGAATTAGGAGTGAGGGGGGAGGTGGAGGTATAACTTTGTGGCAATGGCTCAGGACTGTCATCATGGCTGGGGTGCAGGAAGTGGGGAGTTGCTTTCCTATTTGGGACTGTGGCCCTCTGATGAATAACTGGGAGTCTTTTAATAATAAAATTAACATCATCTTAGCAACTGGTATTTACTGTCTACTTATGCTATGCCAGACCTTGCTGTGTCTAAGACTGGATGTATGATTCAGTGGACACTTGCCACTAACTCCTTGCCAAATAAGACCCATGAGCCCCAGTTTGCAGACGAAGCAAATGAGACTTTAAGCTCTTTTGGAACTTCCAGTTCAGCAGTGACACAAGAAGGGCGTGGACCCAGGTAGGCCTCCTCAGAGACGAAACTGTCTTGGATCCCTAATCTGAACTGCTCCTGTGTGCAAGGGAACTCAGTGGGTTCCTTGTCCATCTTGATGAGCTGGTTTGAATCAGTTAATAGTGAGGGATCATCTCTTCCTTTAGTCTCTGGTGTGTGTGTGTGTGTGTGTGTGTGTGTGTGTGTGTGTGTGTGTGTGTGTGTGTATCTTCTGTCTTATGATGGATAGTGACAGCGCTGTGGTGAAGCTGGAGGATAGCTGCTGATCTCTGCGAGTTAGGGTAGGGGCTGTGTTTGCCTCATTTTTCCTTCTTCCTGGTGCTCAGCACATAATAGCTACTCAATAAGCATTTGTACGGTGCATGAATGTACACATGGGGTCCTCCTGTTGGACCTCAGATCCAGGGGCAGGAAAATGACTCTAAGGAGTGTGTGTGTGTGTGTGTGCGTGTGTGTGTGTGTGTGTGTGTCAGGAGGGCTCCAGTGCATGTCTCCTCTGCTCTTTCTCTCTAAGCTTTCTTTTTTAAAAATTTTTAAAAATTTATTTTCCCTTTTGTTGCCCTTGTTTTTTTTATTGTTGTAGTTATTATTGATGTTGTCACTGTTGGATAGGACAGAGAGAAATGGAGAGAGGAGGGGAAGACAGAAAGGAGGAGAGAAAGATAGATACCTGCAGACCTGCTTCAATGCCTGTGAAGTGACTCCCCTGCAGGTGGGGAGCCAGGGGTTTGAACTGGGATCCTTATGTCAGTCCTTGCGCTTTGCGCCATGTGCTCTTAACCTACTGTGCTATTGCCCAACTCCCTCTCTCTAAGCTTTTGTATCCCCTCATCTCAGGTCCCTGGTCCTCCTTACCCCATCTAGCGGGAGGGCCCTGTCTGGCTCTAGATCGTGGGCAGAGAAACAGCTGTGAGCATCTTCATTTGGAAAGTGGTCCAAGGGAATCAGAGTGAGGTGTTGGGGCAGGCAGGGGGGGTGGGGTGGTGCCTGCCAGCCTCAGGGTGTAGAAATAGTCAGCCTGGGCACAAAGAGTTAGAGAATGAGGTCAGAGCCTATAGCACCAGCAGTGCTGACCACTAGTCTGGCTCTGGACCCTTGGCCAAGGTTGGGGAGGGAGTTGGATCTGGTTGGGGCTGAAGGGGTGGAGGGTGGGAGAGAGTCCCAGCTGGAAGCAGGGAGACAGTGGAGGGTGGGGAATACCCAAACATTCTGGCCAGGGAGTGGAGAAAGTGAGGCAGAGAGTGAGGGTGTGTGTGAGCAGTGGTTCAGGAAGGAGCAGTGGAGCCATCTTGCTGTCCTGGACCTGGGAGCCTGGAGAACCCTGACAGGAGAGATCTGGCAGTCATGGAGAGAAGGAGGTGCAGGGTGGGGGCTCTGGACCTGGGCACCTGCGGCCTCACTGGGGCCAGGTCACCTGACCTGTTCCTTCTGCTTGAGCCTCACCCTAGCAGGCAGTGCGGCACAGGTGGCTGAGTGTCTCTCTCTCTCTCTCTCCCTGGGCCAAGCTCCCTGAAGGCAGTCCCCTGAGCCCACCTTTTCTGGCTTAACAGTTCCCTCCTGGGAGTGCCAACCAGCCCTGAGGAGGGCAGCAGCCATCAGTGAAATGCACTGCTGAGCCGGAAGAGGAGCGTCAGCCCGGGAACCACTGCCAAATCCACTCACTGTTGATGGACCTTAACCAGTTGCTCGACTTCAGGAGGACCATGCCAGAGCAGGCGGGTGGCAGGCTGGGCTCTGCCAGGTGGCCTCACACAGGCAGGGCTCCTCAACCTCCTCCCAGTATGGCCCCCCCCCCCCCCCCCCCCCGTGCTCCTTTCCTCACTTCCTTTCTTCTCTCTCCTTCCCGCCCTCCCCCATCCTTCTAGGCATCACCATGGCATCACAGCACAACAGAAACCCAGTGCGATATTCACCCACCTCTCCCGCCTGCCAGGAGCCCAAACTCCTGCCTCCTAGAGCTTGCTGCTCCCCTCACCCTTCCCCGGGGAGGTAGATGTGCAGGGAGGTAGGTTGTGAGGGTGAAGAGAATGAGGTGCAAGCCCCAGCTGGACCCCGGATAGACCTGCTCTTTTAGCCTCAGTTTCTCTATCTGTGCAATGGGGAGGGCAAGGGTGATGTGACTTCTGCACTGATCTCCCTTCTTTCTTCATGCTTTGGACACCTCTTTGCATTTTGGGATCTGGGTTTCAGACCTCCAGGCCCCAGCCCAGATCCATCTCCCCCCACACCCATCCTACCTCTCCTATTTCTGTGGCGATTACTGCTTATCCAGGGGCTGAGGTTGGGGGGGGGGCTGGTTTGCAGAGAACACATGTTCATCTGACAGCTCAGCGAGCAGCTGACGACCAAGGACACTGATGGTTGCAGGAGACAGTGAGACTTCTTCTGGCCAGCTGGGCAGGGGGCCCTGGGTCTTGGTGGGGCTACAGGCTTGTTTTGTGGAGAGAGGTGAATCTCCCCACTGACACCAATGAGCCCCTAGCAGCACTTGCACAAGCTGGCTACTCCCTCTCAAGTTGCCAGCTCTGGAGCTGGCAGCGACTCTGCAAAAGCCAGAGCTCCTACTCCCCCAACCCACCCTCAAATCCTGGAGTCTGGGGGTTCTGCTATGGATACTGGGCACAGGTGTGCCTTAGTACCTGTGCATTACCTGGAGCTAGGACTGAAATCTGTCTTGCGGGAGCCTGAGAAGTTGGGAACATAAGGGGGGGATCCTCTAGGTCCCTGTGCATGTCAGGGCCATGGCCCCTGACCTACATAGACTGTCCATGTGCCCATCTGTCCCTGGTGAGCCCGGTGGCTCTTGACCTGACGTCTTACTGGCGTTTGGCCTGACACCCACCTTGGCATCCAGCTTGTCCGTCTGGCCGGCAGCCTGGTTCAGTCCATCTTGGGGGGGCAGGAGGTGGATGGGAATGGTGGGATTCAGGGTTCCCTGAGGGAGGAGAGGAGGAGTTTCTGGGATTGTCACCCTAATGGGAGGGGCAACTGCCAACAGGGTGCAGGTGGTGAGGCTGCCCTCTGGTCCCCAACCCTTCCCACTGTCCCTGGGATTTGGGGAGCTCTCTGCCCAATACAGAGGAGTTTAATCTGTTGGGGCTCCAGGTCCAGTTCTCTAAGGGGCTTTCCATCTCCTCTGCCAGCTGAACCCCAGGAAAACATCAGGGGGACCCACTCAAACCAGGAGCTGGGGTGGTTAGAGCAGTCAGTGTCTCATGTTGCCGAGCCCCCTTGGCCTCTGGACTCCTCCCTGCTGACCCTTTGCTCTCTCTGGGCTCTGTGCCCATTTCCTTCTAGCTCGGGTCCCTGCTTGCCCCCAGGACCATGCTTCTCCTGCCTCCCTCTGCTCCCAGCAGCCCCTCCCAAATGTACTCACCATGGGGCTGGAGGGAGGTCTGCAGGGTCCTCAGTCCCACTGCCTCCCCGGGGGCTGGTGGTGTCTCCAGGGACCCAAACACCTGGCTCCTGGGGGGAGCTGCTCCCTGTGCTGGCAGCCGGAGAGGCACAGTCAGTGATTGGCATGTCCCACCCCCTGGCACGCCAGCCTGGGGGGGGGAGGGGGGAAGGCAAAGAAAGGGAGGGAGGAAAGGGAGGAAAAAGAAGGGAGGGAGAACTGGAGGGAAGCTGGAGGCACGTCTGAGGTTGGGCTAGATCCTGGCACAGGTGGCCCCCCTCTTCCACCAGAACACCTAATTCGAGACCCGAGAGGGAGGAGGTAGGACAAGAGGAAGACCAGCCCAGGAAGGCTAAAAGTCCAGAACGGGAGAGAAGGCGGATACACGGAGACAAACACCCACACCCACTGCATACAGACTCCGAGGCAAG
This sequence comes from Erinaceus europaeus, assembly GCF_950295315.1. Classification (NCBI taxonomy): domain Eukaryota; kingdom Metazoa; phylum Chordata; class Mammalia; order Eulipotyphla; family Erinaceidae; genus Erinaceus; species Erinaceus europaeus. The sequence goes on from NC_080178.1 coordinate 11,895,729, forward strand.
CGTGTGTGCGCGCGCGCGCGCACACACACACACACACACACACACACACACACACACACACACACACCCTCACAAAGGAACTCTGTTTCCCAGGCTCCGTCCCCCCCCTTGGATCCCCCCAGTCTGAGTGCACTCTACACACACACACACACCAGGCACTCACATGTCTGTTTCCCTGGCACACATGCCCTGCCCCTTGCACATGCCCACGTGCCCACCCACCCACCTAGCCCCACGCCCTGTTCCTCACTCCCTGCAAAGGAGCTGGATTCTTTCTGTTTGGAAGTGACACATAAGGCCTCACATGAGAGGCTCCAATTTGGAAACGACCCAGGGGGCTGGTGTACCCCGGGGGGTGGTGGTAGGAGCAGGACCCAGAGGGCTGAGCAGGCAGGGTTGTGCCTATATCCCCCTCACGCCCAGGGTGTGAATATGGAAGTGTGGAGCGGGGTGCCTCGTCCATGCACTGCAGAGTGACCCTCACAGGTGCATCCCCCAGTTCCCAGGTCACCACGCAGCCTGAGTAAGAGCAGGTGTGGGTCTGGAGTCAGGGCGAGTGTGTATGCGTCTGTATTCAGCATGTGTCTGAGTGTTGCCCAACTGTGGGACTTGCTAATTCTGACAAGCGAGGCAGCCTTTACCTCCCTGCTTGCTCCACCCCCAGCTTCCACTTGGAAGACAGACAGACAGGCAGGCAGACAGACAGCTCTCCTCCCAGCTTGTCAAATTCTGTCTCCCTTGACTCCCACTCAGGGATCACAGGTGTGTGCACCTGGGAAGTGATGAACTTGCCCTCCCCACCTACCTGAGCCCCACTCCTTGGTCCACCCCTCACCAAGTCCCACAGGCTGGATTGGATTTCTGTGTTGAGTTTCCTCAGAGATGGAATCCCCCCCCCCCCCCGGGGGGGGGGGACCTTTGTCATAGAGACCTGAGCTCTGCACTGCCCTCACCTGGCCCTAAGACCTCCCAGGAAGCTGACGGTGGGAGGAGGTATGGGAGGCTGGTGCTGGAGCTGTCCCATGTCTTTTGTCCTGGGGTGCCTGGGAGGGTGGGCTGAGATTGTCTGCAGCCCTATTATGGGTATGTTTGGACTAAGACCCTGGGCTCAGGGCTCTGAGATGTCCAAGAGGGCTCAGGCTCAGATTCATCCCACCACTCTTCTGCTGCCCATTTCCCCCACCAAGCACCCCAATTCAGTGTTGATGTCTTAGGGTCATCTCTGGGCTTGGAGATCAGGTGGAGGGCAGAGAGTGAAATCCTCCCTCCCCACCCCACAGGTGGCAGGGACGTGTTGGGGGCATCTCTGCCTCCAGGGTATTAGAGCGGTCACCTAGTCCTCCTTCTTTCTAAGGAGGAGTCTCAGACCAGCCTGTCCCACCCCAGGGTCAGCCAACAGGTCAGGGGTCAGAGGTCAGCCTCTGGCTGGGTTGGGGCTGCCCCCTACGGGGCTGGGGTTGGGGCTGCAGAGCACTTGTGCGCATACACGTGGCAGAGAGTGGGGGTGTCAGGCCTCCACGCTCCACATCCATTTCCGAGTCTGAATCAGGCTCTCTCTTTACCTCCACCCCCCTCCCCAATCTCCTTGGTCTCCCTTTTTTTCTTCTCCCCCGCCTCTGCACACGTCCTTTTAGAAATAAAAACACTTATTTTGTAGGCGGGAGGGGAGGGTGTCCAGCTTCCCCCCTGCCTCCTCTAGAGTGCTCCCCCCACCACCACCATAGCGTGTTTTTAAAATTTATTATCATTTTTCCTTCAGGTCCCTGAGGCCCTAGAGACGAGGGGTGGGGGTGTGGGGTGGAATGATCTCTCCAAACCCCACCCCACCCCAAGGATGGTTTGCCCGTTCAGACTTGGTTGGGTCCCGCTGACCAGATGGGGAAACTGAGGCAGGAAGGGAGAAGGGGAGGTAGGGCCGGGAGAAGCTCTCCCACCCGGCTCTCTCACCGCCCCCGCACCCGCGCCCGATTTAGCCGTGGGGAGGCTGGGAACATTGTCTTTATTTTAAGCCGCCCGAGTGAAGCACGAACGCTGCAGCTCGCCACAAAGGGCTCCGCTGGGCGGCGACAGGCTGCGCACGTGGGGGCTGGCCCAGCCCCGGCCCAGCGCGACCCTCCACCCCCAGGCCGGTGGAACCCGGGCTGGCGCTGGACACCCTGGTCTCGCCTCCCCCCGCGCCGGCAGGCTGGCTGGCTGCTGTTCTGAGCTCTTTGCCCCACAAGCTCCAGGACAGCAGGTGCTCTGAGTGCGAATCCAACCGGGCTTCTTCCTAGTTGAACCACCCCTGCAAGTCAGGGTCTCTCTCTGCAGGCCAGGCATGCCTGCCTTTCTCTCTCTAATTTTTTAATCATCTTTATTTATTGGATAGAGACAGCCAGAAATTGAGAGGGTAAATGGAGATAGAGAGGAAGAGAGAGAGAGGAGACAGACAGACAGACAGACAGAAACACACACACACACACACACACACACACACACACACACACACACACAGAGAGACTTGCAGCATTGCTTCACCACCACTCGCAAAGCTTTCCTTCTGCAGGTGGGGACCAGGGGCTTGAACCTGGGTCCTTGAGCACTGTAACATACATGCTTAACCAGGTGTACCACCACCTGGTCCCTGCTTTTCTTTCTCTCTTTTCCTTCCTTCCTTTCTAATCTATATTTTATTTATTTAGTTAACTACTTAATGAGAGAGAAAGAGACACCATAGCACTGCTCAATTTTGGCTTATGATGGTGCTGGGGATTGAACATGGGACCTCAGAGCCTCAGGCAGGAAAGTCTTTCTGCAGAACCATTATGCTGTCTCCCCAGCCCTAGGCCTTACTTTCTTCATCAGCACCACAGGGGTTTGAAAAAAAAATCTGCTTGACAAGGGCAATGTTGGATGATTAGTCACAGCTAAATGATTAGTTTGCTGCAAGTGAAAGGCCTTCTTGCTGTTCATTCTCACTGGGTCGAGCTCAGTAAGCACCTAACACTTCATCTGTTTATGGAGTGCCACCAGGGCTATCCCTGGACTCGGTGCCTGAACGGCTCCACCATTCCCACAGGCCATTTAAAAATATATATTCTTGGGAGTTGGGCGGTAGCATAGTGGGTTAAGCTCAGGTGGCACAAAGTGCAAGGATCGGCGTAAGGATCCGGGTTCTAGACCCTGGTTCCCCACCTGCAGGGGAGTCGTTTCACAGGTGGTGAAGCAGGTCTGCAGGTGTCTATCTTTCTTTCCCCCTCTCTGTCTTCCCCTCCTCTCTCTATTTCTCTCTTTCCTATCCAACAACAATGACATCAATAACAACAACAATAATGACTACAACAATAAAACACCAAGGGCAACAAAAGGGAATAAAAATATTTAGAAAAATAAAATATATATATTCTTATTATTTATTGGATAAAGACAAAGATAAATCAAAAGGGAAGGGGAAGATAGAGCGGGAGAGAGAAAGAGAGACACCCACAACACTGCTTCACCTCTCATGAAGCTCTCCCCACTGTAGGTGGGGACAGGGGGCTTGAACCTGGATCCTTGTGCACTGTAATGTGTGCATTTAACTAGTTGTGCCACCACCTGGCTTAGAGACTCTTTTTGACAGAGGTAAGAGATAGAGAGAAGGAGGAGAGAGAGAGAGAGAGAGAGAGAGAGAGGAGATACACCTGCAACACTATTCCACCACTTGCGAAGCTTGTCCCTGCAGGTGGGAAAGGGAGCTTGACCCCAGGTCCTGTGCACATGTTTTGTGTGAGCTCTACCAGGTGAACCACCACTGGGCTCCACAGGAAACTCTTCAACTGGTTTGCCTCTTATTGTAATATTCTGTGGCAGATTCTTTTCTCACTCCCATTTTGCAGATGAGTAGATTTGCACGTTGTGCCTGTCCCCAGGGCTTCCTGGAGGTTGTGCTCTGCATCCCTGGGGACACTTGAATGGCTAGGGGATGCAGAGGAATGTGCAGGCTGCAGTTCCAGAAGTGGTAGAGAGCAGAGGGACAGTATTTAGAGAAAACCAGCAACCAACCCACCAACTAGCCAACCAGCCAACAAGCCTGGGGATCTAGGCTGATGGTCGCCCTAGGAGGGAGGCACTCTGCTCTGGGAGGTACTCTAGCTGTGTACTCACTTGTAATCCCTCTGTTCATTTATTCATTTACTTCTATTGATTTTATTTATTTATTTATTTTAAAATACTTTATTTATTGGATAGAGACAGAGAAAAATTAAGAGGGAAAAGAGAGAGGAAGAGGGAGGAAGGGGGCTCGACCGCTGCAGCACTGCTCTACGACTTGGGAAGTTTTTCTCCTGCAAGTGGGGACTGGGGGCTTGGAGCTGGCTCCCTATATATGGCAACATGTGAGCTCAACCAGGTACACTGCTATCCGGCCCTTACTTTTAAAAAAAATTTATTTTAGTTAGACACCTGAGAAAGAGAGAGAGTGTGTCGGTTAGTTTGAGGCTTCAGGAGACTGAAGTCAGAACACCACTCTGGTGTATGTTGTGCTGAGAATTGAACCAGGAACCTCAGGTGAACAAGCCCAATGCTCTACTAGTTGAGCCACCTGCCCAGTCGCAAGCCCTATGATTTGTTTTTAATGCTTAACATTTATTTATTTATTTATTCATTCATTTATTTATGTTTACCAGAGCACGGCTCAGCTCTGGCTTATGGTGGTGTGGGGGATTGAACCTGGGACTTCAGGTGCCTTAGAGATGGAAGTTTCTTACATAGCCATTATGCTGTTCTCTCTCCCCTCCCTCATCCCACCAGTTTAAATTTTTTTTTTTCTCCAGGGTTATTGCTGGGCTCGGTGCCTGCACCATGAATCCACCACTCCTGGAGGCCATTTTTCCCCCTTTTTGTTGCCCTAGTTGTTGCAGCCTCGTTGCGGTTATTATTGCCATTGTTGACGTTGCTTTGTTGTTGGATAGGACAGAGAGAAATGGAGAGAGGAGGGGAAGACAGAAAGAGAGGGGGAGAGAAAGATAGACACCTGCAGACCTGCTTTACTGCCCGTGAAGCGACTCCCCTGCAGGTGGGGAGCCAGGATCCTTACACCGGTTCCTGCGCTTTGTGCCACGTGTGCTTAACCCACTGCGCCACTGCCCGACCCCCCAGTTTAAACTTTTATCCATTCCAGAAGTTCAAACTCAGAAACACCACCACCCACTGCTACTGCTTTTGTCTTGGGAAATTTGAATGGGTGATTCTCTTTGCTCAAGACTGACCCAGGAGACCAGCTAGATGGTGCTCAGTACCCCAGGCTAGGGGGCTTGGGCTGGTGGTCCCATGGGGGGGGGAGGGATGCGAGGAGACCAATCCCAGATTTAAAAAGACAAAATTATCATCCACGGTGGGGCTGTCATTAAAGGAGGATGCGGGGGTGGGCGGGAGAAAAGTGGCTGCGACAAGGACATCATCCTGGGGCAGGAAATCAAAATCTGGGTTCCCAAGTTCAAACTAGAAGCACTTCCTCTCCACCTTTTGGGGGCTTCATTTCCCTGGCCTGGCTGGGACCTTCTGGGCAGGAGAGTGTCCGGAAGCAGATCCACTCCACCCTCCTGGAGCTTCAAGGTCAGTTTCCCAAGAAAGAGTGGGATGGGATGCCAGGATGAGGGGGTTGGTAGTGCATGCTGGGAACCAGGACAATAGCCTGGAAGAGTTGTCTGTCCCAGGGGGCATCTCTAAGCCTTCTCTGTCCCACCTGTGATGCCAGATCACTGAGTCCCGGTCACTTACTATCACAGTGGATGCAGCCAGCTGGGGGGGGGGTGGAGTGGGGGGCGGGAAGCGCACTTTTCTTTGTTATGGAGGCCCCATGCTTCCTGCTTAAATATCTGTGGACTAGGATAGCTTGGAAAAAAGTCTGCTTTACTGGGAGTCGGGCGGTAGCGCAGCGGGTTAAGCGCAGGTGGCATGAAGCACAAGCACTGGTGTAAGGATCCTGGTTTGAGCCCCTGGCTCCCCACCTGCAGGGGCATCGCTTCACAGGTGGTGAAGCAGGCCTGCAGGTGTCTATCTTTCTCTCCCCCCTCTGTCTTCCCCTCCTCTCTCCATTTCTCTCTGTCCTATCTAACAATGATGACATTAATAACTACAACAACAAGCAACAAGGGCAACAAAAGGGAAAATAAATAAAATTAAAAAAAAATCTGCTTTACTGAGATGACTTTGCTTCACAGGGTTGTTAAGCGTCTCAGTGCCCAAGTTTCCCAATACATGGTGTGTGTGTGTGTGTGTGTGTGTGTGTGTGTGTGTGTGTGTTTAGGCTCAGATCTAGGCTGATGGGACACTGCTGGAGAGAGATGGAATGAAACTTTGGGCTCGGAACTGGGGCCTGAGCTTCTTGTCCCCAGGGCTCCACCTTCTTAAGTCTCCACAGCTGAATCAGTTTGCTTGGGAAGTCACTTGGGTAAGTAAGGCAGGACCAGTTTGGGCCTTCCCTACCTCAGGCCTGGTTAAACTTGCTTCTTTTCTTGTCTTCTTAATTTTTTTTTAAAAAAATTACTTATAAATAAAAAAGAGAAATTGAGAGGGGAGGGGGAGATAGAGAAGGAAAAAGACAACGGGCTGGATGGTGGTCCACCTGGTTGAGCACATATGCTACAATGCGCAAAGACCTAAGTTCAAGTCCCCGATCCCTTCCTGTAGGGGGAAAGCTTTGTGAGTGGTGAAGCAGGGCTGCAGGTATCTCTCCGTCTCTCTCCATCTTTATCTCTCCCTTTCCCCTTGATTTCTGCCTGTCTCTATCCAATGAATAAAGATAAAAAAAAGAGAGGGAGAAGGAAAGAGACACCTGCAGCCTGGCTTCACCACTTGTGAAGCATTCCTCCTGCAGGCGGGGAGCAGGGCTTTGAACCTGGGTCCTTATACATGGTAATGTGTGTGCTTAACCAGGTGTGCGACTGCCTGAGCCCTTCTTTCCTTTCTTCTTGTTTTTAAAAATTTCTTTTGGCTGGGAGTATGGACCGACCTGCTAACGCCCATGTTCAGTAGGGAAGCAATTACAGAAGCCAGACCTTCTACCTTCTGCACCCCATAATGAACCTGGGTCCATATTCTCAGAGGGCTAAAGAATAGGAAAGCTATCAGGGGAGAGGATGGGATACAGAGCTCTGGTGGTGGGAATTGTACCCCTTTTACCCTATGGTCTTGTCAGTGTTTCCATTTTATAAATAAATAAATTAAAAATAAAAAATTCTTTTTCTCTTTATTGGATTGGACAGAGAGAAATTGGGGGGGCGGGCAAGTAGAGAGGGAGAGAAACAGAGAGATGGCTGCAGTGTTTACTCCATTGCTAATGAAGCTTCCTCTCTGTAGGTGGGGAGTTCAGGCTCAAACCTGGGTCCTAGAGCATGTTTTTTTTTTATGTTAACTCACTTTTATTTATTTATTTTTAAATTTTTTATTTAAGAAAGGATTAATGAACAAAAACATAAGGTGGGGGGGTACAACTCCACACAATTCCCACCACCCAATCTCCATAACCCACCCCCTCCCATGGTAGCTTTCCCATTCTCTAGCCCTCTGGGAGCATGGACCCAGGGTCGTTGAGGGTTGCAGAAGGTAGAAGGTCTGGCTTCTGTAATTGCTTCCCCGCTGAACATGGGCGTTGACTGGTTGGTCCATACTCCCAGTCTGCCTTTCTCTTTCCCTAGTAAGATGTGTCTCTGGGGAAGCTGAGCTCCAGGACATATTGGTGGGGTCTTCAATCCAGGGAAGCCTGGCCAGCATCCTGGTGGCATCTGGAACCTGGTGATTGAAAAGAGAGTTAACATACGAAGCCAAACAATTTGTTGAGCAATCATGGATCCCAAGCTTGGAATAGTGGAGAGGAAGTGTTAGGGAGGTACTCACTGCAAACTCTAGTGTACTTCTGCTTTCAGGTATATATTTTGTAGTAGTTTATGGATACGTGTGAACATAAGCTCTCTCTCACAGAAACTGGTGTATATCTACGTTATGGGACTTTGTTAGAAAGTGAACTACCTGAGTTGAAATTAGAGTGTACTATGAAAGGAAAGGTCTCACCCGAGTAATGAAGCTGAAGGGTTGTCATTCCACACGTGAAGTCTCTGGACACAGTCTGAGGTGAAGCATGTTGAGGTGGCAATCGTTGTGTTGGTTAGGTTGTGATCGGCGGATGCAATATTATTTGGTTTGGATTGGGAGATGCATACGGGAAAGTGGGCCCTATCCAAGGGTTCCAGGACTGGGGAAGTAGAGGCTCTATAGTGGAGATGTGAGGTTCCTGCTGTCTTAGGGTTCAAAAAGACAATCGATAGTTAATGTTATCATCACATTATTTGTTAATTGGGTTAACTTTTTAATATATAGGCTGTGTATTTGATATAAGGTCCTAGAGCATGTTAACGTGAGCACTTAACCTGGTGTGCCACCGCCCAGCCTCCCACTAGCTTCCTCTTCTGGTCATTCCCCTTATCCTTAACTCCTGGGTGTGTATGCCTTGCCTTGTCCCCAAAGAGAGTGATATTAAAGCTCAGAGCCCACTATGCAAAGAGCAAGATGGATCCAAAGAGTGGAACCTCTGCCCTGAGACTTCTGCCTACCTGGCTGGGTCTACCTTGCAGGAGGAGTGAGCATGTGAGCGGCCAGGGGGCTGCCCCTTATCCTCCCCCCCTAGACTGTGGCATCACAGCCTTCCTTGGTTTGCTGTAGCCCTTGGTCTTAGCGCCCACTTCCCCAGTTTGTTCAGGGGCTTCCTGCCACATCTGCCCCTCCCCTAGTGGTAAGCCTGGCTCCATGTCCAGCAGGCTTATCTGGTGCCAGGAGCTCACTTTCCTTCTAAGGGAGAGGAGCTTATATATTCTTCTAAGTTCATATTCCTCCTTCATGCCCTACAGTACTGGTCTTTCTTTTTTTAAATTTTATTTTATTTGATAGAACAGAGAGAAATTTAGAGGGAGGGGGAGATAGAGAGGGAGAGAGACACCTGCAGTACTGCGCCACTGCTCATGAAGTTTTCCCCTTGTAGGTGGGGACCAGAAGCAGATATTCTTGTGCATGATAATATGTGCACTTAACTAGGTGCACCACCACCCAGCCCCTTTCTCTCTCCCCCCTCTCCATACATATATATATGTGTGTGTGTGTGTTAATGAAAAACTTACAGAGAGGGAGACACACAGAGAACAGTGCTCAGCTCTGGCTTTTGGTGGTGCTGGGGATTGAATCTGGGACCTCAGAGCCTCAGACATGATATATATATATATTATATATATAATATATATATTATATATATATATTTCATAATCACTATGCTGTCTTCTTGGCCCAAGTGCTGGCCTTCTGTTGCCAGGAGTGGGGGAAAGGAAGGCTCAGATCTGACGCTCAGGAGGGAGTAGAAGCTGGATGTCCTTCGCTGAGTACCTACTACTGGTTACTGCATTCAAAAAGCATTCTCACTCCTCCCTAACAACCCCATTCATGACCTCGGTTTTTATCAAGAGAAAACTGAGGTCCAGAGAAAAACCAAGGTCAACTCAGCTGGCCCTTTGGCACCTTCACAGTGTGTAGGTTTGGGCCCCAGCTTGGAACTATTTGTATGACAGAGGGGGCTGCTGGGAAATTGATTTAACTGGTGCTTACATAGTCCTGACTGTGTGTTGGCACTATTGTCAGTGTCTTTAGCTGACTTACTTGTAGGAACCCAGCAGAGTAGCTAGAATCACTACCCCCATTTTATAGATGAGGACACTGAGGTGCTGGGAATCGCAGTCATTTCTTAGGTCCATTTCTCCATCCATTGCTTTTGCCCCATATCCTAAAGTGCCTATATCAGAATGGTGGTGTGTTCATGTTGTTCTCCCCTTACTGCTCCTCCATCCTACCTTGGGAGTCCCCCCTCCCCTTGTCCCCACGGATTCCTGGACGATGGGCAACCAGGCTTTCTGTGAGGGCTTAACCTGACCCTAGTCTCCTGATTCCCCATTTCCTGGATCAGCGCCCCACCCCCCCTCCTGGAGCCTCCAGCCATCCCCAGCCCTGAAGGCCTGAGCAAGGATGGGCGAGCTTGCTCAGACCTCAGAGGACTCCTGTTTATGCTGAGGCGGACACACAGCTGTGATTAACAGGCACAATTGAGTTAGGGTTCCAGCAGGAGGCTGTGGCCTGAGAGGGGTGGGGCCTGCTGACTTGAATGCTTCTGGGGCACAAGGAAGGGGGTTTGCAGGAAGCTGGGGTTCCCTAGAGAAAGATGAAGAAGGGGGTGCACCCAAGGGGTGGGGGTGGGGTTGGGGAGCCTGTGCCTCTGCCTGTGACCTTCTTCCTTTTTCCAGCTCCCATCAGAGGAAGGAAACCGACCACAGAATGACAGGAAAGCAGGCAGGGAGCAGGGAGGACAGGCTGAGTTCAGGTTGGGTTGGAAGATGGGAAGCCACCGTTTGGGTCTCGAGATGCCTCACTTCTGGGCTGAAGTTGTATCTGTGTTTTTCTTCTAGATATGCAGACCTTTCTCTCTAGAACACATGCCCTACCCAGTCTAGCATTTCTCTTTTCTTTTCTTTCTTTTCTTTTCTTTTCTTTTCTTTTCTTTTCTTTTCTTTTCTTTTCTTTTCTTCTCTTTTCTCTTCTTTTCTCTTTTCTTTTCCTTTCTTTCTTTCTCTCTCTTCCTTCTTTCTTTCTTTCCTTCCTCCCTCCCTCCCTCCCCTCCCTCCCTTCTTTCTTTCTTTTCCTCCAGGGTTGTCATTGGGGCTCTGTGCTGGTACCATGAATCCACTGCTCCTGGCAGCCATTTTTCCCATTGTTTTTTCAATTGGACAGGACAGAGAGAAATTGAGAAGGGAGGGAGGAGATATAGAGGGAGAGAGAACAAGAGACACCTATACACCTGATTCACCATTTGTGAAGGGTCCCCCGAGAAGGTGGGGAGCGAGGGTTTGAACCTGGATCCTTGCGCGGGTTCTTGCGCTTGGTACTGTGTGCACTTAACTGGGTTCACCACTGCCCAATCACCTTCCCTCCCTTTTAATATAGTTTTTATTATTTTCAGTCTATGTTTTTTTTTTTTTTTGCCTCTAGGGTTATTGCTGGGGCTCAGTGCCTGCACCATGAATCCACTGCTCCTGGAGGCCATTTTTTCCCTTTTTGTTGCCCTTGTTGTAGCCTTGTTGTGGTTATTATTGTTGTTGATGATGTTGTTCATTGTTGGATAGGACAGAGAGAAATGGAGAGAGGAGGGGAAGACAGAGAGGGGGAGAGAAAGACAGACACCTGAAGACCTGCTTCACTACCTGTGAAGTGAGTCCCCTGCAGGTGAGGAGCCGGGGGCTCGAACCAGAGTCCTTACTCCGGTCCTTGCACTTTGCGCCATGTGCACTTAACCTGCTGCGCTACCGTCTGACCCCCCAGTCTAGCTTTTCTAACAACAGTAGCTGGAGGGGTGACACCGTAAACCACCAGGCATGGAGTAGGGAGGATGCAGATACAAGCTCAGTCCTGGTTCAGTCCATGTCATGGGACCCTTTTGCTTCCTTGCACTACATTCTAGGAATAGCTCTAACAGCCCTCCTGGTGACCCCCTTCCCCTTCTCCCCCTACCAAATTTTCTCCTTGAAGTCATTGGCAGCAGCGGGCACGCTGTGCAGCCCGGAAAGCATGTCCTGCTTCCTTTAGATGGAGGCACCCAGCCCCACCCCAAGGAGACATTCTAGAGTTGTGCTCAGCACCCTGCTGGACTTTGAGGGGCAAATCACTCTCCTTTTTCTTTTCTCTCTTTTTTAAAAAAGTATTTATTTATTCACACAAAGTGCAAGGACCGGCAGAAGGATCCAGGTTCGAGCCCCTGGCTCCCCACCTACAGGGGAGTCACTTCACAGTTGGTGAAGCAGGTCTGCAGGTGTCTGTCTTTCTCTCCCCCTCTCTGTCTTCCTCTCCTCTCTCCATTTCTCTCTGTCCTATCCAACAACAACGACATATAATAACTACAACAACAATAAAAAAGTATTTACTGATTTACTTTGGATAGAGACAGAGACGTTGAGAGAGAAGGGAGGAGACAGAGAAGAGAGAGAGAAAGACACCTGCAGCCCTGCTTTACCACGTGTGAAGTTCCCCCCTGGAGGCGGAGGCTGGAGTCCTAAAGCTGGGTCCCTGTGCATTGTGTCACATGCACCACCACAGGGGTCCTTCACTCCCCTTTCCTGACTTCTGGTTTCCAGGAAGTGAGATAGCTTGTCTACTATTCCCCAGAGTCTACTGGGGAATGTTAATAGGTGTAAGTTATTAGGAAATAAAGGGACTCATGATAAGATGGGACATTAATTAGGTGCTCTTTATTGCAGGAAACTACAGTGCCTGTTGTTGTTGTTATTAAAGTGCTGGGGAATGAACTCAGGATTCCCGCCCCCCCCCCAACGCAGTACATGGCCTGAGTTACATCCCTTGGCACTAGCAGAGATTAATTTTTTTTTTTTTTTAGGGAAGAAGACATAGCATATGCTATGTCTTATGTGCTTATACAAAAAGACTTTCATGTGTGTGAGTTCTACTTTGAATACTTCTCGTTTTGTGGCAAATGCTTCTCAAATTAAAAATACTATTAGTATTACAGCTGTTAGTGAAATAAATGATTCTATCTGAGGCATCAAGGTCCTAAGCATCACCATAAACCAGAATGGACAGTGCTCTGGTTACAGAAAAAAAATGATTAAAAATTATATTTTATTTATTTATTATTATTATTTTTTTTGAATAAATAAAATTTTTTATTGGGGAATTAATGTTTTACATTCAACAGTAAGTACAATAGTTTGTACATGTATAATATTCCCCAGTTTCCCATATAACAATACAACCCCCACTTATATTTTATTTTTAAAAAATATTTTATTTATCTACTAGAGAGAGAGAGTGGGTGCCACATGGTGGCACATCTGGTTGAGTGCACATTTTACAATGTGCAAGGATTCAAGTTCAAGCCCCCAGTCCCCACCTGCAGGGAGAAAGCTTCACGAGTGGTTAAGCAGTGCTACAGGTGTCTTTCTCTCTCTATGTATCTTCCCCTTCCTCTCAATTTCTGGCTGTCTCTACCTAATAAATAAATAAATAAAGATAATAAAAATAAAAAAATGAAACTGAATTCAATCAAATAAATTAAAAAGAGAGAGAGAGAACCAGAGAATCACTCTGGCATATGTAATGTTGGGAATTGAACTTGGGATCTCATGCTTGACAGTCCAGTGCTCTAGCTACCAAACAACCTCCTGGGCCTTTAAATGCCAAATGTGAACTAAGTGTCTCTAAGGGCAGAATACATGCAATGTCTCCCAAACTGAGAGCTCACCCCAAGAGGTGAGGACAAATTTACAAGTATTCCCCCCCCCCCAAGTCTGGTTTTAGACAAGGAAACTCCTTGTAGGCAAAAGTATATATTGATAGATTAGGAACTAGAGCATTCTGGTGAGATGGTTGTGGAGAGTGAGGGAGAATGGATGGCAAGTGTAGGGGGCCAGGGGGGATGTAATGGCAAGTTTGATTCAGCAGGTAATCTTGGGACAGGGCTGATACTAAGAGCCAACAGTTGATCCACAGAAAGGAGAAACACAAAGCAGAACTTGGCCTGGGTTTGGTGTATTGCACCAAAATAAAGGACCCTAAGGGGTCGGTGGGTTTCAGGTCCTGGTGCATGATGGTGGAGTAGGACCTACTGGAGGTGACAGTGTTTTGCAGAAAGCTGAGAAATTTTACACATGTACCAACAACTGTGTTTACTGAAAACCATTCATCATCATCATCATACTACTGCCAACAGTTAAGCATAAAGGGTTATTTTACAGATGTGGAAACTGAGTCCACTCATTCACTCATGGCTACATAGAAATCCAGTGGCCATTCCCAAACAGACATGGTGGGCCTAGACCTCGAACAAATCCCTCTCTCTATTGTTACTGGTCATCTATATCAGGAACAATAAAACAGATGCCTTTGTGGGCCCCCATAGAACCTTGCCCCCAACTTGAATCAACAACGGTAGAGAATGTTCCATAGTCTGAAGGGAGGCTGGACAACATGCTCTATGCTACACCTGAAGAAGATGGGTCCTGATATTGGGGCAGCTTGGAATGTTCCTACTCATGACCACAGAATGTGAGCTCAGATCTACAGGGATGCAGAGATCACATAGGCTCCTAAGCTGAATATGGTCCCCAGATCACATCAAATCAACGGGGTTTACAATCAACAATATTCATACACCTCTCCCATATTTTGGAGCTACTCTCTTCCCTGATCCATCTTTCTGGTCCTTTTTCCAAACATGACATCATCTCCCCAGACAATAACTAGGATCTACCTGCATATCAGATTTCAGGCTCAGGGAAAAAAAAAGTAGTATAGCCACAGGCCCTTTGGAATATAACTAAAATATGCCTACTAGCTATCTACAGAATGGAGACGCCCCCCCCCCCCCCCCAACTGTTGATCTGCACTGTTCCAGCCTTTAGGTCCATGATTGGTCAACAACTTGTTTGACTTTATATGTTAACGCTCTTTTCAGCCACCAGGTTCCAGATGTTATCATGATGCCAACCAGACTTCCCTGGACAGACAACCCCATCAATGGGTCCTGGAGCTCCAATTCCCCAGAACCCCTACCCACTAGGGAAAGAGAGAGACAGGCTGGGAGTATGGATTGACCTGTCAATGTCCATGTTCAGCAGGGAAGCAATTACAGAAGCCAGACCTTCCACCTTCTGCAACCCACAATAACCTTGGGTCCATACTCCCAGAGGGTTAAAGAATAGGAAAGCTATCAGGGGAGGGGATGGGATATGGAGTTCTGGTGGTGGGAATTGTGTGGAGTTGTACCCCTCTTATCCTATGGTTTTATCAATGTCTCTCTCTCTCTCTTTTTTTTTTTGCCTCCAGGGTTATTGCTGGGGCTCGGTGCCTGCACTATGAATCCACTGCTCCTGGAGGCTATTTTGTTGCCCTTTTTGTGCTTGTTGTTATAGCTGTTGTTGTTGGATAGAACAGAGAGAAATGGAGAGAGGAGGGGAAGACAGAGAGGAGGAGAGAAAGATAGACCCCTGCAGACCTGCTTCACTACTTGTGAAACGACCTCCTGCAGGTGGGGAGCCGGGGGCTCGAACCAGAATCCTTATGCTGGTCCTTGCGCTTTACACCATGTGCGCTTAACCTGCTGCGCTACTGCCCGACTTCCCCAATATCTCTTTTTTATAAATAAAAAATAATAAAAAAAGAAATCCAGTGGCCAGCCACTAAACCAAAATTGTGTCCACTCCTTGTGAAGTCAATCTGAAGTTCCCAGACTGCTTTCTCTTCATCACTTCCTCCTAGAAACACTTTCTGTACTTAGCTTCTGGATCCCTCAGGTTCTCATACCACTCTTGGTCGTTCGCTTTCAGTCTCCTTTGCTACCACATTTATTTATTATTATTATCTTTATTTCCTGGATAGAGACAGCCAGAAATTGAGAGAGAAGGGGGTGATAGAGAGGGAGAGAGACAGAGAGACACCTGCAGCACTGTTTTACCACTGGCAATGCTTTCCTCCTGCAGGTGGGGACTGGGAGCTTGAACCCAGATCCTTGTGCATTGTAACACATGGACTTAACCAGGTGCACCACCACCTAGACCTTTTATTGTTATTATTTTATGTAGCACCAGGGTATAAACCCAGGATCTCATGCTTGAATGGAACCATTGAGTCACCTGTCTGGCCAAATTTTATGTTCTTTTCTTTTAATAATTAAAATATTTTATTTCTTTATTTTGGATACAGGCAGTCAGAAATTGAGAGAAAAGGGAAAGATAAGGGGGAAAGTGTGTGTGAGAGAGAGAGAGAGAGAGAGAGAGAGAGAGAGAGGGAGAGAGAGAGAGAGACGTTTGTAGGGCTGCTTCACCACTCTTGAAGCTTCCCCCCTGCAGGTAAGGGACAAAGCCTTGAACTACAGTCCTTCCACATTGTGGCATGTGCAGTCTACCAACGTACTAGATGTACATCATTTTTTATTAGTGATTTATTTTTGATTTACAAAATTATGAGATAACATGGGTGTAATTCCACACCATTCCCACCACCAAAATTTTGTGTCACCATTCCCTCCACTGGAAACTACAGCAGTTCTTCCAAGGTTACAGATATGTTGACTATTATTTCTTTTTTTATTTTTTAAATTAAAAAAAATATTTATTTATTCCTTTTTGTTGTCCTTGTTGTTGTACTTTAGTGATTGTTATTACTGTTGTTGTTATTGATGTCGTCATTGTTGGATAGGACAGAGGGAAATGGAGAAAGGAGGGGAAGACAGAGAGGGGGGAGAGAAAGACAGATACTTGCAGACCTGCTTCAATGCCTGTGATGCAACTCCCCTGCAGGTGGGGAGCCGTGGCTTGAACCGGGATCCTTCTGTTGGTCCTTGCGCTTAACCCGGGAATTACTACCTGACTCCTTCCCCCCCCTTTTTTTTTTAAAGAGTCAGGGGAGATAGATATAGAGATGAGAGATCCCACAGCACTGATCCACCATCCATGGAGCTCTCGCTCTGGTCCTCTTCATGGTGCTCCTATGTGGTGCCAGGGTTTGAACCCAGGGCCACACACAGCAGTGTATGCACTTTACCCAATGAGCTATTGCCTGACTCTGCCTTCCAATTTTATGGTCTTGATTGGAGAATCAAGACCATTCAATATTCTTTCCTCTGTAAACTGGGGCTTATCTTAGCTCTGTATCATTGGGTTAAATGAGTCAAGCCATGGAAAGTGCTGGAAGAGTGCCCAGCTAAGAATGAATGCCGAGTCTGGGGCTGTGATTACCGTTATCACCGTCATTACTGCTACCTGCCAACTCCACTTGACATCAAAAATCATCTCAGACATGACTCACCCCAAACCTCAAATCTGCTTCCTCTACAGCCTTGCAGTAGATGGCAACCCTGTCCTTCTAGTCACTCAGGCCCCGGGCCTTGAAGTCACCTTGACTATTATTTGAGTTGCATCACAAATCGAACACACTGAAAAATCCTGTTGTCAGGGTGGTAGTACATCTGGTTAAGTGCATAGATTACCATGTGCAAGGACCCAGGTTCAAACCCCCGTCCACACCTACAGAGGGAAACTTCAAGCGGTGAAACAGGGCTGTAGGTATCTCTCAGCCTCTCTCCCTCTTTATCTCCCCCTTCCTCTCAATTTCTCTGTTCTATCAAATAAAACAAATAAATAAGGTTAAAAAAAGAACTTCAAAAAAAAAAAAGGGGGAAGGAAGGAAGAAAGGAAGAAAGAAAGAAAACCCTGTTTTCTCATCTTTAAAATATGCTCAGGGTGCACCCTGTGTTGTGGGCCCCTGTCATCTCTCACTTGGATTACAGTCTGCACACCAGTGTCACCACTCTTACTCAGTCTCATTTACAGTCTGCTGTTAATGCAAGGACCTGGGTTCGAGTCCCTGGTCCCCACCTACAAGCCTCACGAGTGGTGAAGCAGGGCTGCAGGTGTCTCTCTGTTTCTCTCCCACTCTATCTCCCCCACCCCTCTCAATCTCTGGCTATCTCTATCTAATAAATTAAAATGATAAAAATTAAAAATAAATATTGTATTCATTTATTATTTATTGGATGGAGACAGAAAAATCAAGAAGGAAGAGGAAAATATAAAGGGAGAGAGACTCTCACTTTCTACTTCTCCTCTCTCAATTTCTCTCTAGTCTATCAAATAAATAACTAAAGTCTAAAAAATTATGAAGACAGAGAGAAAGATTTCTGCAGCCCTGCTCCACCACTTGTGAAGATTCCTCCCTGCAAGTGGGGACCAGGGGCTTGAACCCATGTCCTTGTGCACTATATAACATGTGTGCTCAACCTGATGCCCCACCTTGCCCTTTATTGTAATATGCATGCTCAATCTGATGTTCCACCTTGACCTTTTTTTTTTTTTTCAATTGAGAGAGAGACCAGAGCACAATTCCATTATAAATGGTGCTGGGAACTGAACCCAGGAACTCATTCATGCAAGACAGGAGCTCTACTGCTGACCTTCCTCTCTGGCTTTGTGACTTCTCATGTTTTTCAGAGTAAAACCCAAGCAGACTCTGCTTCCCTCCTTCACTGCATTTCCTTCCTCAGACTCTACAACACTCTGTTCTTTCTAGAAGACACCAAGCACTTTCCTGCCTCAAGGTCTTTGCATTAATGTTCCTTGGCCCAGGTTCTAGTAAACATCCCAGCTTTCTATAAGGTGAAGGTTCTGATGAGCTCATACAACAGGGCTTGGGGCAGCAGGCATAGAGAAGGGGCCAAGGGACCTTAACTGAGGCCAGGCTACAAAAACCCTTGAGAAGTGAGCAGTCCAGAAATGTGTGTGCCAGACTAAAGAGTCATCGTTAAGGTATGCCAATCTCTTGCCCTTATTCAGTTTTTGTTGTCCTTATTTTTTGTGTGTGACATGGTTAGCTTTGGAGTGATTTGGGAAGTGCAATAATAGAAGGTAAGTGAGGAGGGTATCTAGGTCTAAGTAGAAACTGTTTCATTAGGTACTTTAAAGTATCTTTTTAGTTCTTTCTACTTCTTGCTTCATTTATTGACTCACTGAAAATTATTGTGCACTTTTGCTTTAAGGTATGTATTTTTCCCTAACTTATGGGTACATGCACATATGCCCTGTCTCATGGGCCCTGGTCTATATCTAGGTTTTGAGGTTTTGTTAAGAAGTGTGCTACTCGAAATGGAGTTAAGGAGTCCTGTGAGCTAGGGAAGGTCTCAGCAGAGTAATGAAGCTGAAAAGTTGACATTCCATGCCTGATGTCTCTGGACACAGTCTAAAGTGAAACATGCTTAGGTGGTAGTAGTTGCATTGATTATTTATTGATTGATTTATTTATTGCCTCCAGGGTTATTGCTGGAGCTCAGTGCCTGCACTTCTTGTTGTTTATCATTGTTGTTGTTATTATTATTATTGTTATTGCTGTCATTGCTATTGGAGAGGACAGAGAAAAATCAAGAGAAGAGGGGAAGACAGACAGGGGGAGAGAAAAATAGATACACGCAGACCTGCTTCAATGCTTGTGAAACGAGCCCCCACCCCTAGGTGGGGAGCCAGTGGCTCAGACTGGGATCCTTCCTCTGGTTCTTGAGCTTCGTGCCATTTGCTCTTAACCTATTGCACTACCGCCCAGCCTGTTTGTTTGTTTGTTTATTTATTTATATTTTTTCTTATCTTTATTTATAGGATAGAGACAGCCAGAAATTGAGAGGGGAGGGAGGGAAAGAAAGGAAGAGAGACAGAGACACCTGCAGCCCTGCTTCACCACTCATGAAGCACTCCCCCTGCAGGTGGGGACCAGGGGCTTGAACCTGGGCCCTTGCGCATTGTAGTATATACATTTAACCAGGTGCGCCACCACCTGGCCCTCTATTTATTTTCTTTTAAGTAGTTTATTTATTTATTATTGGATAGAGATAGAGGTAAATTCCGAGGGGCAAGGGAGATATAGGGACAAAGACAGAGGGACAAAGACAGAGAGACACCTGCAGCCTTGCTTCACCAATTGTGAAGCTTTCCCTCTGCAGGTGGGGACCAGGGGCTTGAACCTGGGTCTTTGCACACTGTAATTTGTGTGCTTAACCAGGGGCGCCACCACCTGGCCACATTAATTTTATTTGTATATTTATTATCATTTATTTATTTTTAAAAGTGACATATTTCTTTTTAAAAATTTAAATATTTATTTATTCCCTTTTCTTGCCCTTGTTGTTTTATTGTTGTAGTTATTATTGATGTCATTGTTGTTGGATAGGACAGAGAGAAATGCAGAGAGGAGGGGAAAGACAGAGAGGGGGAGAGAAAGATAGACACCTGCAGACCTGCCTCACCACCTGTGAAGTGACTCCTCTGCAGATGGGGATCCGGGGACTCAAACCAGGATCCTTAAGCTGGTCCTTGTGCTTTACGCCATGTGCACTTAACCTGCTGCACTACCACCCGACTCCCGACATATTTCTTTTTTTATTATTTATTTTCCCTTTTGTTGCCCTTGTTTTATTATTGTAGTTGTTATTGTTGTTGTCGGTGTTGGATAGGACAGAGAGAAATGGAGAGAGGAGGAGAAGACAGAGAGTGGGAGAGAAAGATAGACACCTGCAGACCTGCTTCACCGCCTGTGAAGCGACTCCCCTGCAGGTGGGGAGCCGGGGGCTCAAACTGGGATCCTTATGCCGGTCCTTGCTGTGCCATGTGCGCTTAACCTGCTGCACTACTGCCTGACCCCCCAAAAGCCAACTATTCTATCGCATATAACGTGCACTCTTTTATCTGTATATTCTTGTAAAATGGATATGATTTTTTTTGTGTGCTGATATCTTTACTTCCTTAAATGGCGTTGAAAATAAATCTCAGTCTATTTCTCCTTTCATTTAACCCTCTGTTCCAGAATGCTCTCTCCATAGTTTACCTAGACATCTAGGTTGTTGCCACTACTCATGACCTCAGCCTCTGTAGTGGTGCACTTGAACTTTCTCCAGAACCAAATAAATGTGAATTACAATGAGGTGCTTTTTTGGGTGCTTCTGGATGAAGTAAACTTCATTGTTGATGAAGTAAACATACCACTTTGCTGGAGAATAGGTTGGCAATATTTGTGTAAAAGTCTTACATATTTTTGATTCAGTAATTTCACTTTTTATGTTGATCCCAAGGGATACCAGATAGATGTATGGAAGTATTACCATGGCCTTGACTATGATTGGAAAGAGCTGGAAAGAACCTGCGTCCACCACTGGTAATGATAAAATGAATGATGAAGAGTTGAATCTTGGAGATATGTAAAGGATAAAGAGAAACAGACAGTGCTTTAAAAATCTTGTGTGTGTCTCTCTGTTTGTGTGTGTCTGGAAGAGATGGAAGAGATGAGAAAGAGATGGAGTCTGGGAGGTGTTTGTGAGGAGAACAGGAATAAAATAATACGGTGGAGGTTTTGAGTGATGAATAAAAGGAATATACTCTGTGTGCCCCCAGAATTTGTAGAGTGGGTCTTCTGTTTCTGCTGCCAGTGTAGGCATAACCAGTAAGTCACACGCTTGTGAATTCTCCTGTCTCCTCCATCTCTTAATACTACTGCAGGAAACTAGAAATGGGTGGAGCCTCTTGTTATTCGCTGTGGCAAACTGCTGCCTTCATTGTTTCTCCCGCCCCATGGCACAACCAAAGAAAATAGAGTCCATTTTACTCTAAACAAATAAACAAATATAATCCAGGTACTCTGAGAATGACTCAAAGTATTTTGAGTCTGACACAGAGCAGTAGATCCAAAGACACCCAGGGAATGTGTCAGTTGTCTAGAATGTCAGCCTAAAGACTTCCACCTTCTGCTCCCCATAAAGATCTTTGGTCCAGGGCGGGGTGTTGGTGCACCTGGTTGAGCGCACATGTTACAGGGCTCAAGGACCCAGGTTTGAGACCCCGGTCCCCACCTGCAGGGGAAAAGCTTTGCGTGTGGTGAAGCAGGGTTGCAGGTGTCTTTCTCTCTCCTTCTCTGTCTCTCCTTTTCTCTCGACTTCTGACTGTCTCTATCCAATAAATAAATAAAAGATTATAAAAAAACATAAAAAGATCTTTGGTCCATATTCTCAGAGGGATAAAGAATAGGGAAACTTCCAATGGAGGGGAAGGGATATGGAACGCTGGTGGTGGGAATTGTATGGAATTGTACCCTATCTTATCCCACAATCTTGTCAATCATTATTAAATCACCAATAAAAATTACTAAAAAAAAGTCAGCCTATAAAGATTGAAATCAACTGAGTTTTGACCACTTGAAGGTGTCAGGTTTGGAGACATTTTTATTTTTGATCACCTAAATAGAATGAAAAGCAGCAGAACAATCTGCCTTCATCAGTAGTTTTTCATGTTTTAAACTCAAAATACTTAGAGCCATTCCCAGAATTGCTGGGTTATATTTTAGCAAATCACTTGTTTAGAGCAAAGAGGCTGCCCACATCTTGAAGGTAGTGACTGAAGCATGTGTGTGTGTGTGTGTGTGTGTCCTGATGAGCAGAAAGAAACAGTACCATCTGAGTCACCTGTAAGCATTCTCAATTAATAGTTGAGTGGGTTCATTCAATACAAATAGTATTACAATCAGTAGGACCTAATTCAACAGGTGAAAATTTTCACTCTGCAAGCTCAGAATGAAACTAAGACTTAAAAGAATTTGCTTTTGGGTAAGGATCTGGTTTGATCCTCCGGCTACCCACCTGTGTGTGGGGGGTCACTTCATAGGCAGTGAAGGTCTGCAGGTGTCTATCTTTCTCTCCCACTCTCTGTCTTCCCCTCCTCTCTCTTGATTTCTCTGTCCTAGCAACAACAGCTGTGACAACAACAATAATAATAACGATGACAACAATGGTAACAAAATGGGAAAAATGGCCTTCAGGAGCAGTGTATTTGTGGTGTTCATGGTGCAGGCACCAAGCCCCAGCAATCACCCTGGAGAAAAAAAAAAAAAAAGGAAAAAGGAAAAAAGAAAGAAGAATTTGCTTTTGGGAGCTTTGGAAAGCTCAAAAACTGGAACATAAAGTATCAAACAAATATCTATTTAAAAAATAAAGAAAAGAAACCACTAGGTGGGGGAGAGCCAGTGTGAATACAGGGCCAAATGTTCAGGTCAGTAATGAATGACACGGAAAGATGTTCATGAATTATTATGGGATACAATTCTAGAACTGGGAGTCGGGTGGTAGTGCAGCGGGTTAAGTGCACATGGCACAAAGCGCAAGGACAGGCGTAAGGATCCCGGTTCGAGCCCCCGGCTCCCCACCTGCAGGAGAGTCACTTCACAGGCGGTGGAGCAGGTCTGCAGGTGTCTATCTTTCTCTCCCACTCTCTGTCTTCCCCTCCTCTCTCCATTTCTCTCTGTCCTATCCAACAATGACGACATCAATAACAACAATAATACAACAAAGGCAACAAAAGGGAATAAATAAATATTAAAAAAATTCTAGAACTTTAGTAGGCATGTGACTGCTCTTTTATAACTGCATGTAATTTAAATTAATATGTTTTTAATATTTACTATATATGCAAGTGATTAGTAATGATTTAATTAGTGATTTAATAATGATTGACAAGATTGTGGGATGAGGGGTATTACTTCACACAACTCACAACACCAGAACTCCATATCCCATCACCTCCACTGGAAATTTCCCTATTCTTTATTTTTCTGGGAGTATGGACCAAAGATCTTTATGGGAAGCAGGAGGTGGAAAGTCTGGCTTCTGTAATTGCTTCTCCAATGGACATGGGTGTTGACAGGCGAATCCATACCCCCAGCTTGTTTTTGTCTTTCCTTGGAGGGGTAGATCTCTGGAGAGGTGGAGTTCCAGGACACATTGGTGAGGTTATCTGGCCAGGGAAGTCAGGTTGGTGCCACGGTAGCATCTGCAACTTGGTGGCGGAAAAGCATTAAAATACAAAGCAGAAAAAATTGTTTACTAGTCAGGAACTTAAAGGTAAGAGTATAGTAGATGAAATTTGGGGTCTTCATGTTGGAAAGAGCTGGGAAGTCTATCTTAGGAATATTCCAAGGGGCCCATGGCTTTACTAATTCTTTGCTGAGCCCCACAGCTAAAATGCAGGTGGGCTAAGAGTATTGTCTGAGAAGATGGCATCAGAGTTGAGGACAGGACTAGGAAGCTGGATCAGGGGAGTGTTTCTTATATATTTGGATGGAAATATAGCAGTATGTTAATGGTGGATATTTTTGGAATATGAGATTAGGAAATTGTTGAAAGTCTTTTGCTTGTTTATCCCTACTGCCCAATATTATTATTATTATTATTATTATTATTTTTAATCAGAACACTGCTGGTTATGGTGGTATGGGAGAATTGAACCTAGGACTATGGAGCTTCAGGCATGAGATTCCATTTGAATAACCATTATGCTATCTATTTGCCAAACCCCAATATTACTTTATAAATGTGGATTACCTGTATGTTTTTCTTCAGAGTTATTATGGAAATATACAAATTAAGTGAAGTCCTGTGACTAGTGGGGGAGATAGTGGTTAAGCATTTCATGCCCAGATTCCCAGGGTCCCAGGTTGAATAATATGCCAGAGTTAATCAGTGTTCTGGTTTCTCTGTCTGCCTCTGTCGTTAAAATCAAGAAGTAGATTTTGAACTAATAAAGTGAAGACATTGTGGGTGGGTCCAGTCTCATTTTCTTTTTCTGGTGGAGTTGAGGGCCTTGGGCTGGGTTCGGCATTTAAGGAGTATCTCTCCCTATGTCACCATCTTTCTCATTATCTTCTCTGAGTGAGATTTATTGAACTGATTTCAAATCAGGTAAAAAAAAAAACACCTTGGGAGTTGGGCAGTAGCATTGCAGGTTAAGTGCACATGGTGCAAAGCACAAGGACCATCGTAAGGATCCTGGGAAAATAAATAAATAAATAAAATATAAAAAAAAAAAAACCAACAAAACACCATTTGGGGAATCAGGCGGTAGTGCAGTGGCTAAGCACAGGTGGCGTGAAGCACAAGGAGCAGCATAAGGATCCCAGTTCGAGCCCCTGGCTCCCCACCTGCAGGAGAGTCACTTCACAGGCGGTGAAGCAGGTCTGCAGGTGTCTTTCTCTCTCCCTCTCTGTCTTCCCCTCCTCTCTCCATTTCTCTCTGTCCTATCCAACACCGACAACAACAATAATAACTACAACAATAAAACAACAAGGACAACAAAAGGGAATAAATAAATAAACATAAGGAAAATTAAAAAAAACACCTTTTAGGGAGTCGGGCTGTAGCACAGCGGGTTAAGCGCAGGTGGCGCAAAGCACAAGGACCGGCATAAGGATCCCGGTTCGAACCCCGGCTCCCCACCTGCAGGGGAGTCGCTTCACAGGCGGTGAAGCAGGTCTGCAGGTGTCTGTCTTTCTCTCCTCCTCTCTGTCTTCCCCTCCTCTCTCCATTTCTCTCTGTCCTATCCAACAACGACGACATCAATTAACAACAACAATAATAACTACAACAATAAAACAACAAGGGCAACAAAAGGGAATAAATAAAAAAAAAATAAAAAAACACCTTTTGATGCTGCCTACTTAGAGTACTCTCCCTTCTCTCTCTCTCTCTCTTTCTCTTTATTTCCTTTTTGTAGCCCTTGTTTTTATTGTAGTTATTATTGTTGTTGTTATTTATGTTGTCGTTGTTGGATAGAGCAGAGAGAAATGGAGAGAGGAGGGGGAGACGGGGGGGGGGAGAAAGATAGACACCTGCAGACCTGCTTCACTGCCTGTGAAGTGACTCCCCTGCAGGTGGGGAGCCAGGGGCTTGAACCGGGATTCTTACACTGGTCCTTGCACTTTGCACCACATGCATTTAACCATCTGCGCTACTGCCTGACTCCCTCTCTCACTTAAAATTTTTTTTTTTTAATTTAAGAAAGGAGACATTAACAAAACCACAGAATAAGAAGGGTATAATTCCGCACAATTCCCATAACCTGATCTCCATATCCCATCCCCTCCCCTTATAGCCTTCCCATTCTCTATCTCTCTGGGAGTATGGATCCAGGGTCGTTGTGGGTTGCAGAGGGTGGAAGGTCTGGCTTTTGTAATTGCTTCCCCGCTGAACATGGGCGTTGACTGGTCGATCCATATTCCCAACCTGCCTCTCTCTTTCCCTAGTAGGGTGGGGCTCTGAGGAAGTGGAGCTCCAATACACAATTGATGGGGTCGTCTGTCCAGGGAAGTCTGGTCAGCATCTTGCTGGCATCCGGAACCTGGTGGCTGAAAAGAGAGTTAACATACAAAGCCAAACAAATTGTTGAACAATCATGGACCTAAAGTCTGGAATAGTGCAGATGAAGTGTTGGGGAGTATTCCCTGCATGCTCTTGTGTACTTCTGCTTTCAGGTATATATTTTTCCCCTAGTTTATGGGCACGGGTGAACCTATGCTCTATCTCAGGGGACCTGGACCATATCTAGGTTTGGGGACTTTATTGGGGAGTGGACCACCTGGAATGGAATTAGAGAATACTATGAAAGGAAAGGTCTCACCCAAGTGATGAAGCTGAAGGGTTGTCATTCCACACCTGAAGTCTCTGGTCACAGTCTGAAGTGAAGCATGCTGGGTGGCACTCGTTGCATTGATTAGGTTGCGATCCGCAGACGCAATATTATTTGATTTGAATTGAGAGCAGCATGCAGAAAAGTGGGCCCCACCTTAAGGTTCCAGGACTGGGGGAAATATAGGCTCTATAGTAGAAATGTAAGGTTCCTGTTGTCCTAGGGTTCAAGAAGACAATGGATAGTTATTGTTATCATCACATTATTTGGTGATAGGGTTAACTTTGGAAAGTCCCTTTGATAGGGTTTGGGGTATAATACCCAGCATCTTGTATATAGCTGTGCTACCGGTTGCTCCTCTCTCTTTTTAATTATCTTTATTTATTGGGTAGAAACAGCCAGAAATTGAGAGGGAAGGGGGTGATAGAAAGGGAGAGAGATGGAGAGATACCTGCAGCCCTGCTTCACCACTGGAAAAGCTTCCCCCTGCAAGTGGGGACCAGGGGCTCAAACCTGGGTCCTTGTACATTGTTATATGTGTGCTCAACCAGGTGCATCACCACCAGGCCCCAAATACTCTTTCTTCTCTTAGAATTCACCCCTCATCCTCCTTCAGAGCTTTTGAATCTGTCTCTCCGTGGGCGTAGTTAAAGAATCTGAATCCAGAGGTGGACTGAGTTTAGCAGATGACTCCCTCCCTCCACCCAAGAATCAGAGAAGCAAGGTTTGTGAGGAATCTGAAAATTGGGATGCGATGGGATGGCCAAGTTTGGAACAACATATTTTCTTAACTATCATACACATGCCCCCGATCATGGGTCATTTGCAGATGAGAAGCACAGCAGTGAGGACTGGCAGCATAGCTCAGTTGGACAACGTGTTTTGCCATGTGAGTAACCCAGGTTTGAATCTGCCCCCCACCCCACACATGCCGAAGGAAACTGCAGTGCTGCTTGCTTTCTCTTTCTCTCTGCTTCTCTGCTCGATCTAAAAAAAATGTTCAGCAATGATTTCATTTACTTTGCATATTTCCGTAATAACTCTGGAGAAAAACGTACAGGTAATTCACATTTACGAAGTAATATTGAGCAGTTGAGGGGGGAAAGAAGATGGAAAAGGGGAAGGTGAAAGAGAAGAGAAGGCAAAGAAGAAAGAAGGAGGAGAATAGGAGGAAGAGAAGGAGGAGAAAAAGGAGAAGGAGGAAGGAGAGGAGAAGGAGGAAGGGCAGGTAGGAAAGAGAAGTCAGATAACAGCTGAGTTAGCATCAGAGAAATGGAGATGGGCAGTTCAGCCGCCTCAATTCCCTTCAGCTACTTGGTCCCTCTCACTCACAAGTTTGAACTCAAGTTCTTGGCCTTAGGTTATTAATTAATTAATTAATTAATTAAAAAAGGAGACATTAACAAAACCATAGGATAAAAGGGGTACAATTTCACACAATTCCCACCACCAGATCTCCATATCCCATCTCTTCCCCTGATAGATTTCCTATTCTTTATCCCTCTGGGAGTACGGACCCAAGGTCATTATGGGATGCAGAAGGTGGAAGGTCTGGCTTCTGTCATTGCTTCCCCGATGAACATGGGCATTGACTGGTTGATCCATATTCCCAACCTGCCTCTTTCTTTCCCTAGTGGGGTAGTGCTCTGGGGAATCGGAGCTCCACGACACATTGGTGGGGCTGTTTGTCCAGGCAAGTCTGGTTGGCATCATGCTAGCATCTGGGACCTGGTGGCTGAAAAGAGAGTTAACATACAAAGCCAAACAAATTGTTGAACAGTCATGGACCTAAAGGCTGGAATAGTGCAGATCCTGCTTTCTGTCCCTTTCCCAGCCATGACATCAACTCCCCAGACAATAACTTGGACCCACCTGCATGTCAGATTTCAGGCTCAGAGGAAAAAAAAAAAACTAGTATAACTACAGGCCCTTTGAAATATAACTAAAATATGCCTACTAGGTATCTACAAAATGGAGGGCCTTAGGTTCTGTGGAAGACCCTTGCGCTTTTTCATTAACTTTCCATAAGCAAATTTGAGAGCCTTATGGCTGTTTACTACCCTGAAACAAACAGCAATTGGAAAGGACAACCAATGTTTTGAATTGTGTTGCTCTTTTTTTTCTTCTTTTTCTTTTTAATTTTTTTAAGAATTACCTTTATGTATTTATTTATTAATTTAAAAATTATTTATTCCCTTTTGTTGTCCTTGATGTTTTATTGTTGTAGTTATTATTTGATGTCATTGTTGTTGGATAGGACAGAGAGAAATGGAGAGAGGAGGGGAAGAGAAAGATAGACACCTGCAGACCTGCTTCACCGCCTGTGAAGTGACTCCCCTGCAGGTGGGGAGCCCGGGCTGGAACCAGGATCCTTACTCAGGTCCTTGTGCTTTGCGCCACCTGCGCTTAACTCGCTGCACTACCACCTGACTCCCGGTCTTTATTTATTTATTGGATAGGGACAGCCAGAAATTGAGAGGGAAGGGGTGATAGGGAAGAGACAGAGAGACACCCACAACACTGCTTCACCACTCACACAGCTTTCCCCCGGCAGGTGGGGACCGTAGTCTCCAACCAGGTCCTTGCACATTGTGGTATGTGTGCTCAACCGGATATGGCACTACCTGCCCCCCCCCTTTGATTATTATGTTGTTTTATTGTTGTAGTTATTATTGTTGTTGTTGTTGGATAGGACAGAGAGAAATGAAGAGAGGAGGGGAGGACAGCGCGGGAAAGAGACACCTACAGACCTGCTTCACCACCTGTGAAGCGACTCCCCTGCAAGTGGGGAGACAGGTTCGAACTGGGATCCTTTCTCCAGTCCTTGCGCTTTGTGCCACATGTGCTTAACTGCTGTGCTTCCACCCGATCCCCTGTTTTTTTAATTAGTGATTTAATAATGATCAACAAGATTGTAAGGTAGCAGGCGTACAATTTCACAAAATCAGCACTACCAGAGTTCCATGTCCCATGCCCTCCAATGGAAACTTCCTATTTCTTACCCCTCTCTGGGAGTATGGACCAAAATTCTTTATGGGGTGCCAGAGATGGAAGGTCTGGCTTCTGTAATTGCTTCTCCAGTGGACATGGATATTGTCAGGTGGATCCATACCCCTAGCCTGTTTGTTTCTTTTTTAAAATTTCTTTATTGGGGAATTAATGTTTTACATTTGACTATAAATACAATAGTTTGTACGTGCATAACATTTCCCAGTTTTCCATATAACAAGACAACCCCCCACTAGGTCCTTTGTTATCCTCTTTCTTTCTTTCTTTCTTTCTCTCTTTTCTTCCTTCCTTCTTTTCTTTTTTTCTTTCTTCCTTTCCTTTTCTTTTGCCTCCAGGGTCATTGCTGGGGCTCAGTGCTTGCACTATGAATCTACTGTTCCTGGAGGCCATTTTTCCCATTTTGTTGCTCTTGTTGTTGTTATTATTACTATTGTTGCCATTGCTACTGTTGTTGTTGGATAGGACTGAGAGAAATCAAGAGAGGAGGGGAAGACAGAGAGGGAGAGAGAAAGGTAGACACCTGAAGACCTGCTTCACTGCCTGTGAAGTGACTCCCCTGCTGGTGGCTGCAACTGGAATCCTTATATGGGTCCTTGTGCTTTGCACCATGTGCACTTACCCCGGTGAGCTACTGCCCCATTAGGGAAAGATAGAAACAGGATGGGGCGGAAAGCCTGTTTCTATCTTTCCCTAGTGGGGCAGGGGGCTGGGGAGGTGAGTTTGGGGATACACTGGTGAGGTCATCTGCCCAGGGAAGTCAGGATAGCATCATGGTAGCACCTGCAACTTGGTGACTGAAAGGCAGTAAGATATAAAGCAAATTGTTTAATAAACAAGAACCCAAAGGTAGGAATAGAGCAAATGAAACTAGGGGTCTTCTTATGGGAAGATGCTTGGAAAGTATGTGGCCCATGACTTTAGTAATTTTTGCCTGAGCCTGATAACTAACATGCAGGTGGACAGAAAGTATTGTCTATTGTCTGGGAAGATGGTGTCAAGAGTTTTGAATGGGACTAGAAAGCTGGATTAAGGTAGAGAGTAGCTCCCATATATGAGGAAAGTATATTAGCTGCTAACCCCATTGATCTGACCTCCTTTTAATGAATATGGGAGAAATTTCTCACTTTGAAATCACTTTCTGTCTAAGTGGCATTTCCTTTACAACTAAGAGCAGTTTTTGTATATTTTTGATTAGGTCTTCCAACTTATTTATTTTTTCAAATCTGTTTATTTATTTTTGGATAGAGACTGAGAGAAATTGAGAGGGGAAGGGGAGATAGGGAGGAAGAGAGACAGAGAGACACCTGCAGCCCTGCTTCACCACCCATGAAGCTTTCCCCCTGCAGGTGAGAACCAGGGGCTTGAACCTGGGGTCTTGCACATTGTAATGTGTGTGCTTAACCAGGTGAATCACCACCTTGCCCCTCCAACTTATTTCTTAGAAAAAAGAAAAGTGGGAGAAATGGCCTGAAAGATTATGGAATGCCTGCTAAGGTGTGTTCATACACATCCAAATGAATTCATCCTTCAGGTGGAGTTACTTGATAAACTTGATGGATTGGAGAGTAATCCCTTTATCTGAATGTAATTGTTACTATGAGAGGCGTGTGTGTGTGTGTGTGTGTGTGTGTGTGTGTGTGTGTGTGTTTTAGGACCCAGAGGATGCAGACATCACAGGATGTAATATTTTACCCAAAGAGCAATGGGCTTTATTCAAATGACTGCAATTCTGCAGTTCTTTGTGTTGTCTAATAGAGCTTTATTTGAGAAAGATTCTGAGACTATGTCAGACAATGAATTAATTTTGACAGCACTTTAATGGAAGTGAGTGAACAGAATATAATGCAGAGAAGCATGTGGACACGCTGTGGTGAGTGGGCTGAGGATGTTGTAGACAGGCACTGAGGGATGGAAAGAATGGAAGCAAGAGGGGGTTGGGCGGTAGCTCAGCGGGTTGGGTGCATGTGGCCCAAAGTGCAAGGACCGGCATAGGGATCCTGCAGGGGAGTCGCTTTATGGGCAGTGAAGCAAGTCTGCAGGTGTCTATCTTTCCCTCCCCCTCTCTGTCTTCCTCTCCTTTCTCCATTTCTCTCTGTCCTGTCTAACAATGAATGACATCATCAACAACAATAATAACCACAGAAAGGTTACAACAACAAGGGCAACAAAAGGGGGAAAAATGGCCTCCAGGAGCAGTAAATTCATGGTGTAGGCACTGAGCCCCAGCAATGACCCTGGAGGCAAAAAAAAAAATGGAAGCAAGAGACTGTGAGAAAGACAAAGAGTCAGGAATTTGGCTGAATGCAAGAAGAACAAAGCCTGTATGCAATTTAGTGGTGACACTAATCTATACGAAGTCTAGATTAGAAACTGATTAGCAGCTACAGGATACTCAGAAACAGATTCTCTGCCCCTGGTCTGCTCCAATGTTACACAGATAATACCAGCCCATTCTGAAGTCCTCTACACGTAGAAAGACACAGTGCCCCCCCCCCCCCCAGTTCAAGCCCTGGCTCTCTCCACCTGCAGGGGAGTTGCTCCACATAAGCGGTGAAGCAGGTCTGCAGGTGTCTCTCTTTCTCTCTCCCTCTCTGTCTTCCCCTCCTCTCTCCATTTCTCCCTGTCCTATCCAACAACAACAACAACAACAACAACATCAATAATAATTACTACAACAGTAAAACAACAAGGGCAACAAAAGGGAATAAATAAATATATATATAAAAGAAACACAAAGTGCTCCATCATGTGATGGCCCTGCTCATGGGCCTGATTCCCAGAAGCTAACAGGGATAGTTAGGAGACTATAGACCACCCAACCATTGCCCTTCTTCAAACTTGAAGCAGCTACACAAGATGAACTTTTACTCTTCAATACCCCCTGTCGTTTTCGACGGGTTAGGTTGTTTCTGCCAGGCTGGCTTCACGGGCAGGTAACAGACGACCAGGGACTCATAGTTGAGCTGTAGGCAGTATCTCTTTATTCATGCAGGACGCAGCACAATCTAAGCCGAGCTGAGCTAAACTAAAGGTAAAGTACTCTAAAACTCATAATGCTGTCTTTATATATACTTGACAAGTAGGGTGGAAACAGGGTGTGACATAGAGAGGGTGGAGAGAAAAGTGACTGGTGACAATCAGAGTGTGACAAGGAGGGGGGGTGGAGCAAAAACATATCATGACACAGTGGGGATTGAACCAATGCCCTGGAGGGAGGTGCTTGTTAACAGCGGTTATATAAATAGAATGAAGTGGTTATGTAAATAGAATAGTGTTAAGCAGGGGGGATTTAAACCAAATGAAACAGAAGGGGTCTCATGCATACCAACAATTCCCCCTTTCTTTTTAACTAATGGCCATTGTGGGGTGAACAGAAACGTATATCGTACAGGCGTTTTCAAAAGAACTGGCATAAGACATGGAAAACAAAATAGGCGAACAGCAATAACCAGTGTGATGTCAAGTGGAGCTTTTCTTGCCTCAAAGGGCAAGGCCTAGCAGGCGAAAGGGCATTTTTTGCCTCTGGGAATGCTTTATGCCTCTGTGGGCATCTCTTGCCTCTTGGGGCGCTTCATGCCTCTGTGGGCATAACCTAATAAGGAGGGGGAGTTTTCTGCCTCTGGGACAGAGCCTGCAGGCGAGGGGACATGGTCTATAAAGTCTCAAGGCAACTGGCTGAAGTTAGTCTTTGAGAAACACAGCAGCATGTACCAGTAAGTCTGATGGAGGTGTCAGTCTAAAGTAGCTGACCACAGAAGAAAATGTCAAGGGATGAAACGCTGTACGTCTGTCTTGATGGGGAATGTCGGCCACCAGAATTCTGCTTTTCTGTAGAGAGTGAGCTTTGGAGTCTGTGAATCTGTTTCTTCAGGTCATGTCAGGTCTCATCATTGGTTTCCGGGGGCGATGTCAGAGAACAGGGGTCTAAATGGATTTCTAGAAATTTTTATTTGAGTAGATGCTTTTTCATGTGAAGACTTTGACAGCTGAAATTTACTTACTTGTCAAACAAAACTTGTAGCAGATTAGAAGTTTACTATAATTGATAACTCTATTAAAATTGGAAGTCTTTTTTAGTATGATTTTAAGGTTGTTTAAACAGTTTAAACTCAATAAAATGTGGAAAGGTAAACAGAAGAACCACGGTTAAAAGCCTCAGGCATGAGAATAATTAACATAATCATTGCACTATCTGTCCCACCCATAACTCATACAGTTTTCAGGATTAAATGTTTCAGATTTATGTCAAGACGTAAAAGAGAAATCAAAGGAGGAAAAAAACAATTTTTTGGATTGTTTCTGGATGTCTCTAGAAATCATGGCTGCGTCCAGCATTTTTTTTTTTTAAGTCAATGTCAAACAAAAATTTAGTCATTTAAATCATTCTCTTATGAAACGCAACTTGAACCAGATTATCAAGATCTCACCATGTAGGATTAAGAATCCCCGGAGGGCGACCTAGTCTAAAAAGGTCCTCGAAATTCTATTTAGGGTGTTTCTGACTGTTCCTGCTGGATTGTTTCAGGCACCCATTTTTAAAAGCGTCTTCTCATTGAAGAAAGAATCCAATCAGGAGAGTAGAACTAACCACATGTCTCCGTACTTGGGAACTGCCAGGGTACTCGAGAATGTTCTTCAAATTAGAGTAGTCCTTTTCCATGGGAAACATTCGAGAAGAAGTCCAGAAAGTTTTAGGGGAAATCTCTATGTATATCTCAAGGTCTACGATCACGGTCATAAAGAACCAAACTGTGGCCCGGAGCAAAATGTAGTCCTTTTCCTCAGGAAACATGGGAGAGGGAATCCAGAAAGTCCAAGGAGAAATCTCCGTGCATCTCCCAAGCTCTATGATCCCGGTCATAAGAAACCAAAGTTTCCGGTGAGGGAACCGAAGTGTGGCCCAGAGTAAAATGTTCCAGAGACAGAGAAACTGTCTCATAATGAAACAGTAGAGGCTTTGGCAAACCTCTTCGTAAGTAGAAGAGAAGACCATAGTGCATAGGTAGGCAAAGTCTTCACTTATCTGGGAGTTGCGCAGGTCTGGTCTCACGTTGGGCGCCATATGTCATTTTCGACGGGTTAGGTTGTTTCTGCCAGGCTGGCTTCACGGGCAGGTAACAGACGACCAGGGACTCATAGTTGAGCTGTAGGCAGTATCTCTTTATTCATGCAGGACGCAGCACAATCTAAGCCGAGCTGAGCTAAACTAAAGGTAAAGTACTCTAAAACTCATAATGCTGTCTTTATATATACTTGACAAGTAGGGTGGAAACAGGGTGTGACATAGAGAGGGTGGAGAGAAAAGTGACTGGTGACAATCAGAGTGTGACAAGGAGGGGGGGTGGAGCAAAAACATATCATGAAACAGTGGGGATTGAACCAATGCCCTGGAGGGAGGTGTTTGTTAACAACGGTTATATAAATAAAATAAAGTGGTTATGTAAATAGAATAGTGTTAAGCAGGGGAGATTTAAACCAAATGAAACAGAAGGGGTCTCATGCATACCAACAACCCCCAAAATGAATTTTGGTCCCTGTCCCCAGAGAAGGGTATGCCAAGGAGAGGTTAGGGCCAGACACAGGGGCTAGGGAAGGGTTTCCTGAACAGGATGTCCACTCAGAATCAAGCAACCATTATGGGATGGACTTCGATAGACCCCAATGCAAAAGAGGCATCTTGGAATGAACATGGATGACCAATAGCAGAAGGGTCCACTCGCATGGGTTCACCTATAAACTGCCTATAAGAATCTTGCCGGAACAACAAAATAGACCCCTTTGTAGGTCCCCCATAGGACCTTGCCCTTAACTTGGATCAACAAAGGTAGAGAATGTTCCATCCTCTGAAGGGAGGCTGGACAACATACTCTATGCTACACCTGAGGAAGATGGGTCCTGCTATTGGGGTAGCTTGAAATGTTCCTACTCATGACCACAGAATGTGAGCTCAGATCTACAGGGATGCAGTGGTCACATAGGCTGCTAAGCTGAATATGGGCCCCAGATCACATCAAATCGATGGGGTTTACAGTCAACAATCTATCTATCTATCTATCTGTCTGTCTGTCTGTCTGTCTGTCTGTGTGTGTGTAAAAGCTATTTTAAAAATTATTTATTTATTTATTCCCTTTTGTTGCCCTTTTTAAATTGTTGTTGTAGTTACTATTGTCATCATTGTTGGATAGGACAGAGAGAAATGAAGAGAGGAGGGGAAGACAAAGAGGGGGAGAGAAAGAGAGACACCTGTAGACCTGCTTCACCACTTGTGAAGCGACTCCCCTGCAGGTGGGGGAGCTGGGGGCTTGAACTGGGATCCTGATGCCAGTCCTTGCGCTTTGTGCCACCTGCACTTAACCTGCTGCGCTATGCCGACTCCCCTACAGTCAACAATATTTATACCCCTTTCCCATATTAGGGAGCTACCCTCTTCCCTAATCCATCTTTCAGGTACTTTTTCTAGCCATGCCATCATCTACCCAGACAATAACTTGGATCCACCTGTATATCAGATTTCAGGCTCAGGGAAAAAACAAACTAGTATATCCACAGGCCCTTTGGAATATAGCTAAAATATGCCAACCAGCTACCTACAAAATGGAGGACCCCCCAACTCTTCATTAGCACTATTCCAGCCTTTAGGTCCATGATTGGTCAACAATTTGTTTGGCTTTGTATGTTAACTCTCTTTTCAGCCACCAGGTTCCAGATGCCAGCATGATGCTGACCAGACTTCCCTGGATAGACAACCCCAACAATGTGTCCTGTAGCTCCAGTTCCCCACAGCCCCATCCTACTAGGGTAAGAAAGAGACATGCTGGGAGTATGGATCCACCAGTCAATGCCCATGTTCATTTGGGGAAGCAATTACAGAAGCCAGACCTTTCACCTTCTATGATGACCTTGGGTCCGTACTTCCAGAGGGTTAAAGAATAGGAAAGCTATCAGGGAGGGGATGGAATATGGAGTTCTGGTGGTGGGAATTGTGTGGAGTTGTACCCCTCTTATCCTATGGTTTTGTCAGTGTTTCCTTTTTATATATAAAAAAAGAAAAGAATCTTGCCAATAAGCAATAGCTTCATGGGACTCATACCACCTTACGGTTAGTATGACTTTTCTTTTTTTCTTTTTTTCATTTTTATTTATGAAAAGAAAACACTAACAAGACCATAATAAGATAAGAGGGGTACAACCCCTTACAATTCTCACCACCAGAACTCTGTATCCTATGGAAATCTTTTTTTTTTTTATTTAAGAAAGGATTAATTAACAAAACCATAGGGTAGGAGGGGTACAATTCCACACAATTCCCACCACCCAATCTCCATATCCCACCCCCTCCCCAGTAGCTTTCCCATTCTCTATCCCTCTGGGAGCATGGACCCAGGGTCATTGAGGGTTGCAGAAGGTAGAAGGTCTGGCTTCTGTAATTGCTTCCCCGCTGAACATGGGCGTTGACTGGTCGGTCCATACTCCCAGTCTGCCTCTCTCTTGCTATGGAAATCTTTTTGCTTAACAATTATGCAACCCTAGCTTTTTTTTTTTTTTTTTTTTTTTGCTTCTAGGGTTATTACTGGGGCTCGGTGCCTGCACTATGAATTTACTGCTCCTGGAGGCCATTTTTTCCATTTTTGTTGTCCTTGTTATTGTTATCATTGTTATTGTTGTTATCACTGCTGTTGCTGTTGGATAGGACAGAGAGAAATTGAGAGAGGATGG
The DNA here is from genome assembly GCF_950295315.1 of Erinaceus europaeus. NCBI lineage: Eukaryota > Metazoa > Chordata > Mammalia > Eulipotyphla > Erinaceidae > Erinaceus > Erinaceus europaeus. The sequence goes on from NC_080178.1 coordinate 11,932,496, forward strand.
GAAGACAGAGAGGAGGAGAGAAAGATAGAAATCTACAGACCTGCTTCACCACTTGTGAATAGACCTCCCTGCAGGTGGAGAGCCGGGAGCTCAAACCGGGATCCTTACACTGGTCCTTGTGTTTTGTGCCATGTGTGCTTAACCCACTGTGCTACCGCCCAATTCCCACCCCCTTTTTAAAATTTAATAATGAGCGACAAGTCCATTGGATAAGAGGGGTACAATTCCACACAATTCCCACCACCAGAGCTTTCCATCCCACCCCCCCTCCATTGGAAGCTTTCCTATTCTCTATCCCTCTGGGAGCATGGACTCAGAATCATCATGGGGTGCAGAAGGTGGGAGGTCTGACTTCTGTAATTGCTTCTCCGCTGGACATGGGCGTTGGTAGGCTTATCCATATCCTCAGCCTGTTTCTATCTTTCCCTAGTGGGGCAGGGCTCTGGTGTAGTGGGATTCCAGGACTCTCTGATGAGGTCATCTGCCCAGGGAAGTCACGTTGTCTAGCCCTGTTTCTTAAGCACATTTTGTATCTCCAAGGATTGAATATTTCTTTGTGTACCTGGGTCTTTCCTCTAGAGAATTACTCTCTTATTAACAAGAACCACAGGCTATGACTAGACGGTGGTGGGTTTGAGGGAGAAAAGGTGACTGTTGCTTAGGAAAGCTCTGAGCTGCTAACAAGATAAAAACCAGGGTAAATGGCAGATGCAAGGAGATCCATGCCAGGGGACAGAAAAAAAAAAAAAGGAAAAGAGAAAACAAATGGTAACAGGAACAGGAAGTCAAATGGTAGCCGCCCTTCATCTGTGTTATGGGAATGAACTGGAGACTCAGGGTAGGCCATTCACCGTAACTCAGGGCCTTCCTGCTCCACAGCTATTGGGTCAAGCTGGAATGAGAGATAACTTGGTGGACCAAGGAGCCTCTGGTTTGAGCCCCAGCATCTCATGGGAGCGTCATAGTTGACACTAGAGGAATTTCTTGATGGAGGAAGGGTATGGTGGTGTCTCTCTCTGTCTCTTCCTTCCTTTCTCTCTCTCTCTTTAATTTTATTAGTGATTTAATATTGATGTACAAGACTACATGTCAACAGGGGTATAAATCCATTCCATTCCCACCACCAGCCTCTGGATCTTCAGTCTCCCCACTGCAAGCCACCACATGGGCCAGCCATCATCTCTACAACTATCTGTCCACATTCATACATCATTGCCCCATTTTCTTCCTGATCCAATCCTCTCTTCCCCTCCAAGTCACTCATGACAATATTAATACCTCCATATGTCCCTCTCCTTGTCCTTCTCTCTCTCTGGGTGCTGATGGAGCTGGAGTTCAGTTCCCTCTTATCTACCTCCTATCACTTCTCCCCCACAGGGGGTACGGATCAAGGTTGTTTGGGGGGCGCAGAAAGTAGGAGGTCTGGCTTCTGTAGTTGCTTCTCCACTGGACATGGGCATTGGCAGGTCAATTCACACCCCAGTCTGTTTCTGTCCTTCCCCAGTGTGGGGAGAGCGAGGTTCTAGGACACACTGGTGAGGTCGTCTGCCCAGAGAAGTCAGGATGGAATCATGGTGGCATCTGTAACTTGCTGTCTGGAAGGTGGCAGGACATAAATTGTGTCTCTTCCTTTCTCTTTTTCCTTTTTACCAGAACACTGCTCAGCTCTGGTTTATGATGGTGTGGGAGATTGAACCTGAGACTTCGGACCTCAGGCATGAGAGTTTCTTTGCATAACAATTATGCTATCTACCACCACCCCTCTCTTCCTTTCTCTAAAAAATAAAATAAAATGAAATGAGTAGGTACATGAGCTAGTCAAATGCATTTTTTCTAGATTTTTTTTTTTTTTTTTAAGTTTCAGCAAAGATACAGGAACTGTTTTACTCCCTGGTGGTAAAGGTATTAGGAGTAAGGCTGGAATGGCCAGGGGTCGCTTTGTGTAAAATTTAGTGAAGAGCAGTTAAACCCAGCAGGCAAAGAAAAGCAGAGAGGAGCACCAGCAGGGTTCTGATGACATCCGTGTTCCTATTGTTCACAGAGCCGGCTCCACCTCTGAGAGAGCATTTTGTCATTTGCTTTTATGCTTAAATTAGCTCAAGCTGAATTATCATCACTTGCAGATATGAGTCCTGACTAATACAGGTTTGGATGGAGGGAGCTACTTATTGCTCAGAATATTTAAATTCAGAAATCCAGGAGAATTCAGATAGGGTTTTTATGCTAATTCCCAGTCAGCATTCTTTTCTTCTTATTATATGTTTGTTCATTTTTTGCTTTGAATTCTGAGCACTGAGTCTCCTTTTGGCATATTGGGCCATTTGGTCCCCAGGATAACCTGGGACTAGCTTTTTCTCTCTTTCTTTTTTCTTCCTTCCTTCCTTCTTTCCTTTTGTTTATTTATTTTTATTATTAAACTGGAATTTTATCTATGTAAAATTATTTATTTATTGAATAGAGACAGAGAAATTGAGAGGAAAGGGGAGAGAAGAAGGAGATGGGAGTGAGAGAGAGAGAGAGAAGGCAAGTGTAGATGTCATAATGGTTATGGAAAGAGACTTTTATGCCTGAGGTTCCAAAATCCCAGGTTCAATCCCCTGCACCACCAAAAGCCAGAGATGAGCAGTGCTCTGGTTAAGAGAGAGAGAGAGAGAGAGAGACTTACAGCACTGCTTCACCATGAAGCTTTCCCCATGCAGATTGGTATGAGGGGCTTAAACCCACTCCTTGCACATTATAACATGTGCACTCAACCAGATGTGCCACTATCTGGTTCTCCTTCTCCCTCTCCCTCTCCCTCTCCCTCTCCCTCTCCCTCTCCCTCTCCCTCTCCCTCTCCCTCTCCCTCTCCCTCTCCTTCTCCTTCTCCTTTCTACTTCTCCTTCTCCTTCTCCTCCTCCTTCTCCTTTCTACTTCTCCTTCTCCTCCTCCTCCTCCTCCTCCTCCTCCTTCTCCTTCTCCTTCTCCTCCTCCCTCTCCTCCTTCTCCTCCTCCTCCTCCTCCTTCTCCTCCTCCTCCTTCTCCTTCTCCTCCTCCTCCTTCTTCTTCCTCTTTTACTCCTCCTCCTCTCCCTCCTCCTTCTTTCTTCTTTTTTATTTTTTTAAAAAATACATTTTATTTATTTATTTTCCCTTTTGTTGCCCTTGTTGTTTTTTATTGTTGTAGTTATTATTGATGCCGTCATTGTTAGATAGGACAGAGAGAAATGGAGAGAGGAGGGGACGACAGAGAGGGGAAGAGAAAGATAGACACCTGCAGACCTGCTTCACCGCCTGGGGAGCTAGGGCTGTAACCGGGATCCTTATGCCTGTCCTTGTGCTTCGAGCCACGTGCACTTAACCCGCTGCACTACTGCCCAACTCCCCTTCTTCTTTCTTTTTTTCTCTCTCTTTTTAATTTTTTTATTATCTCTTTTATTGGATAAATAAATAAGAAGCCAGAAGTCGAGAGGGAAGGGGGTGATAGAAAGAAAGAGAGACAGAGAGACACCTGCAGCCCTGCTTCACCACTCGTGAAGCTTTCCCCCTGCAGGTGGGAACTGGGGCTTGAACCTGGGTCTTAGCACATTGTAATAAGTGTGTTCAACCAGGTGCGCCACCACCTAGTCCCATTTCTTTCTCTCTCTCTCTCTCTCTCTTTTTTTAAGGAATAGTTTTTTTAATTGTGGAATTAATGTTTTACATTCAACAGTAAGTACAATAGTTTGTACATGCATAACATTCCCCAGTTTCCCATATAACAATACAACCCCCACTAGGTCCTCTGAATCCTTCTTGGACCCGTATTCTCCCCACCCACCCACCCCAGAGTCTTTTACTTTGGTGCAATAAGCCAATTCCATTTCAGGTTCTACTTCTGTTTTCTTTTCTGATCTTGTTTTTCAACTTCTGCCTGAGAGTGAGATCATCCCGTATTCATCCTTCTGTTTCTGACTTATTTCACTCAACATGATTTTTTCAAGGTCCATCCAAGATCGGCTGAAAACGGTGAAGTCACCATTTATAACAGATGAGTAGTATTCCATTATGTATATATACCACAACTTGCTCAGCCACTCATCTGTTGTTGGACACCTGGGTTGCTTCCAGGTTTTGGCTATTACAAATTGTGCTGCCAAGAACATATGTGTACGCAGATCTTTTTGGATGGATGTGTTGGGTTCCTTAGGATATATCCCCAGGAGGGGAATTGCAGGGTCGTAGGGTAGGTCCATTTCTAGCCTTCTGAGAATTCTGCAGACTGTTCTCCACAGAGGTTGGACCAATTGACATTCCCACCAGCAGTGTAGGAGGGTTCCTTTGACCCCACACCCTCTCCAGCATTTGCTGCTGTTACCTTTTCTGATGTATGACATTCTCACAGGAGTGAAGTGGTATCTCATTGTTGTCTTGATTTGCATTTCTCTGACAATCAGAGACTTGGAGCATTTTTTCATGTGTTTCTCAGCCTTTTGGATCTCTTCTGTGGTGAATATTCTGTCCAAGTCCTCCCCCCATTTTTGGATGGGGTTATTTGTTGTCTTGTTGTTGACTTTGGCAAGTTCTTTATATATGTTGTTTATTAAACTCTTGTCTGATGTATGGCATGTAAAGATCTCCCATTCTGTGAGGGGTCTCTTGGTTTGGGTAGTAGTTTCTTTTGCTGTGAAGAAGATTTTTAATTTGATGTAGTCCCATAGGTTTATACTTGCCTTAGTCTTCTTTGTAATTGGATTCATTTCATTGAAAATGTCTTTAAAATTTATGCAGAAAATAGTTCTGCCAATATTTTCCTCTAAGTATTTGATAGTTTGTGGTCTAACATCCAAGTCCTTGATCCACTTGGAATTTACTTTTGTATTTTGTGAAATACAGTGGTTTAGTTTCATTCTTCTGCATGTTTCAACCCATTGTTTCCAACACCATTTATTGAAGAGACTCTGCTTTCCCCATTTAATAGTCTGAGTCCCTTTGTCAAAGATTAGATGTCCATAGGTGTGGGGGATCACTTCTGGGCTCTCAATTCTATCCCACTGGTCATTGTGTCTATTCATGTTCTAGTACCAAGCAGTTTTGATGACAATGGTCCTATAATACAATTTGAGACCTGGGAGTGTGATGCCTCCAGTTCTGTTCCTTTTTCTCAAGATTGTTTTGGCAATTCTAGGTCTTTTCTGGTTCCAGATAAACATTTGCAACATTTGTTCTATTCTCCTAAAAAATGTGCTTAGGATCTTAATGGGGATAACATTAAATTTGTAGATGATTCTGGGTAGTATATTCATTATGATGATGTTAATTCTACCAACCCATGAACATGGAATATCTTTCCACTTCTTTGTGTCTTTTTCAATTTCCTTGAGTAGTGACTCATAATTTTCAGTATACAAGTCTTTCACTTCTTTGGTTAGGTTTACTCCTAGATATTTTATTGTTTTAGTTGCTATAGTAAAAGGAATTGATTTCTGGATTTCAATTTCTTCTAACTTAGTGTTTTCATAGAGGAATGCCACTGACTTTTTTTTTTTTTTTTTCCTCCAGGGTTACTGCTGGGCTCGGTGCCTGCACCATGAATCCACCGCTCCTGGAGGCCATTCTTTCCCCTTTTGTTGCCCTAGTTGTTGCAGCCTCGTTGCGGTTATTATTGCCATTGTTGATGTTGCTGCCACTGACTTTTGAATGTTAATTTTACAGCCTGATACCTTACTGTATTGCCTGATGATTTCCAAAAGCTTCTTGCTGGATTCCTTAGGTTTTTCTGTGTATACTATCATGTCATCTGAAAATAAGGAGAGTTTGACTTCTTCTCTTCCAATCTGTATGCCTTTAATTCCTTGCTCCTGCCTGATTGCTATGGCAAGAACTTCCAACACTATGTTGAATAGTAATGGTGATGGTGGATAGCCCTGTCTAGTACCTGATCTGAGTGGAAATGCTTCCAGTTTTTCACCATTGAGTATGATGTTGGCTGTAGGTTTGCTATATATAGACTCCACTATCTTCAGGAATTTTCCATCTATTCCCATTTTTTGTATTGTTTTGATCATAAAGGGATGCTATATTTTGTCAAAGGCTTTCTCTGCATCTATTGATATGACCATGTGGTTTTTGGTCTTGCTTTTGTTGATGTGGTGGATCACACTGATTGATTTATGTATATTGAACCAACCTTGCATGCCTGGGATAAACCCCACTTGGTCATGATGAACAATCTTTTTGATATACTGCTGTATCCGGTTGGCTAGAATTTTGTTTAATATTTTCGCATCTATGTTCATCAGAGATATTGGTCTGTAGTTTTCTTTCTTGGTTGTGTCCCTGTCTGCTTTTGGTATCAGGGTGATGTTGGCTTCATAGAAGCTGGCAGGGAGTATTCCAGTGTCTTCAATCTTCTGGAAGACTTTTAAATTAGAGGTATTAGTTCTTCTTTGAAGGTTTTGTAGAATTCAATTGTAAAACCATCTGGTCCAGGACTTTTATTTTTGGGAAGGTTTTTGATAACTGTTTCAATTTCATTAGCTGTGATAGGCCTGTTCATGTTATCCATTTCCTCTTTACTTAGTTTTGGAAGTTGGTAGGTATCTAGGAAATCGTCCATTTCTTCCAGGTTCTCTAGCTTGGTGTCATATAGTTGTTCATAGAAGCCTCACATGATATGTTGAATTTCTGCAGTGTCTGTTGTGATATCTCCTCTTTCATTTAGTGTGTGATTTATTTGTGTCTTCTCCCTTTTTTGTTTTGTGAGTCTGGCTAAAGGTTTGTTGATTTTGGTTTACTCTTTCAAAGAACCAACATTTACTTTCGTTCATCTTTTGTGTGGTTTTCTTATTCTCAATGTTATTTATTTCTGCCCTAACTTTAGTGATTTCTGTCCTTCTGGTTGCTTTATGGTTCTTTTGTTCTTCTAGGTCTTTAAGATGTGCAATCAGGCTGTTTATTTGTGCTTTTTCTTGTTTCCTAATGTGTGCTTGTATAGCTATGAACTTCCCTCTCAGTACTGCCTTAGCTGTGTCTCATATATTTTGATAGTTTGTGTCTTCATTTTTTTGAAGTCTCTAAACATTTTGATTTCTTCCTTGATTTCCTCTTTGACCCAGAAGTTGTTAAGAAGTGTACTGTTGAGCTTCCACATTTTGGGACTATTACTAATCATTTGTTGATTGTTAAGTGTTAGTTTAATTCCACTGTGGTCTGAGAAGATGCTTGGGATGATTTCAGTGCTCTTGAATTGGCTGATGCTGTCTTTGTGGCCTAACATATGGTCTATCCTTGAGAATGATCCATGTGGATTTGAGTAAAATGTGTATTCCAGTTTCTTGGGATGAATGACTCTGAAAATGTCCAATAGTGTTGTTAAAATTGAGGGGCTCCAGCAGACCGGGCTAGCGTCGCGGCGGTAGACAGAGACTCGTGGACACACGGCTGGGCAGGGAAGCTGTATTTCTTTATTTAGGAACAACGATTTATAAACTAACACAAACTAATCACCAAACAAAACTCTCCTGCCTCCTTCTCACATGGTGGCTCCAAGAACTCTCCAACTCTCAAACTCTGGAACCCTGGAACTCTCTCGGGGTTCCTTGGGGCGGGGACAAACGGGCCTGCGAAACTAGCAGGACTGAACCAATTTTCTTGGCAAAGGGAGAGCTAGAACAACCCAATGTAAAGCATACAACACAATAGTTCTAGTTTATCTTTTCATTTAGCTCCCTTATGTCTTTATTGATTTTCTGCCTGGATGATCTGTCAAGTTGAGGGAGTGGGGTGTTGAAGTCCCCTACTATGACTGTGTTGCTGTTAATATATTGCTGTAGCTCTTTCAGTAGATGTTTGATGTATTTAGATGGCTTCTCACTGGATGCATAGATGCTAATAATTGTTAAGTCCTCTTGATTGACTGATCCTCTGAGCATTAAGTAGTGTCCATTCCTATCTTTTTTAATCTTATCTATTTTAAAGTCTATAGTGTCAGATATGAGAATAGCTGTTCCTGCCCTTTTTTTTGTGGGCCATTGGCTTGTATGATAGTTTTCCATCCTTTCACTTTAAGTTTGTGTTTTTCTTGTTGAGTTAGGTGGGTTTCCTGTAGACAGCATATTGTTGGGTTGTATTTTCTGATCTGTCTTCCTACTCTGTGTCTTTTAATAGGTGAATTAAGGCCATTGACATTTATTGATATCAAAGATTGAAGATATTTTAACACCATTCTTGTAGAGTTTTAGAGTGTTCTGATATATGTCCTATTTATGATGGTCTGACTGTTTATAGAAGACCTTTCAGAACTTCTTTCAGGGCAGGCTTGGTGATAGTTGATTCCTTCAACTGTTGCTTGTCTGAGAAGGTTTTGATGCCTCCATCTAGTCTGAATGACAGTCTAGCAGGATATAGTATTCTTGGCTGAAAGCTTTTCTCATTGAGCACTCGATAGATATCTTGCCATTCTCTTCTGGCCTGTAGTGTTTGTGTGGAGAAGTCTGCTGCTAATCTTATGGTTTTTTCTCTGTAGGTGACTCTTTGTTTTTCTCTTGTAGCCTTCAGGATCCTTTCTTTATCCTTATTCCTTTCCATTCTAAATAGGATGTGTCTTGGTGTCTTTAAGTCTGGGTTAATTCTGTTTGGGACCCTCTGGGCTTCTTGAATCTTTATATCTTTGATGTTGTCTAGACTAGAGAAGTTTTCAGCTACTATGGCCTGGAAAATGCTTTCTTCCTCTGCCTCTCTTTCTTCCTCTGGTAAGCCAATAATGCGTATATTGTTTCTTTTGAAGTCATCCCATAGGACTCTGTTGTTGTTTTCAGCATCTCTTAATCTCTTTTTGAGATCTCTTACTTCTTTTTTAGTTGTCTCTAATTCATCCTCGATCTTGCTAATTCTGTCTTCAGCCTCATTGATTCTATCTCTCTGCACTCTACTGTTTTCTGGAGTTCATCTATTTTGTTACCCTATTCTGATACTGTTTTAGCTTGTTCAGCTATTTGTGTTCTTAGCTCAGCTATTTCAGCTGTCAGCTCTCTAATAACCTTGAGATAGTTAATGTTTTCTTCCAGAGTCTCACTTGTTGTTCCTGTATTTCTGATTACAATTCTTTCAAACTCTTTACTCACTCCTGTGATTATTTCCTTAGCTAGTGTTTGGATGTTGAACTTGTTCTTCTTCTTCTAGTGTTTGCCCTTCTTCTGTAGCCAGTCAACAGCGTCAGGTTGAGCCTAATGTAAAGTTTCGAGACCTCCTTTGAATCTGGAGAGGTGGCAGTTGTTGACTATGTGGGTCATAGTCTGTCTGTAGCCGCAGGGGCAGTTCGGGTCATCTCTGGCTCCCCAGTGATGGAACATAGCGGCGCACCGGCCATGGCCTGTTCGATAGCGATTGAGGAGGGCCCAATCATAACGTGCTAGGTCAAAGCCGGGTTGACGCTTGCAGGGTCTGTGATGAGGTGTTTGTTCTTTACCTCAGCTGACTGCCAACTCTGTTTCCAAGAGTCTGGAACAGAGAAGTTCAGTGTAGGTGTAGGGGACCAGATTGGGTGACGAGACATCAAGCGTTGGACAGGGTGGGCGAAGATATCCGCGTATATTGGCAGGCCGGGTCGAGCGTAGACGTGGGAAATGAACTTAGATGATGCCACATCCCGACGAATATCTGGTGGGGCGATGTTGCTAAGAACTGGCAGCCATGAAACTGGGGTGGAACGGATGGTTTCAGAAATTATCCTCATGGAGGAATATAATTTGGAATTGACCAAGTGGACATGGGGGCTACGGAACCATCCTGGGGCACAGTATTCTGCAGTGGAATAGCATAATGCCAGAGAGGATGATCGTAGTGTGGAAGCGCTCGCGCCCCATGAAGAGCTGGCCAGTCTTGCAATGATGTTATTCCTCGCGCCCACCTTTGCTGCAGTTTTTACGAGATGTTCGTGAAATGACAGAGTGCGATCGAGAGTAACGCCAAGATAGACTGGCTGGGCTTCATGCCGGATTCTCATATCGCCAAGCTGCACATTAAGCTCACGCGAGGCCGAGGCATGGTGTAGATGGAAAACAGATGATACCGTTTTTGCAGTGCTAGGGATTAGTCGCCATTTTTTACAGTAATCAGATATCAGAGACATGTCTTTCGTGAGTGTTTCCTCGAGGATGTCGAACTTGGATGCCTGAGTTGCACAGCAGATGTCATCGGCATAGATGAACTTCCTTGAAGAAGTTTCTGGGAGGTCATTGATGTAAATATTAAATAGCGTAGGAGCCAGAACAGAGTCCTGGGGGAGGCCACTTGAGACAAGTCTCCATCTGCTAGACTTCTCACCCAGATGCACCCGGAATCTTCTGTTTTGGAGAAGAAACGATATAGTGTTGGCCACCCATGGAGGCAGGCATCTTGAGATCTTGACTAGGAGACCACGGTGCCAGACTGTGTCATAGGCTGCTGTGAGATCAACAAAGACAGCACCCATCTTTAAATTCTTCTGGAATCCATTTTCAATGTAAGTTGAGAGGGCCAGGGCTTGTTCACAGGTAGATCTTCCTGGGCGGAAACCTGTTTGGGCGGGTGATAGGAATTTCTCTGTAAGAGGAGAAATACGTGACAGAAGCAGCCTCTCAAGGAGTTTGTAACACACGGAGAGGAGAGAAATTGGTCTATAGCTGGCGGCCAGGGTTGGGTCTTTCTTTGGTTTCAAAACCGCTATTATCTTCCCACGACGCCAAACTTTGGGCATAGACTCAGATTCCAAGATGTGGGACAGGAATGAAGGGAGCCACTTCTTTGCCGCGGGGCCCAGGTTAAGAATGAGTTCTGGGGAGATGTTATCATAGCCAGCAGCTGTTCCCGGTTTAACCCTCTTCAAAGAGTTTGAACTCATTATTTTGTGCTTCACCCTTTGGGGGGCTTTTAGCTGGACTGTTGTCCTGGTTAGTTTCTCCAATATTTCTTCTTGTTGGTTTACCCATTTTATATATTATGTTATGAGTTCCCTCTCTTAGTACTTTTCAAATTACTGATCACTATTTCCTGGATTGACTTGTGTCTAAGTAAGGTAATTAAAGGGTTCACAGTGGTGGAAGTTAACAGTTGTTTCAATAGTATTTTAATCCCTGAGTTGGAGCTCAGTGATTTAAAAGCCTCTTTTTTTTTTTTTTTTCTTTTCTGTAGGCTATGGGAGCCTGAGGGTTTCTAAACTATAAGTAGGCTTCTTAGCTTAATCACTGACACCTGACCAAGAGATAAGGCAGGGTGTGGCAGACATAGTCCAGTGGTTATGCAAAGAGACTTTCACAGCCCCACAGCTATGCCATTGAGGTATAGGTCTCCTGAGTTTCCTGATTAGATCTCTGTCCCCCAGTGTCCCTTCCTGCCGCTGCTCCAGATTCTGAGGACAGTAGCAATGGAGACTCAGAGTTGCACTTGGTGAGTCTCTGGGGAGTCCTCTCCTCCCTTCAGTTGTCCCCTTGTTGGTGGAGCAGACTGGAGGTGGTGTCTCAACTGATAAACCGCCGGACTGTTACCAGCCACTTAGTCTCTCCCTAGGCTCCTCTCTGTCACCAGCAATGTGTGTTTGCACTCACTGGTGATTTGGTGGGTTCCTGTAGTCATTCTAGTCCTGTCTTGTTTCGGTCCCAGGTGGTCTTCTTTGGTATTCCTAGTTGATCCAGGAATGGAGAGGAGAGGAGAGAGACAGATCTGCTGCTGCTCGTAGCCCTGCCTCCGGAAGTTTCTCTTTCTCTCTTTTTTTCTTTCTTTCCTTCTTTCTTTCTTCCTGGGATGGAAACTTACCTTTCTCAGTGCGGTTGTGCCGCCCGTCTATAACCGTGTGTGTGTGTGTGTGTGTGTGTGTGTGTGTGTGTGTTCACTGAGATTAAGCTTCTTGCTTAAGTAGCCTCTGTTACATTTGTGTCACAGCCTAGAAGGCCCAGTGTTACATCAGATAATGTGGGTCATCTGTCCATTATCCTGGAAAAATGTCTTTCTGGTTTGGTCAGAAGCTTTGGTAGCACTGTCCCATTGCTGAGGTATCCTGGCTGTGCTTAGACACTAGGTCTTTCAGTTCCCCACACCCATGTGTGGTGGTGGATGATGGCTCCATTCTCAGTGTCTGGTGAAAGAAGACTGGATTCAGGGGCTGGGCAGTGGTGCATGTAGTTGTGTTCATATGTTACAATGCACAAAGACCCAGGTTCAACTCCCTACTCCCCATCTGTCAGGGGGAAGCTTCATGAGCAGTGAAACAGGTCTGCAGGTGTCTCTTTTTTCTCCCTTTCTATCTCCTCTTTCCCTTCCAATTTCTCTGTTTCTCTCCAAATAAACAAACAAATAAATGTGTATAGAAAGAAGACCAAATTCTATTTGGCATTTCTATACTGACAGGGACTGGCATGACTTGCATCTGGTCTTGTCAGTCGTGACCCTGAAACAGTGATGAATTATTGCCAAACCTCCATTTGGAAGGAAATCCTAGGTGCTCACTGACCCAGATTTTTTTTTTCTTCTTTTACATCTGGCAAGAAATCTGAGCTTTAGGACCAAAGTGCCTGCTGTTTTGAGCAGAAGAGCAACAGCTTGGATGATGATTCCTGGAGTTTTGTCGACATTGGAAAGCAGAGTGGAGTTTAGAGGAAGAAGATGGGGAAGCAGATGTGGAAGGACCAAATACATTCAAGTTCAGATAGGTGGGCAAAGGTAGCTTAGAGCTTGGGTTCAATCTGGCAAATAATGAAGGCAGTGCCTCCCAGCTATGCAGGAGAGAAGGTGACACATGATACCTGCATACTTCGGTGGCGGAGGGGGGGAGGTATGTTAAGAGACCAGAGTTAATGGGTCATAAATTAAAAATATATAGGACTGGGCCTTTTAGAGCACTAAATTACATGCCTGAGGCCCCAGAGACCACAAGTTCAGTCCTTAGCACCACCTTATGCCAGAGCTGAATAGTGAGTGCCCTTGTTATCCTTCTCTGCCTCCTTTCTCATAATAAATATGCAAATAAATCTAAATAAATAAATATTATCACCTGCTAATGAGATGGTATCAGTTCCATTTTGGGGAAGTGAAAAGTGCAGGGTAGTTTTGATTGAAAGTATGGTTTCAATACACCCACACAAAGGAAATAAATTCACATGATTCATAACTTTCAGACCTGAGCATTAGTGGAAGAGTGTACAATGAACCACAGGAAGGGCAATACTCTGCTTCAACACTTGCAAAGTCTCCCCCCTGCAGGTGGGGACCAGAGGCTGGAACCTGGGTCCTTGTGCATTGTAACGTGTGTATTCCTGCACCATCACCACCTGGCCCCAACTGGAGCCTTTTCTAAGAAGTGATATATAGAAACATTCTGCTTGGTGGTGGACTCCCCCCCCAAAAAAAAAAAAAAGCTATGAGAGGTGACAGATCAGAACTGGGGCTGATGGTCACCTTGCATAAGCCCTGATGAAATGGAGAGAGTGCATAGTGAAGCCTCTGGGGTCCTGACACCTGGTTCCATGTTTTACGAGGCCTGGATGCACTGTTTCCCTGGATTCCTTGAAATATTGCAATAAATACTTACCTGGCAGGAGAGATACCATGATCACAAAATATTACAATAAGACCTCCTTTCCTCCCAGGAACTAATTTGAGAGATCTTCCCCCTGCAACTAAAAGGCTGTTGACTAGAACAGATGTTAAGAGAATGATCAGTGTGACAGTTACAAAGTGCAGAACTCAGACCTAGTGGGGTTGAGTTGTCATGTGGAAAACTGGGAAATGTTACCCATGTACAAATGATTGTACTTTACTGTCAACTGTAAACCATTCATCCCCTAGTAAAGAAATTAAACAAACAAACAAAGTGCAGAACTCAGCTGGGTGAACCACTCAGTAGGTCAGAGTGACTACAGAATTGTGTGTATGTGAGTCTGGGGAGAAGGGGTGTTAAATCATTTGAGATGAAAGGGGACCCCCTCCCAATCCTGTTCTCTTTCCTATCTTGGCTGCTCGCCATTTCTTGGCCCCAGCTGCTGAGAGTTATTTCTAGATGAAGTCAGAAACAGTTTTTTTTTTTTTTTTTTTTTTGGTCTCTAGGACTCTGAGCCTAGAATCGCCTACTCAGGGATATCCTTTTTGCACACCCTCTCTCTACCGCCTGCCCCAGCCCCCCTGTACACCTCCTTTCTAAGGTACTACGTTAGATTCCTGTAGTAGCTTCTCTCTCTCTCTCTCTCAACCTCTCTCTCTCTCTCTCTCTCTTAACCTCTCTCTCTCTCTCTCTCTCTCTCTCTCATGGGGCTGGAGAGACAGACAGCAGCTTTCTGCAAGGACCACTGTTTTTTCTTCTAGTCAGAGCTCCTAATGCCAGCTACTATTCTCTCTTTTTTCAAACCAGAGTCTTTAAAAAAAATTAAAAAATATTTATTTATTCCCTTTTGCTGCCCTTGTTGTTTAATTGTTGTAGTTATTATTGTTGTTATTGATGTCATTGTTGTTGGATAGGACAGAGAGAAATGGAGAGAGGAGGGGAAGACAGAGAGAGGAAGAGAAAGATAGACACCTGCAGACCCGCTTCACTGCTTGTCAAGTGACTCCTCTGCAGGTGTGGAGCCGGGGGCTTGACTAGGTTCCTTATGCTGGTCCTTGAGCTTTGCACCACCTGCGCTTAACCCACTGCACTACTGCCTGACTCCTCCACTATTCTCTTTTTAATTTAATTAATTTATTATTGGATAGAGACAAAGAGAAATTAAGGGTGGGTGAGAACAGAGACAGAAAGAGATAGAGAGACACTTGCAGCTCTGTTTCACCACTTGTGAAGCTTTACCTCTTCAGATGGGGACGAGAGGCTTGAACCTGGGTCCTTGTGCACTGTGATGTGTGCACTTAATCAGGTGAGCCACTGCCTGGCTCCTAACCACAATTCCCTTGCCCAGTCTGGGTAAAATTCTGCATAGTTCCAGGGTTTTCCCATGTGCCTCCATCTCAGGTCATGGTAGGTGGGGATGGTAAGATGGGGGTTCAGGACTTGGAATAGGAGGGCGGGGAGTATCCAGGTAACTTTACCTTCGTCAAGATAGTGGAAGGGAAGGTTCTGTTGTTGATCCTGCTGCTGGTGCAGGGCTCTGTGGCCCCTGTGCCACTGGGGAGGAAGGAGTGGGTTAGGTAGTATAGTACTCTCACGTGGCAGTGATGGATAGAGATAGTGGCCATGTATCAGCAGTTCTGCAGGGTGTTGTGGGAGGCCATCAGGAGCTGGGGGAGGACCACCAGGGCTACAATCTATCTCAATAACTGGTTAAAACTTGAATTCTTTTTTTTCTCCCATTGTTGTTATTGTTGCTGTTGTTGTTGCTGCTGCTGCTGTTGGATAGGGCAGAGAGAAATGGAGAGAGGAGGGGAAGACAGAGAGGGGGAGAGAAAGATAGACACCTGTAGACTTGCTTCACCGCCTGTGAAGCCAGGTGAGGAGCCGGGGGCTCGAACCGGGATCTTTGCATTTTGCACTATGTGTGCTTAACCTGCTACTGCTTAGCCCTCAAATTCTTTTTTTCCCCCAAAATACTAATCTTACTGAGGTTTACTTTAAACAATAATATTTTGTCAATTTGTGAGGCAGCTGACAAATTTTGATACATTTATACATTTAGTACACCGAGGAGATAGCGCAGTGTTTATGAGAAAAGAACTTCATGCCTGTGGCACCAAAGGTCCAGGTTCAAACTCCAGTCCCAGCAGAAACCAGAGTTGAGCAGAGCTCTGGTTAAAAAAAAACCTGGAGTTGGGCGGTAGGGCAGCGGGTTAAGCGCAGGTATCGCAAAGCACAAGGACCCGCGGAAGAATCCTGGTTCAAGCCCCCGGCTCCCCACCTGCAGGGGGAGTCCTTTCACAGGCGGTGAAGCAGGTCTGCAGGTGTCTTTCTCGCCCCCTCTCTATCTTCCCCTCCTCTCTCCATTTCTCTCTGTCCTATCCAACAACAATGACAATAAGAATAACTACAACAATAAAACAACAAGGGCAACAAAAGGGAAAATAAATATAATATAATAAAATAAATCCATATTATTACTGTATAGGGCATTTCTATCACCCATTCCCCCCAAATACTGTATGATATTCTTTCTTGTTAGGAAGTGATCAGTCGGGATATGGTGTCAGAACATATGGGAGTGAGGCAATAGCTTCTTCAACTCAACTAAATGTTTTTGAGATCCATCTATGTTTTAGCGTACCTATGACTCATTAAATTTTTTTAAAAATTTTTATTTATTAAAACAAGACAGGGAGAGGGAGTCGGACGGTAGCACAGAGAGTTAAGAGCAGGTGGCGCAAAGCACAAGGACCGGCGGAAGAATCCCGGTTAGAGCCCCTGGCTCCCCACCTGCAGGGGAGTCGCTTCACAGGCAGTGAAGCAGGTCTGCAGGTGTCTTTC
The DNA here is from genome assembly GCF_950295315.1 of Erinaceus europaeus. Lineage (NCBI taxonomy): Eukaryota > Metazoa > Chordata > Mammalia > Eulipotyphla > Erinaceidae > Erinaceus > Erinaceus europaeus. Next base: position 11,948,870 of record NC_080178.1, read on the forward strand.
TATCCCACTCTCTGTCTTCCCCTCCTCTCTCCATTTCTCTCTGTCCTATCCAACAACGACAACATCAATAACTATAACAATAAAAAAAAACCCAGGACAACAAAAGGGAATAAATAAATATTAAAAAAAAGAAAAAAAAAACAGGGAGAATTCGAGATCATTCTGGCATATGGAATGTCCAGGACTGAATTCTCTACCTCGTACTTTCACGTTCAGCACCCTACTCACTGAGCCACCTTCCAGGTCCACAACGACCCTGAGAATTTCATTAGATGGATATACCATGATTTACTCATTCACCTGTGTATACCATGACTTGTTTACTCATTCACTTGCTGATGAACACTTGGATTGCTATTACAAATAAGGCTGCTGTGAACATTTATGTACTAGGTGTGGACATATGTTTTAATTTCTCTTGGGTAAATGCCTAGAAGTGGAATTTCTGGGTTCTATGGTTAGTGTATAGTAACTGTATCAGAAACGATTGGATTGTTTCCCAAAGTGGTTCCCACATCTTGTATTCACACCAGGAATGTATGAAAGCTCACTTTCTTTCTAGATCACACTGGGGTCAATATTATGAATTTCAGTCATTTGTATGAATGTAAAACTGTGTATCATTTGCATTTTTTGCCTCCAGGGTTATTGCTGGGGCTCGGTGTCTGCACCATGAATCCACTGCTCCTGGAGGCTATTTTTTCCCCTCTTTTGTTGTCCTTGTTGTAGCCTTGTGGTTATTATTATTGTTGTTGATGTTGTTCATTTTTGGATAGGACAGAGAGAAATGGAGAGAGGAGGGGAAGACAGAGAGGGGAAGAGAAAGACACTTGCAGACGTGCTTCACTGCCTGTGAAGCGACTCCCCTGCAGGTGGGGAGCCAGGGGCTTGAACCAGGATCCTTAGCCGGTCCTTGCGCTTTGCGCCACGTGCGCTTAACGTGCTGCGCTACCGCCCAACCCCCCTCATTTGCATTTTTAAATGACTGAAGTTGGTAAGCATCTTTTCATTTGCTTTTTGGCCATTATATATCTATGGTGAAGTGTATGCTCCAATATTTTACAGTGTCTCAATTATTAAAAATATTTAATTAATTTATTTTGGATAGAGACAGAAATTGAGAGGGAAGGTGGGGGGAGTTATAGAAGCTGAGAGAGAGAGATGGAGAGAGAGCGTGAGAGCTGTAGCACAGTTTCATCACTCCTGAAGCTTCCCCTCTGTAGGTGGGGAAAAGGGGTTTGAACTTGGCTCTCACACACTGTAATGTGTGTATTATATTGTATGCATCACCACCTGGCCCTGCAGTGTCTGACTTTTTTTTCCCTTTAGAGTTTTGGAGTTTTTTTTTTTTTTTTTTTTTTGGCCATACTGCAAATTTTTAAGTCTGTTTATATACTTCTTTTCTTTTCACAAGTTGGTCCTGAAAATCATGCCCCCTCCCCACCTCTTTTTAACCAGAGCACTGCTCAGCTCTGGTTTATGGTGGTGTGGGGGATCGAACCCGGGAATTTGGAGCCTTAGGCATGAGAGTCTCTTTGTATAACCATTATGCTATCTACCCCCGCCCTAAAATTCTAACTCTCTTGGCCTCTCTGAACTCTTTTATTCCATGAGGTTGACAGGCTGTCTTTAAACATCGGATATTACGTTGGGATCAGCAGATGCAATATCATTTGATATTAGTTGAGAGAAGCATGCAGGAAAGTGAGCCCCACCCTAGAGGTTCCAGGACTGGGGGAAATATAGATTCTATAGAGGAAGTGTGAGGTTCCTGCTGTCTTAGGGTTTAAGAAGACAATAGATAGTTATTGCTGTAATCAAATTATTTGGCAATTGGGTTAACTTTGAAAATCCCTTTGTTAGGATTTGCTATATCATACACAACATCAGCATAATTTATGTCCTTTGACATTCTTTGTATATAGATGTGTCTTGCCACCAGTTGCTTCTGTCCATACTCAGAGTAATGACACCAGTTGCTTCTGTCCATACTCAGAGGGATAAAAAATAGGAAAGCTATCAGGGGAGGGGATGGGAAATGGAGCTCTGGTGGTGGGAATAGTGTGGAGTTGTACCCCTCTTATTCTATGGTTTTTATCAGTGTTTTCTTTTTATAAATAAAAATTAAAAAAAATAGGGGGCCAGTGGTAGTGCAGTGGGTTAAGGGCACATGGCGCCAAGCACAAAGACCAGTGTAAAGGTCCTGATTCGAGCCCTGGCTCCACCTGGAGGGGGGTCACGTCACAGGCAGTGAAGCAGGTCTTCAGGTGTCTATCTTTCTCTCCCCCTCACTGTCTTCCCATCCTCTCTCAATTTCTCTCTGTCCTATCCAACAACAATGAAAGCAATAACAAAAATAGCAATGATAAACAATAAGGGTAACAAAAGGAAAAAAAATAGCCTCCAGGAGCAGTGGATTCCTAGTGCAGGCACTGAGTCCCAGCAATAACCCCAGAGGCAAAAAAAAAATTGTATATTTATTTATTTTTGTTTTTGGACTTTAAATGCAGGGTCTCACATGTGTGCTACGACTGAACAACACTCCAGGTTCTGCCATGTTCTCTCTGAATTCCACTTCTTTGCTCTGCAGTCCAGAAATTGTCCCCCAGAAGAAAGCCAGGGTGGTGATAAGTGGTTCCACATCATTTGTTTCTTTTCTAGCAAAAATTACAGTCCTTGAGTGGAGGGTAGATAGCATAATGGTTATGTAAACAGACTCTCATGCCTGAGCCTCCAAAGTCCCAGGTTCAATCCCCTGCACCACCATAAGCCAGAGCTGAACAGTGCTCTGGTTAAAAAATAAAAAATAAAAAATAAAAAATTACAGTCCTGTGATGCCTGTTGGTCAAAGTCTGAAAATGATTTCCTTTGGTTTTCTAATTATTTTCAGTGGGAGAGTTATTTTGCATCTTGTTATTCTTTCAGGCTTGGAACTTTATCCTTCCATTTTTTTCTTTCTTTTTTTTTTTTTTTTGTTTAGTTCTAGAGATTGAGCCCAGAGCTTCATACATACAAAGTATTCTACCATGAAGTTATGTTTCTGGTCCTTTTACCCCATTCATTAGAAAGAGACTTATTTATTTATTTATTGCCTCTAGGTTTATCACTGGGGCTTGGTGCCAGCACTACAAATCCACTGCTCCAGGTGGCCAGTTTTTCCATTCTTACTGGATAGGACAGAGAGAAATTGAGCCGGGAGGGGAGATAAAGATGGAGAGACACCTACAGACTGCTTCACTGCTTGTGAAGTGACACTTCCTGCAGTTGGGGTGCCAGGGGCTCAAAATGGGATCCTTGAGCGGATCCTTGAGCGGATCCTTGCGCTTGGTACTATGTGTGATTGATTCAATGTGCCACAGCCCAGCCTCCTGAAAGGGAACATCTTTTTTTTTTTTTAATTTGAATTAAAATTTTTTTATTATCTTTATTTATTTATTGGTTAGAGACAGTCAGAAATCAAGAGGGGAGAGGGAGATGGAGAGGGAGAAAGACAGAAAGACACCTGTAGCACTGCTTCACCACTGGCAAAGCTTTCTCCCTGCAGGTGGGGAGCCAGGGCTTGAACCTGGGTCCTTATGCACTGTAATGTGCACTCAACCAGGTGTGCTACCATCCATCCCTGGAAGGGAGCTTCTTTATTGAGAAAGTGGCATTTATGGGAAAGCTAGCCAGCATCATGCTTTATTGTGAAAAACTAGATGCTTCCTTTTAAGCTCAGAAAATAATTTGCTACTTTTATTAACATTGTGTTGAGGTTCTCAGAAGAACAAAAATAAAGAAATGAAAGAATTTCAGAAAGGAGAGAAGGGAATATGCCATTATTTGTAGACAACAAGATTGTACAGAAAATCCTAAGAAACCCACAAAGAACTACTAGGCTAAAAGGTAATTTTAGCATGATAGCAGGATAAAAGCTCACTGTACCAAAAATAAAGTGGATTTTTATATAAAAGCAACAAACAACTGGCAACTGAAGCAAAAGTACCATTCAATATTAATACCCAATAATTGAATAAAATATGAACTTCCTAGGGAGTAATTTGATAAATTGTGTGCAAAGCCCATACACTGAAAATTACAAAACATTATTGAGAAACATTAAAGATGATCCAGATAAATGGAGAACTATATCATGGACTGGAAGACTCAATAGTCTGAAACTGTCAATTATTCCCAAGATGATATAATGATTAAATGTAATACAAATAAAAATTGCAGTCCTTTATTGAGTAGAAATTTGCAAGTTTATTTATTATTTTTTTTAATTCAAAGGATCTTGTCTGGTTAAAACAATGTTGAAAAAGTTAAACATAGTTAAAGGATCTAATTATCTGAGTTTAAGACTAATTATAAAATGGCATGAATTAAGATAGTGTGGTATTTAAATAAAGATAAATAAAAGGAACCGTGCACCAGAATAGAGTCCAAAAATAGAGCCACAAGAACCTTTTGATCTTTGCCCAACAGATCTAGAAAATTCTGTGAAGAAAAGAAAATCACAAATGGAGCTAGAACAGTTGGAATGCAAAAAACAATGACCACTTGCCATATATTATTTATACAGGTAGCTCAGATGGAATCTAGATGTAAGAGCTTTTTAAGTATTTATTTAATTTGTTTACTTTAATGAGAGAGAGATACATACTAGAACACTGCTTAGTTATGGTTTATGGTGGTGCTGGGGATTGAACTTGGGACCTCAGAGTGTTAGGCATGAGAGTCTTTTGCATGACCATATGCTGTCTCCCCTGTCCACTAAATGTAAAAGTTAAAAACCAGAAAACTTACAAGGAAGTGTAAGAAAAAATTATAGAGTCCTTGGGTATGGGAAAGGTTTAAAAGGCAAGACACAACAATCATGAACTGTCAAAGAAAATTCAGTAGTCTGGACTACATTGAAAATGTAAGTTTTGCTATTCGAAAGTCAGTGCTCTAAAAATAAAAAGGCAAACTATAAGTTTGGAGAAAATATTTTCAAAACACAGATCTGGCAAAGAACTTGTTTCTAAACTACACCGAGAAAGCTTCCAACTTGATTGTAAGAAATCAAAGAATGAGTTATAAGAGTGTGCAGAATTTCTGAACAATTTGCAAAGAGGCTCTAGGTGAAAATAAGCATATAAAAAGTTGTTTCCTATCTTATTAGTGAAGTTAAAATAAGATCTACAACAAGCTACCACCACAATGGCTAACATTTCATGCATTGATAATACCAAGTGCTGATGGTAAAAATGTGGAGCAACTGGAACTCACATAGACTGCCGGTGGGGATATGTTGTGTTACAGATACTTTAGAAAACCGGCTATTTCTTAAAAAGTTAAATATAGCCCTCGGCTCCCCACCTGCAGGGGAGTCGCTTCAGAGGTGGTGAAGCAGTTCTGCAGGTGTTTGTCTTTCTCTCCCCCCTCTGTCTTCCCCTCCTCTCTCTATTTCTCTCTGTCCTATCTAATGATGACATCAATAACAACAACAACAATAACTACAACAACAAGGGTAACAAAAGGGAAAATAAATATAAAAAAGTTAAATATATATCTCACAGACTGTTCAGACATTTCCTCCCTGATATTTACTCAAGAGAAAGTGAGGCTATGCCCACACAAAGAAAGGGCATGAGGCAACTTTGGTGGTGATGGGTTTGTTCATTGTCTTGATTGTAGCGATGGTTTCAAGGGTGTGCGCATCTGTCAAAACTCATTAAATTGTACATTACAAATACGAGCAACTAATTGTCTATTACATTTCATTAGGGCTGCAAAATCTATTAGTTAAGATGTCTTTGGTTGCAAATAACAGAAAAGTCAACTCATAATGGCTTAACAATGAGAATTTTAAATAAAATTCTCACACTTTGCATTTAGAGTATAGGTAGGTGGCTTCAGGATTGGGTAAGTCAGGGACTCAATGCCATCATCAAACCCCAGATTAGTTCCATTTTTTTCCCACTATGTCACTCTTAGTTGTTGCCTTAGTCCTTGTTCTGGCTTTCCTCTTGCATCACAAGATGACTGCCACAGTTCCAGACATCCCATCCAGGCTCAAAATTGTCTTCCATCTAAATCTGAATTCTCACTACAGACAGGAAGGTGCATGCAAGAGGCTCTGGGTTCAATCCCTGGCACCACATGAAAGGGCAACAAAGTCAAAGTAAATGAAACTCCATGGATGGGAGAATAGTACTGTGTTCTTTCTTTCTCTCCCTCTCTCTCTCTCTCTCTCATAAAAATAAGATAAAAATTAGCTGTAGAGTGCATGCCTGAGACCCTAGCTGTAATCTGGCATTGCACTGAAAAAAAAAAAAAGAATCAACCAACTTTAGTACCAGTGGGCTGCTTGGTTTCCTCTATGAGTGTGGCTCACATGGGACCTGCTACTACAGTGAGCTCTTGGGAAAGGAGTTTAGATGGAGGAGGAGCTGCCAGGGAAACTGATCTCAACTGCATTTAGCCCGTTGCTCCAGCTTTTTACAGTGGGGTCAGCTCTCCTTCCTCTTCTTCTCCCTCCTTCCCTCCCTCCCTCCCTCCCTCCCTCCCTCCCTCCCTCCCTCCCTTCTCTCCTCCCTCCTTCTCCCCTTCCTTCCTTTTTTGTTTCTTTCTCTCTTTTTAGAACTTAACTTGATCTTATCCATTCATAACATATTTAACAGATTTATTTATTTTGAACACACACACACACACACACACACACACACACACACACACACCCCAGAACACTACAGGGCTCTGGTTTCTGATGGTATTGGGGATAGAACCCTAGATCTTGGAGCCTCAGGCATGAAAATCTTTTTGCATAACCATTATGCTGTTTCCCCAGGCCAGGAATGACTTCCAGTTGAGACAAGTGAGACACAGAAAAACCTTTTAATGATGCAATATTGGTGGCATCTGTTCAGAGATGGAAACCCCAGAGAGGCTCTTCCTTGAACCACAAATCCCAGCACTTTGTCTTCTGTTTCCCTTCCCCCTCCTCGTGTGGAGGTCTAAGGGCTTGTAGGACCTTCACTCTTGGGATGTCTGAAAGGCCTCTTCTTAGCGCTCAGAGGCGGATCTTCTATCTTGCTGCGGACGGGAGCTGGACCATCTGCTTCTGCTGTTCTTTTTGCTGTCGGCTTAGTTTCCCTTTCCTCCTGAGGTTGGGGAGAAGGGGTGGTGAGGAAAAATGGTGTCCTAAGTGTGCAGCCTTCAAGGCAGGGCTTGGAACTGGGGACTCCAAGAGCTCTATACTCTGCTGCACCCAAGACCTCACTCCCTGCCCATAAGATCTAGGCTCCCTGGGAGTCCCAGAAAGAACTCGAGGAGATCCAGCCAGTTGAGGAGTACTAAAAGCCCTGGCCTTGAATCTCAATGCATGTGTGACTTGGGTTGGTATGTATGTGTTGTATTCCCTGCTTCTCTCTGGATGGGGACCAACCTGTTCTCCAGGTCCTGCACTGTGTCCGGAAGTGGCTGGCCCAGTGTCTCTGGCAGGAGGACTATGGCAGCACTGGCGGCTACGGGCACAGCGCCAAAGATGAAGAGAGGCATGGAGGGGTAGAACTCGGCGGTCATGCTCACCAGCGGGCTCACGATGCTGCCCACTCGCGCCATGGTGCTGCCCATACCCAGGCCGGTCTGCCTGTGGATCCCAAGGCATGCAAGACTGCTACATAAACCGCTGTGCCTGCCCTCCCCCCCAGCCTTGTGTATCATTCTTAAGATAGGTACGTATTTAAAAGACAAAGACATCTTGGCACATGAGAAAGCAGTGCTATCTGCTTATCTGGCAGATTGTAAAATATAGTTGACCCTTGAGCAACTCAAAGGTTAGAAGTGCTGACCCCTTTCATGCATAGCTTTTCACTTCACCAACAACTCAACTCTTAGTCATCTCTGGGTGTCTTTGAGCTACTGGTTTCAGACACTAAGATCTGTGGAGATTCAAGGCTCTCAAAGTCATTCTTTTTAGATCCTTGAGTACTGAGTTCATCAATTCAACCAAGTGTAACTTAGATACAAAGGGCAGCTGTATTTGTTGAAAAGAATCAGTGGGGGAGAGGTGGGGGCACACCTGGTTGAGCACACATGCTCAATGCTCATGGACCTGGGCTTGAGACCTCAGTACTTACCTGCAGGGGGAAAGCTTTGTGAGTGGTGAAGCAGTGTTGCAGGTGTTTCTCTGTCTCTCTTCCTCTCTATCTCCCCTTTCCTTCTTCATTTCTGGCTGTCTCTATCCAGTAAATAAATAAAAATAAAAAAATTAAAAAAAAAAACTGTCTAAAACAAACACACAAAAAACCAAGAATCAGTGGAAGAGGACACTTGCTGTTCAAACTCAAGTTGCTTAAGGGTCAGTGGCACCACCTATATGAAAGTGGTTATCTGATTACTTTCAAGTTGGTGATGTTTGGTTTCAGACAAAATTTAGATTTGGTGGCAGTTACTTCTTGTGCTTTGGATACCAGGATATGTTGTCTTGGAGACACGTCTTCTTGTCTCCCTATTGTGCCCTTTCTGAGATGTCACACTCACCGGATCATGGTGGGGTATACCTCCCCAGTATAGAGGAAGATGCAGTTGAAGGAGGAGGCGAGGCAGCCTTTTCCCAGCACAGCAAGGGAAGTTCGAACAATGGTCTGATCTAGAGAGAAAGAGAAAGGATGGGCTTCAGCCATTGGCATTCAGAACACACACACACACACACACACACACACACACACACACACACACACACACACACACACCCCACTGATGAAGTTGAAAAGGTACCGGGAAGGTCCCTTTTGTCTGGGACATGAATACAGGGATCCTATTATAATTAGAATAGAATTGAGGTTCAAAGCAGGGATTTGGCACAAAGATCATTTCCAAGACATCTGGACATGAGCTGGTGGGTATTTGGATTGTTCTGATTCTTCAACTACTATGAGTAATGCTGTTGTCAATATTCACGTGCAAGTCTTTATATGGAGATGAAAGAACGGAAGCTGAAAAATAAAAGAGAGAGGGACCAGAGCCCCGTTCTGTCACATGTAGTGCCAGGGTTGAACCTGGGGCTTCACACATTCAAGGCGTGTGTTCATGAGTCGCCTCCCTGACCCCTGTGGTAACTTCAGTCGTCATTGGAATAAAACATTTCTGGGGGCAGGGGGTGGGCAGTGGCATACCTGGTTAAGTGTACACAGTACTAGGCTCACACACCCGGGTTTGAGCCTTGATCTCCACCTGCAGCAGGGATGCTTCATGAGCTGTCAAGCAGGTCTGCAGGTGTCTATCGTACTCTCTCCCTCTCTTTCTCCTCCTCTCCTCTCAGTTTCTCTCTATCCTATTAAATAAAATGGGGGAGGGAATAGCTGCTGGGAGCTGTGGATTCGTAGTGCCAGTACTGAGCCCCCGTGATAACCCTGGAGGCAAATAATAATAACAATAATAAATAAATTTCCTACCTCATGAACAGACTAAGCGAAACAAACAAGAATAAACAAACATCATAAGGAAATAGAAATCCAACCGTGCAGATTAAAAAGACCAGAAGTGGGGGCCAGATCTGTTCCCCTTCCTTCTGAGAGGTTGGGTCACGTGGGGGATGGGACCAAGGATGAGAGACCAAGGTGCTCGTGGGTGCTCACCCTGGGGTACCACCCCATTGACCAGGATGCAGATGCCAGCCAGCAGCAGGGAGGCCATCTGGGCAGGCCGGCGGCCCAGGGAGTTGATGACAAGGAAGCACACAAGCTTGGCGGGCAGATCCACAGCACCAAAGATCACCTGGATTAGGTAGATGCTGACCCCAAAGCCCTGGAGGTCCATGACCAGTCCATAGTAGGCAAAGCTAGTGGCAAACCTAGAGGGGAGAGACGAAGGAGCTTGTTAGGCAGGTTTCATGTGGGAGGGGCGCTTAGGCCAAATCAAGTGCCGTAGGCCCTGGAGAATCTGGAATCTCCCTTAGATCTTCCCAGACATTTAGTAGACAATTTAAGGACTGGCATAGCCCTCAGATACCCCCAATATCTCAGTCTTCTGATAGTCACCATTCTCAAATGAAGTATTCAGAATACCTTTTCTTTTCTTTTCTTTAAATGTCTTAATTATCTTTATTTATTTATAGCTTAGAGACATCCAGAAATTGAGAAGGAAGAGGGTGGTAGGGAGAGAGACACCTGCAGCCCTACTTCACCACTCACAAAACTTTCTCCCTATAGGTGGGGACTGGGAGCTTGAACCTGGGTCCTTGCACATTATAACATGTGTGCTCAACCAGGTGCGCCCCCTCTGGGCCCCTTCTAGTTTTTCTATAGTAGTTTTGCTGGAGTCACATAGTTTTGTATCTTTATTTTAATTTAAATGGTTTATTATCTTTATTTTATTTGTTGGATAGAGACAGTCAAAAATTGAGAAGGAAGGGGGAGATAGAAAGGAAAGAGACAGAGAGACACCTGTAGCACTGCATCACCACTCGCAAAGCTTTCCCTCTGCAAATGGGGACTGGGGGCTCGAACCTCAGTCTTTGTGCATTGTAGCATGTATGCCCAACCAGGTGTGCCATCACCAAGCCCCTTCTTTATTTTATTTTAATTTTTGAGAGCGGGATGAGGGAGAGCAAGCCAAATCTTTAATAGTCATCACCAAGACTGGGGATATTCCTCCACTTGTGCTGACGGCTCTATCTTAGCCGACTGGGCTTCAGCGAATGACCTCTCCCTACTATACGATCCCAAACAGCCAGGCTCTTTTCACAGTGCTAGATGGAATAAAGACTCGTCACCCGACCTGTGCTGGATTAGCACAGTCAACGGCCAAGCCTTTCCCGCTACAAGACAAGTTCTCAAGATCTTCCCGCACAGTCATCACTGCCCAGCTATCATCCACATTGGTCTCCAGCTCCCACTGATTCTGTGCTCGGAGAAACTAAGATGGAACTTTCGGAAAGCAAACTGGCGTCTGTTCAGTGATCTTACCAACAAATCTATTCCTGCAATTCCAATTAACTCTATCCCCTCTGAAGATTCCTACAGGCGCTTCCGCCAAGCCATCTTCAAAGCAGCTTCCCAAGCCAGTCCTCGTGGGAGACGTGCTAACTATACGCCTTGTCTTGATGCTGAATGCGAGCAACTACTAAAGCAGTATGATGAGTCGGGCGACCCAGCTGTGGCTGACCATCTCATTGCCTCCCTGGATGCAGCACGTCAAGTCCGCTGGCAACAACTCACGGAAAGTCTGAACTTCACCCACTCAAGTAGGAAGTCCTGGGAGCTTCTTCACAGACTGGGTGCCGGTAGCCAACCCCCTCCCATCTCCCATCCTCCCGTATCTCCAAACTCAGTGGCCAGTCACCTAACTCAAGTTGGACGTGCTAAGATCGACCCAGTCTGGAAAAGAGAAATTTCCCATGAGTGGTCATCCCACTTCCGGTTATCTTGTCCATCTCCAAAAATCTCTCCCTTTACACTGTCTGAACTGGAAGACGCTTTGAAGAGGGTTAAACCGGGAACAGCTGCTGGCTATGATAACATCACCCCAGAACTCATTCTTAACCTGGGTCCCGCGGCAAAGAAGTGGCTCGCTTCATTCCTGTCCCACATCTTGGAATCTGAGTCTATGCCCAAAGTTTGGCGTCGTGCGAAGATAATAGCGGTTTTGAAACCAAAGAAAGACCCAACACTGGCCGCCAGCTATAGACCAATTTCTCTCCTTTCCGTGTGCTACAAACTCCTTGAGAGGCTGCTTCTGTCACGTATTTCTCCTCTTACAGAGAAATTCCTATCACCCGCCCAAGCTGGTTTCCGCCCAGGAAGATCTACCTGCGAATAAGCCCTGGCACTCTCAACTTACATTGAAAATGGATTCCAGAAGAATTTAAAGACGGGTGCTGTCTTTGTTGATCTCACAGCAGCCTATGACACGGTCTGGCACTGTGGTCTCCTAGTCAAGATCTCAAGATGCCTGCCTCCATGGGTGGCCAACACTATATCGTTTCTTCTCCAAAACAGAAGATTCCGGGTGCATCTGGGTGAGAAGTCTAGCAGATGGAGACTTGTCTCAAGTGGCCTCCCCCAGGACTCTGTTCTGGCTCCTACGCTATTTAATATTTACATCAATGACCTCCCAGAAACTTCTTCAAGGAAGTTCATCTGTGCCGATGACATCTGCTGTGCAACTCAGGCATCCAAGTTCGACATCCTCGAGGAAACACTCACGAAAGACATGTCTCTGATATCTGATTACTGTAAAAAATGGCGACTAATCCCTAGCACTGCAAAAACGGTATCATCTGTTTTCCATCTACACCATGCCTCGGCCTCGCGTGAGCTTAATGTGCAGCTTGGCGATATGAGAATCCGGCATGAAGCCCAGCCAGTCTATCTTGGCGTTACTCTCGATCGCACTCTGTCATTTCACGAACATCTCATAAAAACTGCAGCAAAGGTGGGCGCGAGGAATAACATCATTGCAAGACTGGCCAGCTCCTCATGGGGCGCGAGCGCTTCCACACTACGATCATCCTCTCTGGCATTATGCTATTCCACTGCAGAATACTGTGCCCCAGGATGGTTCCGTAGCCCCCATGTCCACTTGGTCGATTCCAAATTATATTCCTCCATGAGGATAATTTCTGGAACCATCCTTTCCACCCCGGTTCCATGGCTGCCAGTTCTTAGCAACATCGCCCCGCGAGATATTTGTCGGGATGCGGCATCATCTAAGTTCATTTCCCATGTCTACGCTCGACCGGACCTGCCAATATACGCGGATATCTTCGCCCACCCTGTCCAACGCTTGACGTCTCGTCACCCAATCTGGTCCCCTATGCCTACACTGAACTTCTCTGTTCCAGACTCTTAGAAACAGAGTTGGCAGTCAGCTGAGGTAAAGAACAAACACCTCATCACAGACCCCTGCAAGCGTCAACCCGGCTTTGACCTAGCACGTTATGATTGGGCCCTCTTCAATCGCTATCGAACAGGCCATGGCCGGTGTGCCGCTATGTTCCATCGCTGGGGAGCCAGAGACGACCCGAACTGCCCCTGCGGCTCCAGACAGACTATGACCCACATAGTCAATGACTGCCACCTCTCCAGATTCAAAGGAGGTCTCGAAACTTTACATCAGGCTCAACCTGACGCTGTTGACTGGCTACGGAAGAAGGGCAAACGCTAGAAGAAGAAAGCCAAATCTTTAGGACTCTGGGGTTGGGAGAGGTTAGACTTTGCAGAACCTGCCTCTGGTCCTGGGGTAGGCGTTCTGCTTCTTAAATATCAAGACCCTCACTCACTGAAGCTCTGAGTTTTGTATAGAACCCACCACCGAGGACAAAGCCCAAATTCGAAAGCAAAGAATCCATTGGTAGGATGGTTTCTTCCCCTATGCTCTCTTAACTGTCATGGAGTTGCTATGGTGATGGCACTGGGGAGGAAGCACAGGGGAAGTATGGGGATGTTGCAATGGGGAAAGGGCAAATTTGGGTTTATGTCAGCCTGGGCTCAAGTGGTGTTTCAGAGATGAACTTTAGGTGTCATAGGCTGGACCTGCACTTTTGGCAGGCAGCCTGAGTCCACAGATGTCTCTGAATGTTTTGCAAGCCCAGCTGGTTTCTGTCTTTGCTATGTAGTTCTATCAGCTGCGGGACTGGGCTCACCAATCTTGATAAAGTGTTTCCCTACTGGAACGGAGATGATAAAGGGAGAAGATAGAGATGCCCATTTGGGAAGCTGGAACTGAGCTGAGGTTGGGGGGTCATTTGGTTGTTCCAGACTCTTCCTGGCAGAAGAGTCATTGCTCCTTGCTCAGAATGAATTTTCTCTCTTCCCACCCATTACATCCACACCCTCCCCAACCAGCCTTCTTCTTCCTCTTCCTCTTCTTCTTCTTCTTTTAATTTTATAATCTTTATTTATTGGATAGAGACAGCCAGAAATCCAGAGGAAGGAAGAGACAGAGAGGGAGAGAGACAGAGAGACACCTGCAGTTCTGCTTCACCACTTGGAAAGCAGGTGTAGATCACGGGCTTGAACCCAGGTCCTTGCACATTATAACATGTGCAGTCAGTCAGGGGCACCACCACCCGGCCCCCCAACCAGCCTTCCATCCTCCATGTTTGTCTGTTTGTCCATCTGTCTGAACCTACCATAACAAGGAGAGGCAGAGGAAGAGACGGCGGAGGGTGGGGCAGCGCAGCAGCTCCATGGCTGAGGCCTGACGGTGGCTCAGGGTCAGCTCCTTGTGCAGATTGGTCCGGAGAACCTGCCGGAAAGGGGCGTGACTCAGGGCCTGGACTCCCCGGGACCTGCCTCTTCACTTCCACAAGGTGAAACTCAAGAGTTTCACATTAAACCTGTGACCCAGAGCAAAGCCCAAATCTGAAGCCAAAAACTGGTGGGTAGGATGTATCCTTCGAGCTCAGTAAGGACCTAACACCTGGCTCAGGGAAGCCCTTTGGGGCCTGGGACTCTGGGTTCAGGGTTTGAGGGTGGAAACATGGTGGTTGTCTCAGGAGATCTTGGCAGGGGGTGTGTCTCACCTCCATACTTAGCTTGGCCCCCTCTTCCTGCTTCCCGTTGATCTGGGCCACTCTCTGCAGTGTCTTCAGGGTGAGGTCTAGCCTACCTGAGGAGGAGTACCAGCGGGCGGACTCGATGAAGAACCTGGGAGTGGGGTTTGGGGGTGGTTGTCAGTATAGGATTTGTTATAGTGGGCAGGGCAGGGCTGGGTGGGGTGGTGGTTGTCTCCAGGATGTGGGTTTTTCAGGAGACCTGTGATAGATAGATTTTACTTTTGGGCTGGGAATGCAGGGGTTTCACCAAATCTCTCTCTCTTGGACCACAAAGCAGGGCCCTGCTGGTTGATGCCTCAGTCCCCATTGTGGGAGCTCAACTCTGGGATGCTGGGATAAGGGAGCAGTGCAAGGAGGCTGGAGAACCTGGCTGGGGCGGGTGGGGGCAGCCTGAGGAGAAGCAGGGGAATGCTGAAGAGCTGGATACCCAGGGGCATGCTTTCCTGCCTAAGTTTCCCTCCTGTCACAGGGAAGCGCTAGCCTGGGCTTAACTTTTTTTTTTGCCTCCTGTTGCTGGGTCTAGGTGCCAGCACTTTGAATCCACCACTTCTGGTCTGGGGAGACAGCATAATGGTTACGCAAAAGACTCCTGCCTGAGGCTCTAAGATTCTAGGTTCAAACCCCAGCCCATCATAAACTGGAGCTGCACAGTGCTTTGATACATCTCTCTCATTCACTCTCTCTCTGAAAAACAAATAAAATGTTAAAAAGAAACTTAAACAAAAATGAATCTACCACTCTTGATGGTCATTTCGCCTTTTTTTCCTCTCCATTTTATTGGATAGGACAGAGAGAAATTGAGAGGGGAAGGGGAGAGAGGGAGAGAGACACCTGCAGATCTGCTTTGCCGCTTGTGAAGCTTTTCCCCTGCAGGTGGGGAGCTGGGGGCTCGAGCCCAGGTGCTTGGGCGGGTCCTCTCACTTAGTACTATGTGGCTTAACCAGGTGTACCACTGCCCGGCCCCCTAAGCTTAACTTTCTCTGATTCTTTTTTTTTTTTTTTTAAATATTTATCCCCTTTTGTTGCCCTTGTTATTTTATTGTTGTAGTTATTATTGATGTCGTTGTTGTTGGATAGGACAGAGAGAAATGGAGAGAGGAGGGGAAGACAGAGAGGGGGAGAGAAAGAGAGACACCTGTAGACCTGCTTCACCGCTTGTGAAGTGACTCCCCTGCAGGTGTGGAGCCGGGGGTTCACACCATGTGTGCTTAACCGCTGCTCTACCGCCTGACTTCCAACTTTCTCTGATTCTGTGGTGTGGATGTTTTCATTTCTGCAGCCTTGTGGCTGCCTGAAGTCCCAGCCACCCCATCTGTTCTGGGCCCCCACTCACCAGGAGTAAACAAAAGCAGCGAAGTAAGGCACAGAGACCAGGAGCTGCAGGTGGCGCCAGTGGGGCACAGCATAGGCCAAGCCGGCCAGGAGGAACTGGCCCACACTGTACACGTAGCCGATCAGGGTGCCCACCCAGGCCCGTGTGTGAATGGGCATCCACTCCACATCTGGAAGGAAGGTTAGGACAGCATGGAGCAGCTTCCTGGGCTGCCGGGAGGAAGGAGACACCCCCATGCCTCCCACCCCACACATGGAAAGGGAAAGACCCCATCATCAAGCCTTGATCTGTGGTCTGCAGAGTTGGGGGAGGTGGTTTTCAGTGGAGGGAGGAATGAGGCGGGGTGGGGGAGACCAGCATGAGGAGCTGGGTTTAGAACTGTCCCCTCTGCTTTTCTGCTGTGTTTTCTTCTCAGCCCCAGCCCCTGCTTTGACCAGGGCCTGCTTACCCTTCTGGCCCTCGAGTCTCTACTCAACCAGACACTTTCTGATCCTCCTCAGTGAGGGCCTGGATCTGGCATCAGTGAGTAGGGCAGCTGGGAGTAGGGGTGGGAGGGCCCCTGCAGCCTGGGGAGTCCCAGTGGCAATGGCCCTGTTTCTCTGCTGTGCTCTGCACCCTCCCAGCCTTCTTTCTTTGTGGGCTTCTGACCCCGCATCTCAGGCAATGACTTGGAAACTTAGACTCAGCTTGGGGCTGGATTCTCTAGGTGTCCTTCTTATACCCTCACGCAGTCCTAGTTCATTCCTTTAGTTTGGAGGATCCCAAATCCTGAGATTCCTTTCTCCCCAGCCAGAGGCTCCTCATGTGAGAAGAGGGGGTACAGGAAATAACCTGTCAGAGGATGCACACTGGAGGCTTCTAAACAGACCATGTTCAGAGCACAAGTGAGTTGGGTCTACATGATGCTGGCCTTCCCGATGTTAAAAACATTATGGTTGTGGGCCAGCAAGAGAGCTCACCTGGATAGGGCACCTGCTTTGTTATGCACATGGCCCAGTTTCAAGCCTGGTTCCACTGCACTGATGGCTGTGGCATCTTCTTCTCCCCCTCTCTGTCTCTGTCTTTCTAAAAAAAGGTTGACGCGGAGTAGTGAAGCCCCAGTGGCAACAGCCAACTCCAAAATTTCAAAATTGATTTCCAGCATGAAAATATTGGTGGGGCTGGGTGGTGGAGCACCCAGTAGAATGCGCATATCACCATGTGTAAGGACCAGTCCCCACCTGTATGGGCCGGGAACTTCATGAGTGGTGGAGTAGTGGTGCAGGTGTCTATCTATCTCCCCTATCCCTCTCAGCTTCTCTCTCTTTTTTTATATTTATTTTATTTATTTATTCCCTTTTGTTGCCCTTGTTGTTTTATTATTGTAGTTATTATTGTTGTTGTCGTTGTTGGATAGGACAGAGAGAAATGGAGAGAGGGAGGGGAAGACAGAGAGGAGGAGAGAGAGAGATAGACACCTGCAGACCTGCTTCACTGCCTGTGAAGCGACTCCCCTGCAGGTGGGGAGCCGGGGTTCGAACCGGGATCCTTATGCCGGTCCTTGTGCTTTGCGCCACCTGCGCTTAGCCCGCTGCACTACAGCCCGACTCCCCTGCTTCTCTCTTTTTAAACTGTGAGCTTCCTACTCAGATTTATTTAAAAAAATGTTCTATTTTAGTTATTTAATTAATTAATTATTGGATAGAGACAGAGAGAAATTGAGAGGTGAGGGCGAGTAGAGAGTGAGAGAGACAGACACCTACAGCTCTAGTTCACCACTCAGAAGCTTTTCCCCTGCAGGTGAGAGCCAGGGGCTTGAACCTTGGTCCTTGCACACTGTAGTGTGTGTGCTTAACCAGGTGCACCACTGCCTGTCTCTGTAGAAAAAAAATATTGGGGGGAGCTCAGTGGGTTAAGAGCACATGGCTCAAAGCGTGATGACCAGCGTAAGGATCCTGGCTTGAGCACCTGGCTCCCCACTTGCAGGGGAGTCACTTCACAGGCGGTGAAGCAGGTCTGCAGGTGTCTTATCTTTCTCTCCCTCTCTCCGTCTTCCCCTCCTCTCTCCACTTCTCTCTGTCCTATCCAACAATGATGACATCAAGGGAAACAATAATAACTACAACAATAAAACAACATGGGAAATAAAAAAGGATAAATATATAAATAAATATATATATATTTAAAAAAATATTGGGATGAGGAGTCAAGCAGTAGCGGTGGGATAAGCACATGTGGCATGAAGCACAAGGACCGGCATAAGGATCCCGGTTCGGGCCTCCGGCTCCCCACCTGCAGGTGGAGTCACTTCACAGGCAGTAAAGCAAGTCTGCAGGTGTCTATCTTTCTCTCTCCCTGTCTTCCCCTCCTCTCTCCATTTTTCTCTGTCCTATCCAACAACAATGACATCAATAACAACAGAAATAGTAACTATAACAATAAAAAAACAAGGGCAACAAAAGGGAATAAACAAATAAAAAAATATTGGGATGTCTGACATGAGTTAGGAAGGGGGGAGGATCTGACACCTGGAGTGTCATGGCTGAAGCAGCTGGAAGCTGTTGCCCTATCTTGAGTCATTCTCCTTTGGACATCATCCTAGTCACTCCTTGATGCCTCTCATACCTGACTGGCTTGTTTGTGGACCTGCCTGTGGCGTTTGCATGCTGTGTCTATGATGATGATGATGATTGATGATGATATTGATGCAGTCCAGGGCTTATAGCATGTAAGAAGCTGCTGAGCAGCCTCCCAGGCCCAGCTTCTTTCATTCAGCACTTTTTTTTTTTTTTTCTGGAAGAGCAGGGTGGGAGGAAAAGACTGACAGAAAGAAGAGAGACACTACAGCACGGCTTCACCATCCATGATGGAGTTCCACTGGTGTGATTCCTGGCGCTCCCAACTTGTGCTGGGACTAAAATTTAGGGCCTCGTGCACTCTACCAGGTGAGTTATCTCCCTGTCCTACTATCCCATGTCTAAATGAGGAGTCAGATTGGTGTGGGCCTGGGCAAGAGATCCTTAAGTTGGCAGGGAGAGCAGACACAAAGACTGGACTCAGCAGGGACGGGCAGAGAGGGGAGGTGGGCAAGGGACCGCAGGGCTGGATAGGCAGAGAGGGTTGTTTAGGGATCTGCCCTGCCCTTTGGGGACCCTCACTCAGCGTCATGCAGTTGAGGGCGATACTGGCCAGCGACATGCCCGAGAGGAGCCGGCAGATGCAGTAGACGGGGAAGTTGGGGGCAAAGGCCGCGCAGGTTCCTGACACAGCTGTCTGCAGGTAGTTCAAGATCAGCACCTTTCGGCGGCCCAACCTGTGGGGGAGTGGGAGGGGAGAGCTGTGACAGGTGTCTGGACTGGGTGTTTTTGGAGGACCTGCAGAGGAGCTTCTCAAACCAGCAGTATTTGGGAATGCCCACCTCCTCCCATGTAGACCCCTCAGCTCAGCGGGGAGGAGAGGGTTATCCAGAACTGACCTGTCTGCCAGGTGCCCGAACACCATGGCTCCAAGCAGCACCCCGACCATGTACAAGGACTGAGCCAGCTGGCGTAGGGCCCTGTGATGGCACACAAGGTCCCACTGTGGGGAAGAGGCAAGGGTCAGGCATGGGACATAGGACAGTTCTCACCCTCCTTCAGGCTGGCCCTGAGCTCTGTGCCAACTCCCCTTCACTGCTAACCTTTCTACTCCTAGGAGCTGGGAATCATTTCTCTTTCTTTCTTTCTTCCTTTCCTTTCCTTTCCTTTCCTTTCCTTTCCTTTCCTTTCCTTTCCTTTCCTTTCCTTTCCTTTCCTTTCCTTTCCTTTCCTTCCCTTCCCTTCCCTTCCCTTCCCTTCCCTTCCCTTCCCTCCCCTCCCCTCCCCTCCCCTCCCCTCCCCTCCCCTCTCCTCTCCTCTCCTCTCCTCTCCTCTCCTCTCCTCTCCTCTCCTCTCCTTTCCCCTCACCTCCTCTTTTCTTTCTTTTTCAAGTTTTTTTAAAAAAATCTTTATTTATTTATTGCATAGAGACAGGTAGAAATCTAGAGGGAAGGAGGTGATAGGGAGGGAGAGAGACAGAGAGACACATGCAGCCCTGCTTCACCACTTGAGAAGCTTTCCCCCTGCAGGTAGGGACTGGGGACTCAAACCTGGGTCCTTGTGCATGGTAACATGTGCGCTCAACCAGGTGTGCTGCCACCTAGCCCCCTCTTTTATTTTCTTTTCTTTCCCCAGTGGAAAGAGACTTAACACAGCAATTCAAGATTCACAGTAGAAATGATCAAAATTAATTATCCATTTTGACAGAAGTTCTCCTTTTGCATTTAAAAAACTTTTACTGCTCTAGTTTCTTCTCCATTCTTTCTCTGTTAAATTCCCTTCTTCTTTTCCTGTGCCAGTACATAGCCAATCTCCTCTCCCCTTGCTTAGAGAGTATATCTCTATCTAGGATAACTGCCATTAAATATTTCAATCACCCCCCTTCTAACTTTATATTTAGGTAGTACCTGTGGCCTTCTTTCCAACCCCTCCTCCCCAAGCTACTGTTAACTGTCCATCTTCCAGAGTTGAGATGTGGCATTTTATTTTCTGGGTTATATTTGCTGTAGGAGGAAAAAAAATGTGTGTCTGTGTTTATCATTCTTGGATTTGCTAAAGTAGATTCTCCAGTCATTCTTTCAAACTGGGTGTGTCAAAAATAAAATTGATAGATTCTTTAATATCATAAAATATATTTTTTCCAATCCTCAAAATGTAATCCAGTTTGGCTGGGTAGATGATTCTAGGTTTAAAATGGAGATATTTCTTGACTCTGCAACTCCTATATCCACCCTTTCTCCAAAAATCCCTATCTTGACCCCTTTTCCCTGTCTCCCCACTTTATCATTTGGAGAATTTGAGAGAGAGAGAGAGAGAGGAAGAGAGAGAGAGCGAGAGAGCGAGAGAGCGAGAGGGAAAGAGGGAGAGAGGGAGAGAGAGAGAGAGAGAGAGAGAGAGAGAGAATGTGTGTGCTTGCCTGTCACAGGGGAAGGCAGAGACTACATGATGCATGGTGGGGAGCCCCAGGTAGCCTCACCTCTGTCACGATGGTGGAAGGGAAGGTACTATTGTCGTAGATCCAGCCGTCTATGCAGGGCTCTGTGGCCCCTGTGCCGTTGGCTTCTGTGCCATTGGGGAAGGAGGGATGGCGAGACGTGAAACGGAGACAGGATTGGGGCCGCCCTTGGCTGTCCCGGGGCAGCCAGGCCTCCAGCTCCCCGTCCTGGCTGAGGTTGGCGTGGGCAGGCGGGCGGCAGTGGTGGGTGGGGATGGCAGCTGTGTAGTTCTGCAGGGTGTTGTGGGAGGCCATCAGGAGCAGGGGGAGGACCACCAGGGTGACCTGGATCTGCTGGAAGCGGCCGACGCCCCCCACCTGCTTAAGGAGGTCATTGAAGGCCATAGGGCCAGGCCCAGCCGAGTGGCTGGGGGCTGAAGACGTCCAGTCCCAGCACCTCTGTCTGCAAATCTGTCTGCCTGCTGTCCTCCGCTGGTGGAGAGGGGCTGCTGCTGCTTCCGCTAGGGGCTGAGTTGCTCCTGGAGCGGAATCTGAGCTGGCTCGGTGGGGGGACAGCAGCCTGGCCCACTGCCCCTCCTCCTCCTCTTTCCTCTCTCTCTCTCTCTCTCTCTGTCTCTCTCTCCCCTTGCTCTGTCCCTCACTTGTAGTCTCTCCTCACTTGTGGGGGTTGAAGGGGACCAGCTTCAGGGTCTGCTGTAGCCTTGACCCCTACAGTATTTAATCCTTGGTCTGGAGGGAATGAGTTAAAGTGTGACTTGGTATCAGAAGGATTAACCCTCCCAGTATCCCTGTGTCAGTGGAATTTCTCCAAGTGGGTATAAAGGGCAGGAGAGGGCGCACCGAGTGGGGTGCTGGGAGGGAGGGATGTACTGGAAGGGGCCTGCTGGGCATCTGGGGACAGGAAGGGGCAGAGTGGGACCTATTTTTTTGTCTTCCTTTTCACGAGAAGATTGGGTTCCGGGAAGTGTGGTGACCACTTGAAGGAGTTCAGTCTTTTTTAGTGGAAATGTCCAAATAATGTTTGAGAAAGGTTGTCCAGTTAATTTACATTTCAGAGCCACAAATAGAAAAAAAAATTCAGCATAAGTATGTCCCTGATACTACGTGAGAGACATTTCTATTGATAATTTTTTTCATTGATAGGAAATTAAAATTTAATGGAGCATCTTGTGTTTTTATTTGCTAATTTGGCAACCCTGGTGTTTGGCTTTCTGGGCACAGCTCAAATAGCACCATGGCTTTGTTCAGTTGGAAGGGATAATAGAGGTCAAAGGCTGTGTTTGAAGAGTGTGATCTGAGACCTACTAGATACATGATGTAGAGGTAGATTTTTTTAAAAGTTTTTTATTTATAAAAGGGAAACACTGAGTAAACCATAGGATGGGAGGGGTACAACTCCACACAATTCCCACCACCAGAACTCTGTATCTTATCACCTCCCCTGATAGCTTTCCTGTTCTTTAACCCTCTGGGAGTATGGACCCAAGCTTAT
Organism: Erinaceus europaeus; assembly: GCF_950295315.1. Classification (NCBI taxonomy): domain Eukaryota; kingdom Metazoa; phylum Chordata; class Mammalia; order Eulipotyphla; family Erinaceidae; genus Erinaceus; species Erinaceus europaeus. Next base: position 11,971,232 of record NC_080178.1, read on the forward strand.
TATGGGATGCAGAAGGTGGAAGGTCTGGCTTCTGGAATTGCTTCCCTGCTGAACATGGGCGTTGACAGGTGGATCCATACACCCAGCCTGCCTCTCTCTTTCCCTAGTGGGGAAGGGCTCTAGGGAAGTGGAGCTCCAGGACACATTGGTGGGGTTGTCTGTCCAGGGAAGTCTGTTCGGCATCATGCTGACATCAAGAACCTGGTGGCTAAAAAGAGAGTTAACATACAAAGCCAAACAAATTGTTGACCAATCATGGACCTAAAGGCTGGTATAGTGCAGATGAAGAGTTGGGGGGGGGTGTCCTCCATTTTGCAGATAGCTAGTAGGCATATTTTAATTATATTCCAAAGGGCCTGTGGCTATACTAGTTTTTTTTTCCCCCTGAGCCTGAAATCTGATATGCAGGTGGATCTAAGTTATTGTCTGAGGAGATGGAATCATGGCTGGAAAAAGGACCAGAAAGCTGGATCAGGGAAGATAGTAGCTCCCTAATATGGGAAAGGGGTATAAATATTGTTGACTGTAAACCCCATCGATTTAATGTGATCTGGGGCCTGTATTCAGCTTGTGTGACCTCTGCATCCCCCTAGATCTGAGCTCACATTCTGTGGTCATGAGTTGAAACATTCCAAGCTGTCCCAGTATCAGGACCCATCTTCCTCAGGTGTAGCATCCTCCTTTAGAGGATGGAACATTCTCTACCATTGTTGATCCAAATTGAGGGCAAGGTACTATGGGGGCTCACAAAGGAGTCTATTGTGTTGTTACTGATAGAGATGACCGGTAACAATGGAGAGAGGGATTTGTTCGAGGTCTAGGCCCATCCTGTCTGGGAATTTCAGGACTCCCTGAATAGGACCCCAGCTGATGGGGTGGCCATAGAGGTAGATTCTCTGTGTCTGAGGGAGAGGAGAGCTTAGAGTCTTCTTCCTAAGCCACCATCTTGGATGAGTTCTTTGACACTGATTGATTCTAACAGTGACTTCGTTTTTTCACCTTCTTGTTTATTTTGATTGATATTTCCCCCTTTGTTTTGTGTCTCTGTCCATGGGTTGTTTACTTGCTTCTGCTAGGAGTATAAACTTACTTTATTTTCAGTCATAATCCCAAGACAATCACTTGGTTCCTGGATCCTGGTCATTTAGTGGCAGTGCTGAGCTCTGATTGGATGAGTTTCTATGTGACCTGATTGGTTGGGTCATGGGTTGGGGAAGCAAAAAAAAAAAAAAGAGGCTGTGGATTCCTGTTTTGAATTTGCATAATTATATAAAACCTGGACTCTGGAGTGGGTCTACTTGGATCCAAATCCTTATTCCACACTCACGGGAGCAAACTCTCTCCTACACTCTCCTGTGTCTCAGTGAACTTGTTTATATCAAGTGGGGCTGGTAGTGGTGTCTATCTCATTGCGTTGCTGTGGGGCCGTGGGTGTCAGCTGAGCTAGTACAGGTACAGATCTTAAAGTTACCCTTTCCTGGCAGCTCAACCATTACAAGGTGTCTTCTTTGTTTCTTATAAAAAGGCGAGACTATCACATTCACTTTAGAAAGAAGTAATTGCCTAAGCACATATACTCCTGAGAATATTGATTCTCTGTACTCTAGTGAATGCTTTGGTGGGTAGAGTGGGAGATTTGCATGCACGAGGTCCTGGGTTCGATTCCCAACATTGTATGTGCTGTAGCAGAGTGGTACTCTGGTCTCTCATTAAATAAATATATCATGGGGGTCGGGTGGGTTAAGTGGTGAAGCAGGGATGCATTGGATCGACCTTCTCATGGTGCATCCTGTGAGTACCCATTCATTGGGGAAACTGACGATCCTTCCTAGCCGACTGAATCCACATGGATCCCAGTCACTTTCAAAGCCAGCAACAAGCAGCTCCTGACAGCTTTCAACCTGACGCTGTTGACTGGCTACGGAAGAAGGGCAAACGCTAGGAGAAGAAGAAGTGGTGAAGCAGGTCTGCAGGTGTCTGTCTTTCTCTCCTCCTCTATGTCTTCCCCTCCTCTCTCCATTTCTCTCTGTCCTATCCAACAACGAATGACATCAACAACAACAATAATAACCACAACAAGGCTACAACAACAAGGGCAACAAAAAAGGGGGGAAAAAAAGGCCTCCAGGAGCAGTGGATTCATGTTGCAGGCACCGAGCCCCAGCAATAACCCTGGAGGCAAAAATAAATAAATAAATAAATAAATAAATAAATAAATAAATAAATAAATAAAGTGATTCTCCCAGGGTCAATTTTGCCCTCCTCCCTATCCTCCCTGGGGACGTCTGAGTGGGGATAAGCAAGGCATTTTTGCTTGTCACCTCTAGAGTGTGGTTCTGTTGGTTTCCAGTGGGTAGAATTGAGGTGAGCATCCTGCATCTCACAGGCCATCTTCCCACAACCAAGATTTGTCTCCTGTCCACCATGGAAATATTATCAAGACTGGGAAAACCTGCTCTAGATGTCACAAACTTTTTTTAAATTAAAAATTAAAAAAACTTTATTTATTTTATAAAGACAGCCAGAAATTCAGAGGGAAGGGGGAGATAGATAGATAGATAGATAGATAGATAGATAGAGAGACACCTGCAACAATGCTTCACTACTCGAAAAGCTTTCCCACTGCAGGTGGGGACCGGGGAGTCAAACCCAGGTCCTTGCACATTGTAATACGAGTCTTCAACCAGGTGTGCCACCACCCACCCAGAGGCCCTAAAATGTCACAAACTTAAGTTGTATGGTTCTTTATTCCTTACCTGCTTGGCAAAGGAGAACACAGTCACACAGGTGATGCCTGTCCAAGTATTTCTCCCAGTCACCATGCTTCCTCTACTCTCTGCATGAGCAGAATAGGTCAGTCTGTACTTCTAAGTGTCACAGCTCTGCCCATGTCCAGTTCTACTTGGCAAGTTTTGCCACCAGAGTGGCTGAACCAGGCCCTCGGATATCCTGTTGTCTCACCATGTTCCCTTTCTCTCTTCCATACAATGTTGCACAATGAATTTGTTAAAAAAAGGGCTGCAAATAAAACTCAAAAAGATAATAGTACATGAAATTACATAGACAGAAAGCCTTGACAAAAAAGTAAGTTAGAAAATATTGAGGGCTGCTGAAATACCTCACTTGGAGAATGCATTGCTTTGTCATTTGTGTGATCCAGGTTTGAGACTAGCACTCAACATGCTGAAGGAAGTTTTAGAACTGTGTCCCCCTACTCCCTCCTGCACTCCCCCCAGTTTCTGGTTTCTCTTGTAAGGAGTCAGGATGTCCTATTATATTAGTATAACACATTTGTGTGTTATATTCTGAGGGCATTTACTGCCTATTGAGGTCTTGGGACACACCAGGTCTTAGACTCATTTGAACTCCATCTGTTTAAATCTAGAGTCAATTTAAAAGCCTTTTTACCTGCTGCTCTAGCATGGTGATTGCCCCAAATGAAGATCAATTGTTCTCATATGGACAGAGAAGAGTCAGGGAGGCCCAGGGAAGGATGTGACTTGGCCCAGCTCCTTCCTCCCACCCACTGGGGGACCCAGATGCCTGATAACATTCTCAAGGCCAATGTACATATGAGCCTGGCAACATGGGGATGTGAGGACAGCTGGACAAACAACTTGGGGGTTCTGAGGTCAGTCTCCTGCTAGGACTTGGTACTTTCATGGGGTTGTAGGCAGAATGCTGAGAGCAGTGGGGGATGTGGTAGGCCCCTCTCTGTGGCTGTGCCTGACCCCACCTTGGAGAAGAGCTCCCTTCCTAGTGCCTGGTCATCTCCAGCCAGCCTGTGTGTGGAAAAGTCCATCTGTAGACTACGGGGACTGAGTTATAGTTGGCTTCTGGGATGATCCAGTTAGCTGGGGGATTCCCCATCAGTCCCCCAGCTCATAGAGAGTTTCTAGATAGAAATACTCCTGTGGCAAATGACTCACAGTTGGACTCTGGCCATGCTCATTGAGAAGGGATTGAATTTGGGGACTTCTGATTGGCTGAGAGCCGGGTCTCTGTCAGATCTGAACGCATGTAGGTGGGGACATTATATTCCACAGATAAAGATACTGAAGCCCAGAGTAGGTAAGGGATTGACCCATGAGCCCACAGCCCTTTTGACTCCATGCCCCTCTGCCTTGCTAACCAGCTATCAACACATCCTAGCTGTCCTGAGATGTCTCCATCTTATATCACTTTATTCCACTGTGACTGGCTACAGGGGATATTTATTTATTTATTTATTTATTTCAGATAAGCAATGTACAAATCATAGAAAATGCTCTTGCTCTTGCCAGCGCTTCACTTCAGTGTTCAGACGCAGGAAAGGTTACTGCATGAGGCGGCCATTTTCGCTACCTCCACGTGGCCCAACCTGCCTCTCTAGCACCCAACTCTGAGGTGCCAGCACAAATAAAGATTTGTGTTTCCTCTTCACTCCAGACCCCCTCTCTCTCTTCTCCGTGGCCCACGCACAACAACACAGGATAACTGGTTTTGGGAATGAGGAAGTATGCTGTGGTGTCAAGGAATGCAGGGTCTTTGTTAGGCGGGGAGGCTAATGGGGGGACAGATCCTGGAGGCTGTGGCCTCCCTTGCTCAACCTCTGGTAGAGAGAGACTGACAGGGTGGTTGTGACCCCAGGCACCAAAAAAAAAAAAAAAAAAAGAAAATGCTCTTGCTCAGACCACCACCTGCCCTACAAGTGAGCTTGAAACAACTGACCCAGGGACAAATCTGACAGATGCCAACTGTTCACTGGACCTCTAGTAACATTCTCAGCAAGGAGCGGAGCCACAAACTTCAATGATTCATAGCCTGGGGCCCCTCATCCATGGGCAGTGCAGAAATAAGAAATTCATTCAAAGGCTATTGGTCAGACAGGGCCGGCGGCCAGCGACAACATGGCTCAGCATGAAGACATTGCTGGAGGGAGCTGATCCATACTGGATGACAATTCACTAAGCCAGATGGAAGCCTGTGGAGAGAGGGAAGGAACTGGGAAGCAGCAGGCACTAGAGTCATAGAGGGATAATGATAAAATGGAGAGAAGGTAGAATACAGAATGGGGAATTGAGGTGGATCACCAGAGGGCTCAGTACTTTCTGAGCAGCACCCTAGCACCCCAGGAGCCCTGACCTTATGGCAGAGAAGTACAATCTGGGTATCTTCTTATTCTTTCCAGGGTGTATTTTGTAGTAAATGTCCTGAAATGGTATAGGAGTGGGCATGGTCTCCTGGGAGACTGTCTGAATTCTGGACAGCTGGAATATGGATGTCTAGGTAAAGGCCTAGAGTTCTTCCCTGAGCTCAAGTCTTCTCTCTTCAGGTTGACACTGAATCATGCCAAGGGGAGGTACTGATGACACTGTTATCAGCTGACCCTATGTCAAGTGCAGTGAAGGTGGCACGGGGAGAAGTCAAGTGCTGGGTATGTGTGAAGTGGGGGGTATTGTAGGAGCCGAAGGAAGTAGAATGACCACGAGGTATTTGAGACAAAGCAGGTAAAACTTTCTGTGACTGTTGTGGTTGTCCTTGGTGGTGGCGGTGGTGACTGGTAAAGAAGCCAAAAGAAGTTTATAATATGTGATGTTTAAAGAGGGTTTGGTGGGGGGGTCAGGTGGTAGCACAGCAGGTTAAGTGCACATGGTGCAAAGTGCAAAGACCGGCGTAGGGATCCCAGTTTGAGCCCCCTGCTCCCCACCTGCAGGGTGTCACTTCATAGGTGGTGAAGCAGGTCTGCAGGTGTCTGTCTTTGCTCTCCCCCTCTCTGTCTCTCCCTCCTCTCTCATTTTTTCTCTCTTCTATCCAACAACAACAACATCAATGGCAACAATAACGACAACAACAATGGCAACAAAAGTGAAAAAATAGCCTCCAGAATCAGTGGATTCATAGTGCAGGCACCAACCTCCAGCAATAACCCTGGAGGCAAACAAAAAAAAGGGGAGGGGGAAGTTGGTAACACGTGTACGCACCTTTGTCAAAATGTTGAATGCTACAGTGAATACATGTTTTTGTGTGTAAATTTCACCCCCCCAAAGCAATATATTTAGGAATATATTTAGGAAGACGTGATAAAAAGAATACAGACTGCGAAGGTAGCATATGGTTCTGCCAAAGACTTTCCTGCCTGGGGTTCTGAGGTCCCAGAGTCAATCCTCAGCACCACCATAAGCTAGAGCCGAGCAGTGCTCTGCTCTTCTCTCTCTCTCTCTCTCTCTCTCCTTCTCTCTCTCTCTCTCATTAAAAGAAAATAAAAGAAGTGGAATGAGGCTGAATTTCAGTCTGTGAATTGGAGGAGATTTTAATGTCAAAGCCATTCCCCAGAGACCCACCCTACTAGGGAAAGAGAGAGAGGACCGACCAGTCAACGCCCATGTTCAGCAGGGAAGCAATTACAGCAGCCAGACCTTCTACCTTCTGCAATCCACAACAACCCTGGATCCATACTCCCAGAGAGATAGAGAATGGGAAGGCTATCAGGGGAGGGAATGGGATATGGAGATTGGGTTATGGGAATTGTGCGGAACTGTACCCCTCTTATTCTATGGTTTTGTTAATGTCTCCTTTCTTAAATAATAATAAAAAAATAAAGTCAAAGCCATTGTACTGAGAAAATAGCATCATAGCTATACAAAAAGATATTAGTATCAGAGGCTCTGAGATTTCAGGTGCAATCCCCAGCATCACCATAAACTAGAGCTGAACAGTCCTCTGGCAAAAATACACAGGTATATTTTTATAGGTATTTATTGCAGGTGGGGAGCTGGGGTGGGGGGCTTGAACCCAGATCCTTGGGCAGGTCCTTCCTCTTAGTACCATGTGCACTTAACTGGGTGTGCCACTGCCTGACCCCCAAGGTTATAAGGTTTCTTGCTAATAGAGTTTTATATTGAGTTCATATTGAATAATAATATATGCATCTATTGAGTTCAAATCAAATATGATGTTCAGGGAGAGAAGGAGAGAAAAAGACACATCCACACCTGCTTCGCTGCTAGTTAAGCGCCCACCCCCCCGCAGGTGAGGAGCCTGGATCCTTGTTCTGATCCTTGTGCTTAGTACTATATGTGCTTATCTGGGTTCACCACTGCCACCCCCTGCCTCGTGTTACTTTATAGAAGACACTAAACTCATCCACGAGGCCCCATCCTCATGGCCTTGTCTAAACCCAGCTACCTCCTCAAGACCTTACCTCCAAATACCATCACCTAGGGAATTAAGTTCTCATGGCATGAACTTGGGCAAAAACACTGCTGTCCATAGCAAGGGCCCCACCTAGAAATACCGCCTGTGCAGATACCTCCAGGTCCCAACCAGCATGAAGCAGGACAAGACCAGAGGGACTGCAGACAGACACCAGGCCTCTCCCCTGCTCGTTCTAAGTCTTTTATCTATGCTCCACTGGGCAGCTCAGAAATAGTAGTAAACATTTCTTCTCGTAGTTCCAGAAGGTTGAGAAGTCCAAGATCAAAGTGCTGATATAGAGAGATGGTCCTGGGGACGTGGGAGTGGGGGAGGTTATGGGGAGAATTGTAGCAATTACAAGACACCCCAAAGGAGACTGAGAAAAAGCAGTCAGAGGACAGGAGGCAGCAGCAAGTATGTGGCATTTCAGAAACCAAGGAAGGAGGGTGTGGCTAACCGAGCTGCTAAGGTCAAACAGAGGCGCGATTAAAAAGTAACTTATGGCTTCAGTGCAGAGTGGTGATGCATGCCCCTGGGGAGAGAGCTGAGTGCAGTGGGGAGATACAAGAGATTACAGAGTGGAGGCAGATGGCTCCATGAATAGTTTTCTAGGTAAAGCAGTGATGCAAGTCTCTCTTTCTCTCTCTCTCTCTCTCCCTCTCTCTCCTTCTCTATCTTCCACTTCTCTATCTCCTCTCAACTTCTCTGTCTCTACCCAAAATAAATGAATTTTTTTCTTCAAAGGGGAGAGAGAAATAGTGTGGTCCCTGGGGAGAGATATGGCACCAGTGGGAGTTTGTTTTTTTCTTAAACTAGGAGAGGCCTGAACATATTTAACCGGTAATGGGAAGTGGGGAAGAGAGGGAGAGTAGGCAGAGACCCACAAGGGAATGGAGATCGATGTTGGTGGGAGGGGGCTGGATTTTCTGCTGTGACTGCAGGGAATCAGGCGACATGGTGACTGGCATTTCAGGCTGGCAGTTGTCCTCAGATGTGTATACCACAGTCCATACACTCCTCAGCACATTCACACATGCTCATGTGACCACGTGTCCCTGGCTTGCACGTACCCGAGACCCATATATGTTTGTACTTACATCCATGCGTGCGTGTGTCCACCCAGTAACCTGCCCCCTGCCTTGTCCCCACCCCTCAGCAGCCTGGCTTGAGTCTTCACTGTTGTTTATTGAAACCTCCTGTTGAAGAAAGGGGTGGGGAGGAATAATGGGAAACTGTGCTAGGATTGAGCTTTTGGATGGGGTGGTGATGGTAGCACAGGGGACCTCAGGGGGTGCTGGGAGCCGGTGGGAAGGGCTGAGCAGAAGAATGTCAGGGCCTGGGCTACAAGGAGGGTGGAGGCAAGTGTGAGTGTGGTTCAGGCCTGTGGCTGAAACTTCAGACTGGCCAGGCCTGAGCTGGGGGCAGTATTGATGGAGATAGCTTCACCAAGTTCTCACAAAGCTTTGTGCTATCACAATGGCCTGCCCAGGAGCCTCTAAGGTGCCTGTGGAGCCAGGAGACAGGTAAGGCCTGGCTGGGATTAGTGTCTGGAGGGCAGGGAAAGAGCCGACTCTGATGTTCCTTAGCTGGGGTCCAGTTCTGACGCAATGGGCTGTAGAGGGATCCTCTGGGATGCATTTTCCACAGTGACTTCTTGTTTTTGTTCCTTTGCCTGCAGGAACCTGGGGGCAAGACAATTCAGGCTTTAGACAGATTTCCTCAGGAGGAGACCTGATGGGGCCAGAGGCAGGGGACTGACCATTTTTCCACGTCTTCGATTGACTCTGGCAAAGGCCGATTGAGGGTCTCCATGAGGAAGAAGGCAGCACTCCCTCCCAGCAAGGTGACAGTCACAAAGATGACATTGGGGATGAAGGGCCGCAGCTCCCCTGTGATTTTCACCAGTGGGGCCGTCATGCTTCCCACTCGGGCCCACAGGGTCGTTATGCCCAAGCCTGTTTGCCTGGGAAAATCCAGAGCAGAGATTGGCAACCTGTTTATCAGTTTCTTAAAGGAATGGCTCTGGGACTCCTGGGTGGGTGGGGGTGGGGCGGGGCAGGAGCGTGCCAGAGTTTCCCCTAACCCTGTATCCTCTGGCTGGGCTGTCTTGAGGCCCTAGGCTTACCGGATGACTGTAGGGTATAGCTCGCTCGTGTAGAGAAAGAGGCAGCTAAAGGAGCTGGACAGGCATCCCTTCCCAAACACAGCCAGCACTGTCCTTGGGGTCTGAAAGTCTGCAGAAGGAAGAGAAGGTGGTGGGCTTGGTTGTTCTCAGTCCTCAACAGGCCTTTTCTCCCTTTTTGTCTTAGCTGCTAGGAAGCTCAACTCTAGACTAAAAGTGAAAGCCCTCAGCTATTTTGAGTGCTTTGTAGGCTTGTGGCATGCTGAGTTGGTGTTTTTCCCAGACTCTAATAGCCTATTCTAAACAAATATATATTTATTTATTTACCAGAGCACTGCTCAGCTCTGGCTTATGGTGGTGCAGGGGATTGAACCTGGGATTTTGGAGCCTCAGGCATGAGAGTCTCTTTACATAACCATTATGCTGTCTATCCTTACCCCCTATTTGTGTTTTAGATATTTTTTTATTTACTTATTTTATTTGAACACTGTTCAGCTCTGTCTTATGGCGGTGCTAGGGGTTGAACCTGGCACTTTGGAGTCTCAAGCATGAGATTCTCTTGTATAACCATTATGCTTTCATACCCACCCTGTGTTTTGTTCTGGTCCTAAAACATCCCAGTTCTCTTTGGAAGGTTATCAGTGTATCAGCACCCCCACATACAGATAAAATAAACGTGGCTTTTCCAAGGTCACAGTGGAGTGGGTTGTGGGGTCTTCCTTGAGCATGGAGTCCTGCTATTTCCCCACCGCCTCCATCTTTGGCAGTGATGTCACCCAGGCCACATCCACTCCTATAAGTAAACCCTCACGTGGGTGGGTGATACAGAACTTTAGTGGTGGCTGTGGTGTGGAACTATCCATTGTAATCTTACAATATTGTAACATACTATTAATGACAAATAAAGAATTTATTAAAAAAAAAAAAAAGAAAGGTAAGTCGTCATGCTGCCAGATGCCATCTGTGCTCAAGTCTGGAAAGAAGGTTCTCTATCATCGATAGAGATCAAGACACCCAAGTTCCAGAGAGTGCCGAGTAACATAGCGGGTCAGGGTAACACAGTGCATTCAAGATGAGAAAAAAAAAGTGCATTCAAGGCAGAGCCCATAGAAACAGAGCTCCTGGGTAACCCACTTTTCAGCCTGCAGAAGCCCTCGATGTCCAAGGACATGTTGTTTGCTTCCATGGGGGAGCCTTTTTTCACAGGGTTCTGGGGTGGTGTTTGTTGGTCTGCTTCTAAATTCTGCTTCTAAGACCCCTTCTGTTTCATTGGTTTAATCCCCCCTGCTTAACACTATATTCTATTTACATAACCACTGTTCACTAAGCACCGCCCTGCCTCCAGGGCATTGGTTTAATCCTCATTGTTTTGCAGGCTTTTTCCTTCTCCCCACCCCCTATCCTACATATCCCCACCCCCTATGCCCACCCCCTATCCTACATCCTCTTCGGACCTGACACTTCTGCCTCAGGATATATAAGGACAGGATTGTGATTAGAGATAGCCTAGATTGTGCTGTGTACCACATGAATAAAGACTGAACTGCATACCACTCAGCCATGAGTCCCTGGTCGTCTCTGTCTCCCGGCCATGAAGCTAGACCAGCAACTGGTGCCCCGAACTGGGACCGGCAAATGGCGCCCTGACAGTGGTGGTTGGGGGGGGTGCATTTTAGCTCCTCACCTGAGGGCACAAAGATGAGAACCAGGATGGACCCTCCTGCCAGGAGAAGAGTAGTGGCCAGGGTGATAGGGCGGCCCACGTGGTTCATGGAGAGGATGGTGATGAATTTGGCAGGGATGTCCACTCCGCCAAAGATGAACTGGAGGATGTAGATGTTGAATCCAAATTCTCCCACGCTAAGAGCCAAGCTGTAGTAGGCAAAACCAGTGGAAAACCTGAGGGCCAGAGAGGGATGGATTTAGCAGGCTGCCAGAGTGAGTTCTCTCCTCCTGCTCAGCACTGGGTCAGCAGGATAATGAAAAAAAAAACTTTTTCTAAAAAAATTAATTATTTGTGGTCCGGGAGGTGGCACAGTGGATAAGGTGCTAGACTCTCAAGCATGAGGTCCTGAGTTCAATTCCCAGAGGCACATGTACCAGAGTGATGTCTAGTTCTTTCTCCTCCCATCCCTCTCATTAATCAATCAATAAAATATTTAAAAATAAAAATTAACGAATTAATTTCTTAGCGACAGAAATAGAGAAGGAAGGGGGAGGGAGGGAGAGAGAAAGAGAAACACCCATAACACTGCTTTTACCACTTGCAAAGCTTTCCCCCTACAGGTGGGGACTGGAAGCTTTAACTCAGGTCCTTGCACATGTGCTCAGTTAGGTGGGCCACCACCTGGTCCCTATATATTTCTACATTCTATGCTGCTCAGCTCTAGCTATTGGTGTTGCTGGGAATTAGACCTGGGACATTTTGCATGTAAGTCCTGTGTGCTATTGCTGCACCATGCCCCACCCCTCCCCAGGGGCTGCATGAATGCTATTTTGAGGTCACCAAGGTGGCATCTGGGCTTAGTGAGAAGGTGCTGGGATTTACCAGTTATGTCTGACAGAAGCAGGGTCTAGGGCCTGATGGCCTGTGTGCTGAATAACATACTCCAGAGACACTCAGGACCAGGGCGGGGTGGGGGTGGGGGAAAACAGAGATTAAGGAGGCAAGTAAACGGTCTCTCTCTCTTGGGAAGTAGTTCACCATCTAGAATGGGGCAGGTGAACACTGAGTTGTGAGGATCCATGGCAGAGAGGCTCAGCATAAGGTAGAGGCAGGGTGTTGCCCTGTGGATGTGACCCCCAGGGGGCAGACATTGCTGGCTGGATGATGTGGGTATGGGGCAGGCCTGAGGCTGGGAAGGAGAGGGGATCCCTGGATTCCTCTTGCAGGTAAGCCTGGTCTTGACTTCAGGGGCACCTGTTGGGGTTGTGGGTCACTTGCTCACCACCCCTGCCTTGGTAGAGGTGCTTCTGGTGTGTGCAGGGAGGTGTGGTGGGTTACCAGGCCAGGGAAAGACAGAAGGTCACACGGCGTAGGACGGGCGTCCGGAGCAGGTCTGCTACGCCGTACTTGGTCTTGGCCAAGGAGATCTCCTTCTGCAGGATGTGTCGGAGATCCTTGGGGGAGAGGAAGGGGAGGAGATGCCATTAGTGACTGGCAAGTGAGCAGGAAGAGGAAGAAAGAGGGGGCAGTTTGCAGACCTGGCTTCTTTGGAGCAGCTAAATTAGAGCATCAGTTACGAGGCTGGCTCTGGAGCAGAGGAACAGAGGCAAGAGGAGGGGATGGTGAGAGAGCCTCCCTGCTGCAATTGCTCCTGGCCCCTACCTCCAAGCTGAGCTTGTCCCCTTCCTCCTTCTTGCCATTGATGGCAGCCACCCACTGTAGCATCTTCAGGGCCTTCATGGACTTTCCCGACAGGACCAACCAGCGCACGGATTCTGGTATCCACCTGGGTGGTTGGTTGGGAGGCAGAATCGTCACAGGGGTTCCCTCTCCACCCCAGGAAATCCTTCCAGACAGTCCAGAAGAACGAACAACCAGTTTCAAGGGGTCCAGGCCCAGAAACCCCAGCTACTTTCTCTGCAGCTTTCCTGGAACTTAAACTCGGCTGACGTTTGCACCTGGGCTGCCTGCAGCTGGCACGAATTCCAACCCTCTCTGCCCCCCACCCGGGCTGCTTGTTATCCTTGGGTGTCTTCCTTAGCGAAGAGCCTCAGGCCCTAGGCAGGGAAAGCACGACATGTTTGAGTCTGGATGCCTGGAGGAGGGCTCTTGCTCCCCTTGGGTGGCATGCAGGCAGGCCCTGGGTGCAGATGAAGCAGGGATGCAACCCCATGGCATCTTGGGAAGACTGGGCCTAGGGTTAAGCTTGTGGTCTAAGTGATGGGTCCTAGAATCCTTCCATTATGTCAAGGATCCATTCTGCTAGGGGAGAGCACAGAATAGGGTCTTCCTTATTCTCCCCTCTCCATTCCTTGGGCTGTGCTTTTTGGATCAGATCACTTCTAGGTGAGGAGGCCCTGATGTGTGGTGTTAGGATCAGTCTGGCTAGGGAGTGGGGGAGATAGCATAATGGTTATGCAAACAACTTCTCATGCCTGAGATTCCTAGGTCCCAGGTTCAATCCCCTGCACCACCATAAGCCAGGCCTGAGCAGCGATCTTGTAAAATAAGTAAATAAAATAAAAATAAACTAAGATAAGGATCAGTCTGGTTCAAGGTGGGATCAGCTCTGGCTGTGGCCCCCAGCCCCTGGTGTATAGGACCCATTCTGGTGAAGCCCTTGGGAGAGTGGATGTGGGCCACCTGGCCTCAGGTCAGTGAGTCCAGCTGAGAATAGTGACTTGTTGCTGTCTGCCTGCCTGGCCTGGTGATCCCTGTTTTTGCTCAGACCATCCCCAAGAGTCTCAAGGATTTCCTCCCAAACACCAAAGCCAGGGCCAACTCTGCTTCTTCCTGTCTCTGAGAAATGACAGCACTGACTTCTAATTAGTAAGCCAGCCAGTGAAGCAGCTACCTCCAAGTACTAGGCAGTCTTAGCATCATTTAAGAAAAAAAAAATAAGGCTGTGGAAACCTGGTTAAGTAGGACTATGCAGAAGGACCTGGGTTCGAGCCCCTGCTCTCCACCTGTAGCAGGGATGCTTCATGTGTGGTGAAGCAGGTCTGTATGTGTTTCTCTCTCTCTCTCTCTCTCCCCTCTTAATTTCTCTGTCTTATTGAATACAAAAAAAGGAAAGAAAAAATATCAGTCTGAGGAGATAGTATAATGGTTATGCAAAACCCCCCCCAAAACCCCCCCAAAACCCTTTTGTGCCTGAGGGTCCTAGATTATGGGTTCAATCCTCAGCACCACCATAAGCCAGAACTGAAAAGTGCTCTGATAACAAACAAACCAAAAAACCTCCACATAGATTTAAAAACCCAAAATCAGATATATATTATTTATTTGTTTACCTTACCAGAGCACTGCTCAACTCTGGCTTATGGGAGTGTGGGGGATTGAACCTGGGACTTCGGAACCTCAGATATGAGACTCTCTTTACATAACTATTATGCTGATACCTGCATAATACCCCCCACCTGATATTTTTCTTTATTACTATTAATAATTATTATGATGATATAGTTTGAATTCTACCAGGGTTATTGCTGGGGCTCTGTGCTGGCACTATTAATCCACTACTCTTGGAAGCCATTTTTTCTTTCTATTTTATTTCATAGAACAGAAAGAAATTGAGAGGGGAGGTGGAGATAGAGAGGGTTAGGGTTACCTGCAGACTTGCTTCACTACCCAAGAAGCATCCCCCCACAGGTGGGGAGAGGGGGCTTGAACCCAGTTCCTTGCACATGGTTATGTGTATGCTCAACTAGTTTGCCTAGCCCCTCCTTTATTTATTTTAACTAGATCACTGCTTAGCAATAGATTTTAGTGGTGCTGGGATTTGAACCTGGGATCTCTTGCATGCAAGTTCAGTGAATTACTCCTGTGCTATCATTCCAGTATCTTATCACTGTTTTGCCTAGAAAAATCACTAAGCTTGGAGTGGGTGGGGTTCAACCCAAGTCATACATGCAGGCTTCTCTGCTTATGCCCTATTCTACCCCGAACCCTGACTGACCCTCTCTCTGCTTTCTAATCCCAAGGTTGCTCACCTCAGGCTTGTCCTCATATTGATCATGAGCTCTTGGCCCCTTTGGGGTCTCTGAATCAGGCCCCTCTTTCAGCTTTCCCTTCCTGGTCTCTCCCAGCCAGCTGTCCCCAAATGAAGGACTTCTCTTTCAGAATACCTGTCTGCTTTGTGTCTCAGACTCTTCGTGTCCATAGTCACTTCCCCTGAGTCTGTGATACTCACCTATTTGCGTCTGTCCTATTGTGCTGGCCCTTGGTCAAGTCTTACATCACCACATTTACCAAAGCATATCCTCTCTTCCCATGGGAAACAGGGTGGCAGGGGTGGGGTGGGGGGAATCTCCAGTTTTTTGTGTTCCTTGTCCACCTCAATTTACCTTCCTTTAGCTTCAGGCAGCTCCCAAAGGCTCCCCAGAAACCTGCCCTTTCCACCCTCTTTCTGCCTTTGGTTCTGTAATGCCCCCCCAACCCTGCCTCCACAGGAACACCCTTCCTGGCTCTGAGACAGCAGTGCTCCAAGACAGGCAGAGCTGGGCACCTGGTTAAGTGTGGTCTCCCCTGTTTGGGCCATGGTTCTAAAGGGGGGGCTGTGGAGAGGAGGACCACATACCAGGACAGGAGGAAGAAGGCGAAGAAGGGAATGGACACGGTCAACTGAAGCCAGCGCCACTGGGGAATGGCGTAGGCCAGGCCAGGCAGAATGAACTGGCCGACGGTGTAGAAGTAACCAAGCATTGTGGACATGATGGCTCGCATCTGGGTGGACATCCACTCGACAGCTGCAGAAGGACCACAAGGACCAGATTAGGGGTCTGCTGGGTCCTGGGTGCCTCTCCACGAAGAGACACCAGCTCCTGGCCCCCACTTTCCCATGACTACTTCATCTAACCCTGAGCCTGAGGGTTCATGGTCCCCATTTCACAGATGCTACTGAGGCCCAAGAAGGGTTCCAGTTGAGATCTGCTTGACTCCCTCCATGCCTGTCTTGACTGCCTCTTACACGTTGACTGAGAGGGGTCACGGGATGCTCCTGGTTGAAGCAGGCCCAGCTCTCTCTCCAAACTTCAGGTTGAAGTGTCCCTGCCCCCGACCTCAGTGGCTCACTCAAGATGGTGGTGCTCAGGCTAATGCCCGAGATGCTGAGTCCGCACAGGAAGCGGAAGGCCATGTAGGTGGGGAGGGTGGGGCTGTAGGCAGCGCCTGAGCCTCCAGCAGCCAGCAGCAGGTAGCTGCAGGTCAGAATGGGCTTGCGGCCAAACCTGTGGTGGGAGGAAGAAAGGAGGAGCAAGTTAGCCTGCCAAAGTGAGTGACTCTGCAGGTCTTGGGGGGGGCAAAGGGCTGGACACTCACCTCCCATAGGGTCAGAGGAGGCATGTAGCTCCCTCCCTCCACCCCAGCCCAGACTCTGCTTCACTGGCAGCTGTCCCCCCACAACCAGTCTGCAGATAAATGTTGAGTTAATTAGTGATTGCCTCCACCCCCAGCTTAGTTGCCTGACTTGAGGTCAAAGGGTCATAGGTCTAAGCTTTTCCTATAACTCACCACTACACAGCTCTGTCTGAACCCCTTTGATACTCTTGCCAGGATTCTGAGGAGACTAGAAGGTTTTGGGACTGAGAGGAAGTCAAAGTTCAGAAAGGGATTAGGGTTTCCCTGAGGCTACACAGCAAGGAGGCTCTGTCCCTCCTCCCTCAGCTCATTAGTTCTTTTTTTTGGGGGGGGGGTTGTCTGTTGGACAGTGGGGTATGCATGAGTGGGAGCAGAGAGGGGTGGGGCTGTCTCTCCCCTTAGAAGGTCCCCATGCCTCACCTGTCAGAGAGGTCTCCCAGCACGAGTCCCCCAATCAGTATACCCGCCATGAAGACCGACTGGGCCATCTCCTTCAGCTTGTTGGAGCTGCACACCAAATCCCACTGCACCAGAGAAAGGGAGTGCCGGCCCTCAGTGAGATAGGCCATGTTCTGTGCCCCCCGAAGCCTACCCATGTGCTTGTTCACTTTCCTAGGACCCTCGCTGGACTTCCCTGGGCCTGGTAACCCAATTCCCAGCACCCAAGCACCAGGTGCTCAGGGCTCCTTGGGTCTGCCTGTGATCCCTGACCAGACATCCCTCGAGCGTGTCACGTGGCATCCAGAGTCAGCTGGACGGTCTTGTGAAGCTTCTCCCTGCAGCTGGGGAGCAGGGGGTTTGACATGGTAACATGACCCCCTGGTACATTACTGCTGCCACCTACTGCCTCCCTCCTTAGACTCTCTCTTCCATGCACTCAAGTCTTTTCCACTCAAGCTCTCCTTCCCCTCCATACTCACTCCATTCCTCACGTTCCTTCACAGTCAAATCTCTAGTGGTATAGGAAGGGGAAGGGATGGAGCAATGGTAGGGTGCAAGTCTTGCATGCCTAAGGCTCCCGATTTGATGTCTGGCTCCAACATACCTGAATGGTGCTCTGACTCCTCTCTCTAGCTTCTTCCCATGTGAAACTCAGTCTTACAAGAAATAAATAAGATAAATCATATATATATACACACACAGACACAAACACACACACATGTATATATATATATGACAACTATGAACTCCCCAAAGTAAAAAATGTTTATAGTTATTATGTATATATGTATATGGTTATAGTTGATATATATATATATCAACTATATATATATATACATGTATATCCCCTCCCTCCAAAGTAAAATCTCTTTTTAACCAGAAATAAAGAGGTAGGAGGGAAAGAGAGACAGACCAGAGTATTTATCATTTGTAATGCTCTTTCCCCACTTATCCTTTCTTGCTTCCCCCTTTTTGCTTTTTATTTATTTATTTATTTATTTGTTGGATAGAGATAGAGAAAAATTGAGAGGAGATAGGGAGATAGAGAGGGAGAGAGACAGCAAGATACCTACAGCTCTGCTTTACCACTTGAGAAGTTTTCTCCCTGAAGGTGGGGACTGGGGACTTGAACCTGGGTCCTTGTGCACTGTCATGTGTGCATTTACCCAGGTGTGTCACTACTTGGCCCCTTTTCTTTTAAAAAATAGGTAAGAAAACCCCACTATAGTATTTAATTTAAACTATGTTTTAATTTTATTTAAAAAAAAAGAGGTGGGGAGGGAATGATGCCAGAGCACTACTCAGCTCTGGCTTATAGTAGTGCTGGGGATCGAACCTTGGACCTTAGAGCTTCAGGTATAAAGGTCTTTTGCATAACTATTATGCTAGCTCCCTAACTCTCTTGCCTATATTTTTTCTTTAAAAAAATTATTTATTTATTCTCTTTTGCTGTTGTTTTATTGTTGTAGTTATTATTGTTGTTGTTGGATAGGACAGAGAGAAATAGAGAGAGGAAGGAAATACAGAGAGGGGGAGAGAAAGACACCTGAGAACTGCTTCACCTCCTGTAAAGGGACTCCCCTGCAGGTGGGGAGCCCTGGGTTCAAACCGGGATCCTTCCACCAGTCCTTCCGCGTTGCGCCACCTGCGCTTAAGACGCTGCGCTATCGCCTGACTCCCTCTCTTTTGTTTTTGTTCCCAGGGTTATCACTGGGGCTCAGTGCCTGCACTACACCTCCAGCTCCTGGAGGCTATTTTTCCCCTTTTGTTGCCCTTGTTGTTTATCGTTGTTGTTGTTATTATTGTTGCTGTCATTGCTGTCGTTGTTGTTGGATAGGACAGAGAGAAATGGAGAGAGGAGAGGAAGACAAAGAGGGGGAGAGAAAGACACCTGCAGACCTGCTTCACTGCTTGTGAAGCGACCCCTCTGCAGGTGGGGAGCCGGGGGCTCGAACCGGGATCCTTACGCTAGTCCGTGTGCTTTGGGCCATGTGCGCTTAACCCACTGCGCCACCGCCCGACCCCAGCTTATATACATTTTGTCATCCCTGGGGCTTCACCATTCTGGGTATACTTCCCCCCCTTTCTTCTTATATTTACCCCCTTTTCTTTCTCCCTCAATGTTTTCCTGGGGCTTTTCTGGGGTTTTCCTTTCTTTTAATCCATTTTCTCAGGAAATGCCATCTGCAACATCCTAAGACCTCAGGTACCATCTTCTGATGAAGACTCCCAACCTTTCTGCTGCCTTAAGATCAGGAGATTCAGCCACCAACTTGAAAACTCCATTGGGATAATGTCATGTGGGCTTCCCAGCATCCACAGGGCAGGTCACCCCTGTGCCCCCTTCCTGTTAGGTCTTGTTCTTGGTTATTGCTAGCCCTTGATTCTTCCTCTCCTACTTCACAACTGTTTGCTCCTCCAGTTCTCAGCTTTTGAATATTTCTTGGATCTATTCTTTTAAAGAACTTTTTCCCCCTTTTGTTGCCCTTGTTAATTTTATTATTGTAGTTATTATTGTAGTTTTTATTGATGTCATTGTTGTTGGATAGGACAGAGAGAAATGGAGAGAGGAGGGGAAGACAGAGAGGGGGAGAGAAAGATAGACACATGCAGAACTGCTTCACCGCTTGTGAAGCGACTCCCCTGCAGGTAAAGAGCCAGGGGCTCGAACTGGGATTTTTACCCGGTCCTTGTGCTTTGCGCCATGTGCGCTTAACCTGCTGTGCTACCGCCAGACTCCCTAAAAAACTTTATTATTATTAATTAATTTATTTATTGGGTAGATATAGCTAGAAATTGAGAGGAAGGGGAGATAGAAAGGAAATGAGACAGAGAGACACCTGTAGCACTGCTTCTCCACTCGTGAAGTTTTTCTCTTGCAGGTGGGGACCGGGATCTTGAACCTGGGTCCTTGTGTATTGTAACATGTGTGCTTAATCAGGTGTGCCACCACCTGGCCCCAACCCTATTCTTCAGTTTCAGATACTTCTGTTTTACTGCATGTTGCACTTAAGTTAATAATAATGGTGATTGTTTTTCAAAAAAAGCTTTATTTACATGTGTTTGTGTGTGTGTGTGTGTGTGTGAGAGAGAGAGAGAGAGAGAGACAGAGGACATCAGGGCACCACTCTGGTACATGTGATGTTTGTCAGGGACTGAATTTGGTAGCTTATACTTGAAAGTCCAACACTGTCCACTGCATCGTCCCCAGACTGTAAATGGTGACTACTTATGAAGGGTTTGCTTTGCACTGGCACTGTTGGTTTTGAGTGAACACTTCCTAGGCTTTCAGGTTCTCACTCCTCACAACCATTCTCTGCTAGAGTTCCATCACCACCTCCAGTTTACAGGGAAGGAAACCAAGACCCGAAGAGGATTTCTAGAATAATCTGTACACACACACACACACACACACACACACACACACACACACACACCACACACACACACACACACACACACACACACACACACACACACACACACACACTGGGGACTGCTCTGGCATATTTTTCTCTCCTGTGTGGTACTTGGATTAGAACCCAGGAACAGAAGTCAGGAATGAAGCCCAGGGCTTCACATGTCACTTTTATGCTCTACCACTGAGCCTCCTCCCTGCCTCTCCTTGTAGCTGTTCTTTTCTTATAACCTGAGTGGTTTTCTCAAGCACCGTCCCGTTCAGGTTTCTGTCTTGCCTAGCCCTCTTACAGGCTTCCTCCTTCCCTTTAAGAGAAAATTCTTAAAGAAAAAAAACACTGTTGACACAGGTTTGTGAAATTCTTTGTGCTCTGACCCCTGCCTACCTGTCTGGTTTAATCTCTTACTAATCCCCAGCAGGCACCTTTGTCCAGCTAACCCAAATTACTGGTGTAATGAAGTGGAGAATTTTACTCATCAGAGAGAAGTCATAAGTCTATTTTGCAAGTAAAGCAGTGTGTCTCTGTGTGTGCATCAGTGTGCAGAGAGACAGTTCACATACCCCAGGGAGCTCATCCCACTTTTCTCTGCTGGAAAAGTTGAGGTGGGTCTGCCTGGCCAGCATGCCCAGTGGCCATTCTGGCTGAGAGGGGAGTCTTCAAGGTGTGTGTGTGTGTGGGGGGTTATGCAGGAAGGTGGGTGGCGGGGGGAGGTGACTGACAGTGGGTGCTTAGTGGGACTTCTGGCATGCTGTGGAAAGCCCTGTTAGGAACCTCTAATGACCAATGTCTTCCTAAATTTCACCCTTCCCCCCTCAGAGTAAAACAGCACCTTTCCTGGGTGGCCCCAAAGCTCACTGGGGCCGTGGTGTTTTTATGAAACTGGGTTGGAAGATGTATATGTGACTTATACCTTGGTTCCTAATTACTCAGCTTTTCAGATTTATTATGAGGGTGTGTGTTTCTGTACACACACACACACACACACACACACACACACACACACACACACACCAGAGCACTGCTCAGCTCTGGCATAAGGTAGTGCCAGGGATTGAATCTGAGGCCTCTGTATCCTCAGGCCTGTAAACCCTCTGCTCTGATAGGCTGAGCTATCTCTGACTCTCAGCTTCAATTATTTATTTTATTATATTTATATATTTATTGGGTAGAGACAGCCAGAAATCAAGAGGGAAGGAAGTGATACAGAGGGAGAGAGACAGAGAGACACCTGCAACACTGCTTCACCACTCGCAAAGCTTTCCCCCTGCAGGTGGGGCAGGGGGCTCAAACCTGGGTCCTTGCACATTATAATATGTGCGCCCAATCACGTGTGCCACAACCTGGCCCCCTCAGCTTTATTTAGTTGAAAAGGGAATCTCTGGCCAGGACTTGTATGTATTTTCCCTTCCTGTGGTTAGTAATGATCACACACCAGAGTGACTCTGGGGGCTGTGGGTTAAAGATGGGGTTGGCATTACTCTGGGTCCCTGAATGATTCTCCAGAATAGGAAAACCCCTACCCTGAAGTGCTCATCTTGGGACTGTTGTATGAGAAAGAATGACTTCTACATCCTTTAGGCCAGGGAATAATTGTAGACTTTTTTTGGTTATGGTGGTCTCACTTGTTTTGCTGCATCCTACAAGAAGCCTCAAATGGAAATCTGTTTTCCTCACAACCGTTGTGTTATTTAGTGCCTTAAAAAATTGGGAGGCTCACTAGGGAAAGAGAGAGGCAGGTTGGGAGTATGGATCAACCAGTCAACGCCCATGTTCAGTGGGGAAGCAATTACAGAAGCCTTCCACCTCCTGCATCCCGCAATGACCCTGGGGCCATACTCCCAGAGGCATAAAGAATAGGAGAGCTTTCAAGGGAAGGGATGGGATCGAGAGTTCTGGTGGTGGGAATTGTGTGGAATTGTACCCCTCTTATCCTGTGGTCTTGTTGATATTTTTTATTTTATAAATAAATAAATAATAAATAAATGAAACTGGGGGCTGGGTAGTGGTGCAGCTAGTAGAGTGCACATGTTATCAAGTGCAAGAACCTAGGTTTCCACTTATAACGGAAAGCTTCATGAGCAGAGCTGCAGGTGTCTTTCTTTCCTCTATTTCCTCTTTTCTCTCTCCTCTCTGTTTCTATAAAGAAATAAAAAGAGGAAAAATCAATTTGGACAATGGGAGATAATGTATTTGGTGGGGTATGTGCCTTAACTCTGCAAAGAAAAAAAGACAGTTTTCCCAACTATGACACCATCGCCCCAGACAATAACTTAGGTCATCTGCATATTAGATGCCAGGCTCAGGCAAAACCTAGTAGGGTCATGGGCCCCTTGGAATATACCTAAAATAGACCTACTAGCTTTTTCCAAAACAGAGACCTCAAATCTTCATCTGCAATATTCATGCCTTTAGGTTCATGATTAGTCAGCAATTTGTTCTGCTTTATATCTTAACTCTTTTTCAGCCACCAGGTTCCTGATGCTACCATGATGCCAATCTGACTTTCCTGGGCAGACGACCCCACCAATGTGTCCTGGAGCCCCACTTCCCCAGAACCCTGCCCCTCTAGGGAAAGAGAGAGACAGGCTGGGAGTATGGATCGACCTACCAACATCTATGTTCAGTGGAAGCAATTACAGAAGCCAGACCTCCCACCTTCTGCACCCCATGATGATTCTGGGTCCATACTCCTGGAGACATGAAGAATAGGAAAGCTATCAGGGGATGGGGTGGGATATGGAGTTCTGGTGATGGAAACTGTATGAAACTGTACCCCTCTTATCCTATGATTTTGTCAATATTTCCATTTTATAAATAAAAATAAAAAAGGAAAACAGAAAAAAAAAGCCTTAGGTTTGAGTCTTGGCACCATCTGGAAGTGTCTAGCATCAAGTGAAACCCTCTGGAAGATGGAACAGTGCCGTGGTGTCTTGACCTCTCTCTTGTTCTCCTCTCTCTATATAAATAGCAAGTGTGAAATAAAAAATATGAAAAACTTGGCAGGGAGAAGTGATCTTATGCATGGGTAATGCTCTGGCACTAAACAGACAAGAAAAATAGTCATTCTTCACCAGAGGGTCAAAGTTGGACCTGCTTGGATTAGTTTAAGGCCCAACTCTTGAGTCTGAAACGGGCTCTGCTGGGTCTTGGCTTCTACCATTGCAGCTGAGATCACATGGGCTTCTGAATGACTTTCTACCAGACAAAGGTGCAATTTATAAGAAATGGCATTCCTGGAATAGACTTCGTGTCTTATTTAAATCATGTCACAATTCCTACAATGACCTACATGCTTCTGCTGGATCTTCTGTCTGTGTCCCCAGATTCTCTGCTCTCAGCTGCTGTCCTCCTCTTCCTCACATCCAGCACTGTCCTGCAGGCAAGTCAGGTATCTTAGAACCAGGCAGATGGCATTCTGGAACATTCTTCCTTCACATGGCCACCTGTCTTTTTTTTTTTTTTTTTTGCCTACAGGGTTGTTGCTGGGACTCAGTGCCTACACTACAAATCTACTACTCCTGGAGGCTATTTTTTCCTTTTTGTTGCCCTTGTTGTTTATTGTTGTTGTTATTACTATTACTGTCG
Organism: Erinaceus europaeus; assembly: GCF_950295315.1. Lineage (NCBI taxonomy): Eukaryota > Metazoa > Chordata > Mammalia > Eulipotyphla > Erinaceidae > Erinaceus > Erinaceus europaeus. The sequence continues at coordinate 11,994,999 of NC_080178.1, forward strand.
TCATTGCTGTCGTTGTTAGATAGGACAGAGAGAAATGGAGAAAAGAAGGGGAAACAGAGTGGGGGAAAGAAAGATAGACACCTGCAGACTTGCTTCACTGCTTGTGAAGCAACCCCCTGTAGGTGGGGAGCCGGGGGCTCGAACCAGGATCCTTATGCCTGTCCTTGCGCATCCTTATGCCGGTCCTTGCGCTTTGTGTCACGTGCACTTAACCTGCTGCAATACCACTTGACCCCCAACCACCTGTCTTGCTCTTCATCTCCTCCTGATCTTTGCTCACATGTTAGCATCTCAGTGAACACTTGCTTGACCACCCTTTTAAAAAATGACAACCCACCCTGAGGTTAGGCGATAGTGTAGCAGGTTGAGCACACTCTGAACATGTGTGAGTCCTTGGGTTTGACCCCTGGTGCCACATGGTAACGTCACAGACAGCACCACAAAACCCACATGGATGGTGGTGTCGCTCCTCTTCCTAAGTGTACAGAATTAAAGAATTGGTTTGGGGAGGCCCATCAGTGGCATTGCACATTTGCAAGACCCTCTGTTCACTCTCTGGAGCTATATTAGGTCGCTGTACAACAATTTATATCTATGTCTCTTCCTGATTTGTTTTTCTCTTTTAAAATTTTTTAAATTTATGTATTATTAGATAGAGACAGAGAAATTGAGAGGAGAGGGAGAGAGAGACTGAGAGACACCTGCAGCCCTGCTTCACCACTTGTGAAGCTTTTCCCCTACAGGTGGGGACTGGGGGCTTGAACCCAGGTCCTTGTGCATTGTAATGTGTCTGCTTAACCAGGTGCACCACTGCCTGGCCCACCTGACTTAATTTTTTCACTTGCAATTTTAAAATAAACATTTTTGTTAGTTTTTAAAAATATATATTTCATTTAAATTATATGTAAATATACACATACAAATATATATCTTCAGAGAGAGGGAGAGAAAAAGAGAGAGACCAGAACACTGCTTATCTTTGGTTTATGGTGGTGTGGGGGACTGAGTGCCTCAAGCATGAAAGTCTTTTTGTGGGGGCTGGGCGGTCGGTCATGCAGCGGGTTAAGTGTACTTGGCGCAAAGCGCAAGGAATCTGATTCGAGCCCCCGGCTCCCTACCTGCAGGGGAATCACCTCACAAGTGGTGAAGCAGGTCTGCAGGTGTCTGTCTTTCTCTCCCTCTCCCTGTCTTCCCCTTCTCTCTCGATTTCTCTCTGTCCTATCCAACAACAATGACAGCAATAACAACAATAATATTAACAACAATGATAAACAACAAGGGCAACAAAAGAGAAAAAATAGCCTCCAGGAGCAGTGGATTCATAGTGCAGGCACTGAGTCCCAGTGATAACCCTGGAGAGAAAAAAAAATAGAATAGAAAGTCTTTTTGCAGAACCATTATGTTACCTCCTCCTGCCCCCAACTGTATTTACACCATCAGATACAAAAGCAATTTTCTACCCTTTCTTCCTTTCTTTCTTCCTTCCTTTCTTTCTTTCTTTCTTTCTTTCTTTCTTTCTCTCTCTCTCCCTTCCTTCCTTCCTTCCTTCCTTCCTTCCTTCCTTCCTTCCTTCCTTTCTTTATTTCTCTCAAGAATGTCTTCTTCATGAGGGCAGGTCTGACTTGCTCACTATGGTACTTTCTAGGTCTGTGCCCAACAGGTAGTAGCTGCTCAGTAAATACTTGCTGGACTGAATGGTGCTCTGCCTGCCCCTGCCCCCCTGCCCCCCACATGTGGTCAAGGGTTTCTAGGCGAAGGATGTCAGTGGGGGTTGGGTCTAGGCCAAAATTTCTGGGGCAGGGCTCTCTGAACCTTAGCCAGGAGTCAGACCAAGGTGGGAAAAGGGGAAAAAATGCCAGGAAGGGGGTGAGGGTACTCAGGGTAGGTTGGAGTAAGCAGGTTGGAACTGTGAAGTAGGTGTGCTGGGAGGTGGGCAGTCAGGGATGGAGGAAGACAGGGACCAACTTCTGGAAGGGTCTATTGGGCAGGTTCTCTGCTTCTCCAGCAGGGACCCATGTGGGGCTACAGGGCTCTTATGGCCCTGGAGACAGGCCAGAAAGACTCAGATCCCAGAGAAGAATCACAGGGGGCTTAGAGGGAAGGGCCTACTTATTCAAGGCTAGACTCAAGCCTCTGGTGGTCACAGTCCAGAGCCTCAGGAACCCCAGACTCAGCAAGGCTGAGGCTAGGTGGTGCAGGAGTTCTGGCTACAACTTCTCTCTAGGAGGCCAGAGCCCCCAGTCCACACTCCCCACACTTTCCAGACTGAAAAGAAAGGCCTTTGTTTCCTTGTAATGTTCCAATAAAGCTCCTTCTGAAAAATTCCAGTCTTGTCTCTGTTGAACCCAGAGAAAGGAATTTGTGGCCACCTTTGCCAGGAAAGCTTAGGGGGTCAGAAGGGGGGAGGGACCCTGGACTTTGCCAGCTCCTGGCACCAGCTGAGTCCTCTGCTCTCAGCCCCTTCTAGCGGGGAGCTCCTTATTATCTCATTCTAGAGGGGACCCCTAGGTCACTGCTTGTGAGGGCAGAGCTGGTCCTATGCTGTTTCTACCTGAGAAGAGGGGTTGGGCTGGGGTGAGGGAAGGGGACTTACTGAGCTGGGACAGCAGTCTCACCTTAAAATCTTTCCCCCCTCTCTTTCTTTTCTCCCCCTCTCTTTCTTTCTTTACTTATTTCTTATTAAATTTTGTGGAGCTTAAGTCTCACATGTATTTCACCCCTTCTCCACTGACTTTTTCATTCAGATAAAGGAGAGAGAGACAGAGAGAGAGAGAGAGAGAGAGAGAGAGAGAGAGAGAGAGGAACTGGGGAGACGCAAAAGAACTTTCATGCCTGAGGCTTTGAGGTCCCAGGTTCAATCCCCAGCATCATCATAAACCAGAGCTGAACAGTACTCTGGTAGCAAAGCAAAGCAAAGCAAAGCAAAGCAAAGCAAAGCAAAGCAAAGCAAAGCAAAGCAAAGCAAAGCAAAGCAAAGCAAAGCAAAGCAAAGCAAAGCAAAGCAAAGCAAAGCAAAGCAAAGCAAAGCAAAGCAAAGCAAAGCAAAGCAAAGCAAAGCAAAGCAAAGCAAAGCAAAGCAAAGCAAAGCAAAGCAAAGCAAAGCAAAGCAAAACAAGCAAAACAAAACAAAACACCAGAAAGACAGATCCTATAGCGTCGGTATTTCCCCCTATGTGGTACTGGCTTTCCCACTTGACCTATGCTCATGGCAGAGTGGGTACTCTGCCTAGTGAACCACCTTTCTGCTCCCACGGTGGGGGGCATTTATTTTTAGCTGAGAGAGACATATACATCAGGGCACCCCTCTAACACTTGTATGCAGTGTTGGGACTCAAACCTGGGTCCTCACACATGAGAGGCCAGTGCTCTACCTCTGAGCTATCTCCCTGGAGCCTTGCTTCACCTTTCTCATTTTCTGGTAGGAACTAGGTTCTCTTCTGGGTAGGTGGGGGGGGGAGTGTCCTGAGTTCTAGGGCACATCTCCATAGATCCCAGCAAGGGCAGCAGCAGAATGGAAGGCTCTCAAGGCGCCAGGCCCTGTGCTCAGAGCTGTCCTCAGGCCACCTCCCTCGATTAGGTCTGTGTGATGGATGAGGAGATGTGGTCTTTTGGGGACTGTGCCAACACTAAGGAGAGGCAGGGTCAGGACGTGGACTCTGCGGCTTTGCTTCCGGCTCCAGGTCCCACACCTGGTTCACCTGGGAGCCTGGCCTCTTAGCAGGGTCACTGGGACCAAGCTGGCTGTGAGACGCCTCTCCTTCCTCATCACCCTGTACCTTCCTCATCACCCTGCCCTCCCTGGCCCTCCGGAGACCCCCAAGCAGGTAAGGTCCAGCTAGGGTTTCTACCACATGGGGAAACTGGAAGCCATATTCCCCAAGCAGGGAAGAACTGACTTGCCACAGATTGAAGCAACCAGAGATGGTTCTTCCTTGCTGGGAGGCTGGTCCCAGGGCTTGGTGGGGTCCTGCCACCTCCCTGGTTGGGCAGGGGCCCCTTCTAGGGGCTCTCCTTGCTGAGAGTCCTTAGGGAACCAGGGGCTGATGCAGACCTGACTCGGGAAGGGGGTGGGGGGAGAGTGCAGCTCCTTGAGGCAAATCCCTGCATTCTACCGGAAGGCACTTGCACCTCACCCTCACCCTTGGACCGGGTCTCACTATCCCGCATGACTGCTTAACCGGATACAGGACGGCAGGGTCTGTTCTTGGCCTGCCACTATGCAGGGGAAGTCACTTGTTCCTCCTGACAGGCTCTGAAGGGATCTGCCTGCCTTCATCCTGCACTAACTGGGTTCTTACTAAGCACCTAGTGCTGAGATGGGGGGTGGGAGAACGGGGGACCCATTCATGCCCAGACACTGGTGATGCCCCTTGTCCACAGGGCCCACAGCCCATAGTCTCCAGGTCCTTAAGGGCTCTAAGGGATGAGGGAGCATGACTACTTGGCTCTAACCCTTGACTCCACCATTTAAGAACTGTCGTGCTTGGAGCCGGGTGGTGGCACACCCAGATGAGCACACGTGTCACTATGCGCAAGGACCTGGGTTCAAGCCCCCGGTCCCCGCCTGCAGGGGAGATAAGCTTTGTGAGTGGTGAAGCAGTTCTGTAGGTGTCTCTGTCTTTCTCTCTATCTCCCCCTTCCCTCCCAATTCCTGGCTGTCTGTATCCAATAAATAAATAAAGATAATAATAATATAAAGAACTGTTGTGCTTTGAGCCTATGACCTGCCCTTTATATTCTCATCCATAAAACTGGGATAATCAGAGACAGGGAGTAACATGCTGCCTCCTATGCATGAGAGCCTGTGTTTGAGTCCTGGCACTACAGGGGAGACCACGAATAGCACCAATCACCAACGTGGATGGAACTCCACGGATGGGGAGCCATGGTGGGTGGTGGGGTGCTGATGTTTTGGACTCTCATCCCCTCTCTCCTTCCACCTCCCACTTAAAGGGAAAAAAATAGGAATACAGCTTGAACTGGGCGGGGGTGGGTCAGCGGTGTGGCACGTGCATGAGGGTGGGATTGGGCTGGGAGGCTGAAAATGAAAGTACTGACCTCAGAGGGTGTTGTGAGGGTGAAAGGGGTTAATGCAGTCAAGTGCTGACAAGCACTGAGGAGCTGAGAAGTGTGTCATTTACACAGACAGTACACACCTAGGCAGGGTGGTGCAGTCTATGGACACCCGTTTCCTTCCTTCCCTTTCTCCTCCCCTCTCCTCTCCTCTCCTCTCCTCTCCTCTCCTCTCCTCTCCTCTCCTCTCCTCTCCTCTCCTCTCCTCTCCTCTCTTCTCCTCTCCTCCCCTCCCCCCTCCCCTCCCCTTCCCTTCCCTTTCTCTTTTCCTTTCTCTTTCTATCCTTTCTTTCTTTCTTTCTTTTTTTCTTTTCTTTCCCTTTCTTTCTTTCTTTCTTTCTTTCTTTCTTTCTTTCTTTCTTTCTTTCTTTCTTTCTTTCTTTCTTTCTTTCTATCTTCCTGCCTCCAGGCCTATTGCTGGGGCTTGATGCTAGCACTACGAATCCACCACTCCCAGCAGCCATTTCCCCCTTCTTTTCTTTTCTTTTCTTTTCTTTTCTTTTCTTTTCTTTTCTTTTCTTTTCTTTCTTTTCCTTTTTTTTTTTAAATTTGATAAGACCGAGAAAAATTGAGAGGGAGGGGAGATGGAGAGGGAGAGGGACAGACACCTGTAGATCTGCTTCACCCTTTGTGAAGCATCCTCACTACAGGGGGGTGGTGGTATCAGGGGCTTGAATCCAGCTCGTTGCTGGGTTTCTTGTGCTTAGTACCATGTGCACTTAACTGGCGTGCCCCAGCCTGGTCCCAAGACCTCTGTTTTCCATGTGATCTGACCTTGACCTAAACATTTTTTTCTTTTTTTAAAGATGATCGATAGATAGATATTACAGCAGCACCCAAGCTTCCTTTTGTGGTTGAACTTGGTCACCAACGTGGTAAGGTAGCACACCGCACAAGTGAGCTGTTTGGGCAGCCCAAGGGAAAGCTCAAAGTGATGTGTGGATGTGTACAAATTGCTTAGGGCCTTTGGTTGGTGGTTAAGCCCGGTGAGTGAGTCATGAGGCTGTGAGGTCCTCACTGTTCTCTGCAGGAGTTCTGCTTGTCTATCTGGGTTCTGTGTTTTGCGGAGGACCTGATGTGGTGGCTTTCACTCCAGTCTGCTTTCCTGGGGGACTAGATGTGTCACATTTGGACACTTTATCATGGATGTTGAGGCATCTTTGAGCCTGCCCCACCCCATGATCTTTGATGCCCCTCCCCTAACACCCCCTCATCAGTTCATTTAGCATGTCGTTTCTTTTCTTTTCTTTGCCTCCATGGTTATTGCTGGGGCTCAGTGCCTGCACTACGAATGAATCCACTGCTCCTGGAGGCCATTTTTTCTCTTTTGTTCCCCTTGTTTTTATTGTTGTGGTTACTATTATTGTTATTATTGCTGTTGTTGTTGTTGGATAGGACAGAGAGAAATCAAGAGAGGAGGGGAAAGACAGAGAGAGGAGAGAAAGATAGACACCTGCAGATCTGCTTCACCATCTGTGAAGTGACTCCCCTGCAGGTGGGGAGCTGGGGGCTCGAATTGGGATCCTACACCAGTCCTTGTGCTTTGTTCCATGTGTGCTTAACCCACTGCGGTACCGCCCGGCCCCCACCGAATAAGCTTCTTAAGCTCTCTGGGCTTCAGATTCTCCATCTGAAAAATGGGCTTACAGTACTAACACCTTTGAAGGAAATATATAAATATGGATGCATAGGAAGGCTGACAGTGCTGATATTTACAAAGTGCTCAGAACAGTGCCTGGCACATAGCAAGCACTTTTAAGATAAGTATTCACTCAAGAAATGAGCAATAGGGGGCCGGGTAGTGGCACACCTGGTTAAATGCACACATTACCATGCACAAGGACAAGGTTCAAGCCCCCACTCCCCATGTGCAGGAAGGATGCTTCACCAGCAGTGAAGCAGGCCTGTAGGTGTCTATCTTCCTCTCCCTCTCTATCTCCCTTTCCTCTCTCAATTTTTCTGTGTCCTATAAAAAAAATCAATGAATAACAAGGGAAAGGGAAATAGCATAATGATTATGCAAAGAGTTCCTCATGCCTGAGGAACCAAAGGTCCCAGGTTCAATCCTCTGCACCACCATAAGCCAGAGTTGAGCAGTGTCATGGGGGGAAAAAAGAAAGAGTAAAAGAGAAAAGAGAAATGACTACTAAACATGTAGACTCTGTATTCAGATAGTTCTGGATTAAAAATCTACCTCTGGGGAGTTGGGCGGTAGCACAGCGGGTTAAGTCCACATGGCGTGAAGCACAAGGACCGGTATAAGGATGCCGTTTTGAGCCCCCGGCTCCCCACCTGCAGGGCAGTCACTTCACAGGTGGTGAAGCAGGTCTGCAGGTGTCTGTCTTTCTCTCCCCCTCTCTGTCTTCCCCTCCTTTCTCCATTTCTCTCTGTCCTAACAACGAAGACATCAATAACAACAACAATAATAACTACAACAACAATAAAAAAACAAAGGCAACAAAAGGGAAAATAAATAAATGAATAAATAAGCATTAAAAAAAATCTACCTCTGGGGGCTGGGCTGTAGTGCAGTGGGTTGAGCGCACATGGAGCACAGCGCAAGGACCGGCGTAAGGATCCCGGTTCTAGCCCCCACTTGCAGTGGGGTCGCTTCACAAGTGGTGAAGCAGGTCTGCAGGTGTCTTGTCTTTCTTTCCCCTTCTCTGTCTTCCCTCCCTTCTCAGTTGATCTCTTTCTTATCCAACAACAATGACAGCAATAACAACAATAATAGTAACAACAATGATAAACAACAAGGGCAACAAAAGGGAAAAAAATAGTCTCCAGAAGCAGTGGATTCGTAGTGCGGGCACCGAGCCCCAGCGATAACTCTGGAGGCAAAAAAAAAAAGGGAAAAAAAATGTCTACCTCTTGCCAGGGTGTATGCAGCCCTGGGAAAGCCAAGGGCATCAAGTCAAACCTCAGTTTCCTTAGCTGTTGACTGGAGGTAGTAACTAAGACTCCTCTTGCTCAGTAGGTACCCCCACCACACCCCAGCATGCCCAATGTAGGTTCTGAAGCTGTGCCAAGACTCCGAAACTCTTTGATGAGACCAAAGCAAGTTCTTGTCCTCAAGGGGGCTCATGGGAGAGTGAAAACATTACCTTGTGCTCACAGCTCAGATGCCACCTCCTCCAGGAAGCCTCACGGGAGCTCTGAGTTGACTTTCTCCTTTGAACCAACATGGATATTTCTCCCCGTGTCTCTTATGAGTATTCACTTTAAATTCCAATTCTGAAATGAACCAGCTGTGCAATCTGCACCCTCAGTCATCTTCTCTGAGTTTTAGGGGCTTTTTTTAACCCCTCATTTTAATCTGTAAAAGGGGGCTGGGTAGTAGCGCACCTGGTTGAGCACATGCATCACAGTGCACAAGGACCTGGATTCAAGTCCCTGGTCCCCCACCTGCAGGGGGATAGCTTCACAAGTGGTGAAGCAGTGCTGCAGGTGTCTCTCTGTCTCTCTCCCTCTCTATCTCCCCCTTCCTTCTTGATTTCTGGCTGTCTCTATCTAATAAATAAAGATAATAAAAATAATAATAAAATAAAATCATTAATTTGTAAAAGGAGATAAAATCACCTTTCTAGAGTAGACATGGTAAGCACCTCACAAGAGCCTGCGGAGCTTTGATTAATGCCACTTTTCATTTCCTAGAACTCTTCCTGCCTGGCCTTCCCTGACTGGCCAGTCGGCCTGTCTCAGAGGCTGACTTCCCTCTGCAGTTCCCAGACACACGGGTGAATGACTCAGTGAATAAACAGAGAAGTGAATGAACGGAAGGGACTAGAGGTGTTTATTGCACCCACACAGGGGTGGTCATCCTTCTGCTTGGGCCAGTCTCTCTTCCACACACCCTCCCAACTTGGGGTCTTTGCACAAGCTGGGATTATCCTCCTTTCCTTTGGTGCCTAAATATTTGAACTTTTTTCTTTTTCCTTGAGTGTTATCATTGTGTCTCAGAGTTGGCACTAGGAATCCACTGCTCCTGGTGGCCACTTTCCCCCCATTTTATTGGATAGGACAGAGAGAAATTGAGAGAAGAGGGGAAGATAGAGAGGGAGAGGGAAGACAGACACCTGAAGATCTGCTTCACCGCTTGTGAAGCAACTCCTTTGCAGGTGGGGAGCTGGGGCTCGAACTGGGATCCTTGTGCTGGTCCTTGTGCTGCATACTACGTGCACTTAACCAGGTTGCCCAGCTCTACCAGAGTACCACTTAGCTCTGGCATAAGCAGTACCAGGCGCTGACTCCGAGGCCTCGGGCATGCCCATTATGTGTCCTATTGCTGAACTGCCTTCTGGACCACTGGGTAATTTTTAATTTTTTTTTCTTTTGGGGGGAAGGTGGAGGGAAAGGAGTAGTCAGGGCCCCACAGAGGTGTGATTTCGCCACTCTGGGCTAGTTTTTCCTTTTGATAGAGAGACAGGGAGAGACCACACATTATAGTACTAGAGTTTCTTCGGACACCATCATTCCTCCCACCAGTGCTGGAGCTCAAACCTGGGATCAAGATCGTGATAAGGCACACACACACACACACGCACACGCACACGCACACGCACACGCACACACACACGCACACACACACACACACACACACACGTACCTGGTGAGTCTGGTCAGTTATCTATCTTCCCTCCTTGCTCCTCCCTCCAGTCTTATTTCTACTTCCAGGTCAGTTTTCTATGAAAGCCTCCTCCACTACCATGCCCCCCTCACCCACCTCCCACCCCCAGCCCCATACCCAGGCCAGGGGTAGGTGTGTCTAAACTCACAGCAGGATATATTTTGGAAGCCGTAGCTTTGTACTTCTTTGTGCTGGATTTTCATTAATTAATATTTCCCCTACCTGGCTGTGGAGTGAGGGTGGGGGTGGGGTGGCAAGGGGAGCAAGGGCAGGCCTTTTTTGTAGCCCCCAACCTCCATGACCTTGTCACAGCAGGACCTGTCATTTAGCAAGATGGAACCACACCACCTCTCAGTTCCCAGGCTACTGGGACCAAGTCCTTCACTTCTGCCTGCCCAGAACCCTGTCCCCTGCCCCAGCCCAGACTCCAGCCTGCTGCCCTATCCTCTATGGCTGCAGGGGAGGTGGGGGGGGGTACCTCAGTCACGATGGAATCCCCGGAGCTGATGTTGTAAACCCAGCCGTCCAGGCACGGCTCGGTGGCCCCCTGGGTGTGGTTGGGCAGGCTGGCATTGGGCGGGTAGGCAAAACGCAGGCAGCTCTCTGGCTTCCCATTCAGGTCCGTTGGGAGCACCCAGGGCCCCAAGGAGGCGTTGGGGGGTGGGTGGCAGTGGTGGGCGGGGGTGGCCGCTGTGAAGATCTGCAGCAGGTTGTGGTTGGCTAAGCCCAGGACAGGGAGACCCAGCAGAAACACGTTCAGGAACTGGAAGGGGCCCTTGCTGCCCAGGTGGTCCAGAAGCTCGGAGAAGGTCATGGCGCCAGAGCTGCAGGCAGGGCACCGGGCCCAGGAGAGGTCTGTGTGCATGTGTGCGTGAGGCCCAGGTGGGCACGTGGATGGGCATATGTGGGAGGGTGTGCCCGGCCCTGGGGTCTGTGTGAGTGTGTGAGTGTGTTGGGCCTGGGGGGCTGGGTGGGGAGAGACACCCCCTACAGATTGAGAGAGGAGATGCAGCGGCATGGACTCAGCTGCCTTTGTAGACGTGGTCATGGGTGTGGGTTTTTTTGGGGTGTGTTCAGGTGGCATACAAGGACAGAGCTGTGTGTGTGTGTGTGTGTGTGTAGTGTGAAGGCAGGTTTGTGGGTGTGAACCCATCCCTGCTTGGGCAAGCTGGTCACATACTCTGCCTTGGATATAGTTCTCAGGGTGGCTGGACAGGGGTGGGTGAGGGAGGTCCCTAGTTACCAGAGTGGACACAGAGTCAGTAGAGCTCAGGGTACCTGCTGGGAAAAAAACACTATCTTCCTACCCCCCGACACACACACATACCCAAGCCCAGAGCTTCCTGCCTTTTGACTGTACTCCCACTCTGGAACAGCAGAAGAAACCCAAACAGCCCCAGAAAGAAGAAATAAGGAATCCGGGCCAGTTGCAGTGAGAAAGAAGGGAGTAGTCTGAGGGGGCTTCCTAGGGATTTCTGGGTGGCTCAGATTGGGGCTCCCCCATCTCTCCTCACCTGGTTGGCTTGACCTGGCTCCCTCTGGTGGGGCTGGTGGACAGCGTGGCTGAAATCCTTGTTCTGCTTCAGATTCTGGCAGCTTCTGTCGTTGGGCAACTGAGCTCCAACACACTGTGTTTGGCCTTCTGCAGGGGGGCTTATATAAGGCATAAGCTGTTTCCCCAGGGTTAATGTTTGACTTTCTTTGGAGGATTAATGGCACCAGCTGGGAGGGTGCTGTGGACCCATCAAGCCCGGCTTTCTCAAAGAGCTGCCTCAGCAGAACCCTGCTGGACCTGGACCTGGAGGGGGTGGTCAGGTCGGCTCACCTAGGGAGTGTGAGTGGGGGTCTGGCCTGAGTCCTGAGGGCTTGGCATCAACTCTCAGCTGATATCTGAGACTCAGAGCTGAGAAGAGCCAAAGAGTGAGGTGCTGAAAATCTCTGGGCTCCTGCTTTCAACTCCTGAGAAAGGAACCTGGTGACAGGCCTCTCAGGAGGCCTCAGTGATAGCAGAAAATGCCTGCGTCTGTCCTTGAGGGCTCGGGAGACATCCAGGGCACCCCATCTGAGTCTTGGACTTGGGAGAACATCCCAACTCTTCTTTTTCTGCTCCTTCTCCTCCTGCTTCTCCTTCTCCTCCTTCTTTCTTTACAGTTGACCAAAGCACTGCTTAAGTCTGGCACCTGGTGTTACTGGGGATTGAACCTGCCACCTCTCAAAGACAAGTACTGTGCATCACCCTACCACTATCTCCCTGGCTCATCATCTTTACTTTTGACAGTCTCTTCTGATTGCTTTCCTGCAGGGACAAACTTCCGTTCCTATTTCTTGAATAAAAATATAGATGATACAAAAAAAAAAGCAAAAAAAAAAAAAAATCAAGCAGAAGTCATTCTGCTTCATTAGAGTTGGTGTTCTGGTATTTGTCCATCAAGGCCTCTCTTCATCAGAATCTGCAGCCGAGGTGCCGTTTTCTCTAAGCAGCCAGACCTCTTCAAATCCACCAGTAGCCCTGTTACTGTTCTAGTACTGTAGACGAGGAAACTGAAGTACGGAGAGCTGGGGCCAGGAGGTGGCGCACCTGGTTAGGTGCACATATTACAGTGCACAAGAACCCAGGTTTAAGTCCTTGGTCCCCACCTGTAGGGGGAAAGCTTCATTAGTGGTGAAGCTGGGCTGCAGGTGTCTCTCTGTCTTTCCCTCTTTATCTCCCTTTCCCATCTCAATTTCTCTCTGTCTCAATCCAATAATAAATTTTAAAAGAGAGAGAGAAAGGGAGAGAGAGAGAGAGAGAGAGAGAGAGAGAGAGTTTAGGCCACTTGACCACAGTTCCCCAGCCAGGAAGTGACATATCTCGGGGGTGGAGGGAGGGCACTGCACTGCTCCTGTAGCAAGAGTACCCAGCCTGCCATTTGCTACCTGTGTCTACCTCCAGGGTTGCCTGGGAGATGCCCAGTCCACCTGTTTGTGGGGAGTGAGGAGGTGTGCCTACCAAAATCTTCCCTTCCTTGCTGCAGAGGGACTTCTCAGTCTCTCTCTCATTCCCCCCCCTCTTGGGGCAACATCCAGCTTCCTGGGCTCAGGCTGGAGCCCCCACCCCTTGAAGTCTCCCTCTGACCTGCCTGCCCCCCCCCCACCCTGGCGCAGGTCAGCTGGTAACTGGGCCTAGCCCCTTCTCCCTGCCCCCACCTGGAAGCAGCAGTAATTGATGTTCTCAGAGGCAGGATGAGATCCGGAGTCATCAAAGGAAGATTAAATTATGCTCCCAGGCAGCCAAGGGGTTGTTTGAGGAAGGTTCTCAAACTGTGAGACTTGCAGAGAGCTGGGCCAGTGGTGCCCCAGCCATCCCCACCCCCACCCCCCTGTTTCTGACATTCACCCTCAGTGAGGTTTTCTGACTTCTAATTGGCTCTGGGAATGCTGCTTAAAGGAGCCTGGTGATTTCCTACTGAGGCCACTGGGTCCCAGCCAGAGCGGCCAGAGCGGCCAGAGCTCACAGGTCCAAGCTGCCGGCCCCGTATCCCCAGCTCCCAAAGACTGTGCTTGCTTGGATCCAGAATGTCTGAATGGAGAAGCTTCTGTTAGCTCACAGGAAGTGAGCAGATGCATTCCTATGACCTTGGGCCAGTCATCTGCAAGAACCTTTGTTTCTCTCCATTAGTGAAGTGGCTTAAAATAAATAAATAAATAAAGCAACAACAACAAGCCCAAACAGCAGAATCTTTTATTCAGGCAATACGTTGGGGTTTACGAGGTCATTATATAAAGCCGACCATCAAGGAGATGGAGGCTCTGGTTAAGGTGAGAGGAGGAGGAGGAGGAGGAGGTGGAGAGAAAGTGACCAGAAGACCACTCCCTGCAACTTAGCCTCTCTGTTGTCTTTTTCTTTGGATATATTTTAGCAGTTTTTATTTCTGCTTGGCCTCTCCATTACATCAGAACATACATTGTGCTGTATTTGCTGGATCCTAAAATCAATATGTTGGAAAAAGCTTGGAAGAAAAATCACAGTGAGAGGGTGCATTTGGGAAACTTAACATGCTCAATGCATTAAAAAATGTGGGACAGGAAAGTAGATTGCTTTCTCTCTTTCTCTCCCCACACTTCCTCCCTTGGGTTCTTTCTCCCTCTTCTTCTTTCTTTCTTTCTTTTCAGCCTGTTTCCTTTAAGCTGAATCGGGTTCAGTCAGTTTTTCTTGTTCTCTGCTGGGTCCAAGCCCAGATGTGTATTTGGAGCTGGAAGAACCCGAACAGCCATCCAGTCAGAGGAAGGAACTGCAGCAAGTGAAACAGGTGGGTCTTACTTCCTGTGAGCAGTGGGGGGATTCTGGGTACAGCCATCAAGTCACAGGAAGGAACTGTAGCAAGTGAAACAGGTGGGTCTTACTTCCTGTGAGCAGTGGGGGGATTCTGGGTACAGCCATCAAATCACAGGCAGGAAGTGCAGCAAGTGAAACAGGTGGGTCTTACTTCCTGTGAGCAGTGGGGGGATTCTGGGTATAGCCATCCAGTCAGAGGAAGGAACTGCAGCAAGTGAAACAGGTGGGTCTTACTTCCTGTGAGAAATGGGGGATTCTGGGTACAGCCATCCAGTCACAGGAAGGAACTGCAGCAAGTGAAACAGGTGGGCCTTACTTCCTGTGAGCATTGGGAGATTCTGGGTGGCTGGTCAGTTACAGAGGGGACACTGAACTTTATGTGCACCATTCATTTTTCAACCTGCTTATTTGTTCATCTGCTTATCAGTTCATCTTTCCTCCTTACCATGCATGCATTCATCTCTCCATCTATCTTTCCATGCATCCACCCACCCAAAGTGTCTCATGCTTTGTTTATATGATGAGTTAAGAGCTATGGCATCTGGCCTACTCTCAGGTCTACTTGTCTAAGAATACATTGGCCCAGAGACCATTACAACACAAAGATTAACTTCAGGGGCCAGGCAGTGGCATACCTGGCTAAGCACACACATTACAGTGCACAAGGACCCGGGTTCAAGCTCCCAGTCCCTACTTTCAGGGAGAAAGCTTCACGAGTGGTGAAGCAGGGCTGCAGGTGTCTCTCTGTTTCTGTCACTCTCTATGTCCTCCATCACTCTCAATTTATCTCTGTCTCTATCCAATAATACATAAATAAAACAATACCCCCCCAAAAAAACCCACAAAGATTAACTTCTTTGAAAGACTAACAGGAGAGGCCCATATAAGTTCCTGTGGTCACAAGAGAGGGCAAGAATGACTAAATTTGGGGATAGGTGGTGTTGCATCTGGTTCAATGCACATATTACTGTGCTCAAGGCCCTGGGTTCAAGCACCTGGTCCCCACCTGTGGGGGGGAGCTTCATGAGTGGTGAAGCAAGGCTGCAAGTGTCTCTCTGTCTCTTTCCCTCTCTACCTCTCCCTCCTTTCTCAATTTCTCTCTGTTTCTATCTCATAAGTAAACAAACAACCCCCCCCCCAAAATGGAATGACCAAAATTGAGGGTTTGCTCAATTTTGGGATTGTGGGATTGCTCAGAGAAGGTGGACTTTGTTGATTGGGAGGGGGTCACCAGGTGGAATTTCAGAAAGGCCTGTAGACCCAGGGGTGTGAGGGCAGGGTTTTCTGGGTGGGGGTGAGGTGGTGAGGGGTGGGAGATAAACTGGCTGGATTAATTTGGGTGGAACCCCTCTTTCCACTCAGGGACATTGCCGGTGGTCTCAGAGGGACTGTGGGCTTTAGGTGGGAAAGAGGGCACTCTTGAGGCTTGGTGCCTGCCTGCAGGGTCATGCTCACTGGTGCCTGAACTTACTTTGTTAGGAGTCTGAATTTTTTGCCTCTTGTGAAGGCTCCAGATGTTTAAGGGCCATTAGAGTCCTCCAGCTGTCTCTGCCCCAGGTGCTGGCTGTCACCTGCCCGTCTGCTCACTACCATTCCTGGGTTCAAGGCAGAAGCTGTAATGTTTTTTTTTGGGGGGAGCCCTCTCTGCTGCTCAGATTGTGGCTCTGGGTGGGGATGGAGAGACTTTCAGTAAATTTCCAAGGGCCAGAGGCTGAAACTCTAAGCCACCACTATCAGCTTAGGGACCCAGGTACAGCCCCAACCCTGGATGACCCAGGCAAGGGGTCATGCTTCATTCTCAAGCCCCAACTCCCCATCTTTGCACCTGCTGCACCAGATGATTGTGAGATATTCCCCATGGAACTAGGGAGCTCAGGGTAGGAGGGAGTGGGGGTCCCACAGGACTGAGTTTCAGTCACCATCCCATCATTTGCTATGTGTGGAATGTAGGACACTTGATGTCACCTGCTGCTGGGCTGTGCCTAGAATGTGTATGGCTCTGTGTTTCTTTCTGGGATAGACACACACACACACACACACACACACACACACACACACACACACACACACACACGGTATCAAAAGCCCACACAGTAATAGCATATAGAGTCCATATAATGCTAACTTGAAGGCCAGTCCTGGAGTGCCAGGTCTCTGAAAGGCTGAGCAAAGACAGAAAAAGAGGAGAAAGAGAAGTTTGTGGGAAAAGGGAGAGGAACTCCTTTGGCCCAGAACCCCCAGGTTGGAAGTTATTTTGAAGTCCTTCCTGGGCACCCAGCCTATGTCCTGGGTCCTGTCCATCACTGCCAAGCTCAACACGTTGCCAGGCAGCTTGGGCCCCAGCACCCAGGACCCGCCTAGAAGGGGGAACGGCAGCGAGAGACGCCCCCTGCTGGTGTCTATTGGGAACTGCAGCCCTCATCCAGGGCCCAGGAGGCGGAGTTTTAGAGGCGCCCCCCACGCCCCCTTGCCACCCCCAACACACACAGGGTCCAGTACAGTTTTTATGTGGTTCCACAAACTCCTCCACGAAGGACAACTGCCCTAGAACCTGAGGCGGCGGCATGAGGCAGCAGGGGTGGCGGGAGGACTTCCATCTGATTTTTAGTTGCAGTTCATAGGGGGCAGATGGCACTGCCCCCGTGTTCCTGGCATGGCTTCTTGCCCATGTGATGCCTTCAATCAGAGTTGTGGAGGACGCCCCCTCCCCAGAGCCTGGTGCTGTGACCCAGTGGGGTGGGCTAGGTGTCGCCCACTCGCCGCTGCAGGGTCCGAGCCATGCAGAGCGCAGGTCCAGTCTGAAGGGGGGCAGCGCCCGCCCAGCGTTGCCATGGGGACGTGCAGGCTCGGGGGTGCCAGAGTTTTCAGATATTTTAAAAATAGCTTGAAATCTGGACTTTTGTGCCATATTTCCCCAATTGTGTAGGCGACCCCTCCTCCCACCTTCTGGGATCCCTTTGTCTTTTTCTGCTCCCACCACCTCTGGCAGCCACACACCTCTCATCAGGTACCGCCCCTGGAGCAAGGTAGGGTGTCCCTGGGGTTGTCCCACACCTCCCCCCTGCTGGACCTCAGAGTTAGCTGAGCAGGGCTGCAGGGACTTTGCTTAGTGCACCTGTTTCAGGCTGCCATCAGCCTCTTGCAGAAAGGTGTCAAAGGAGGAAGGAGAGGGAGATAAAACAGAGCAGGGCTGGGGTGGGGTGCGAGGGGTGATTTCACAGACCCCAATATGAAGAATGGAGGGCACAGAGACCCAGGAAAGGCATGCCAGGTGCCAGGTGCCCTGAGGACACCCTCCCTCACCCTCACCCCCTGAGGACTCTACCATAGCCTTGTGGTTTCCCCTCTGTGATCATGCCATGGTGTGTGTGTGTGTGTGTGTGTGTGTGTGTGTGTGTGTGTGTATAATGGGGACCACCCTGTACTCTCTTTGTATCTTTTCTTATAATAAAAAATATTGTTATCTGTATTGCACAGACACAGCCAGAAATCTAGAGGGAAGGGGGAGACAAAGAGGGAGACAGACACCTGCAGCCCTGCTTCACCACTTGCAAAGCTTTCCCCCTGCAGGCGAGGACTTGGGGTTCAAACCCAGGTCCTTGCGCACTGTAGCATGTGCCCTCAGCCGGGTGTGCCACCACCTGCCCTCTTCTCTTAATATGTTTCACTTGCTGTCCCCAAGGAGGCCTCCTTCTCGCCTCCTCAAGTGTTGCTTCCACAGAGAAGGCTTCCAGAATTGAACCTGCTGGAGTCTAACCCCCACTCTATTTATTGCTTGGATAGAGACAGAGAAAATTCTAGAGGGAAGTGGGAGAGAGTGAAGGAGAAAGACAGAGACACCTGCAGCACTGTTTCACCACTTGTGAAGCTTTCCTCCTACAAGTGGGGAGCCGGGGCTCAAACCCAGGTCCTTACGCATAATAACCTGTGCACTCAACCAGGTGGACCACCCCCTTGGTTCAGTCTCCACTCTAGTAAGGCCTTTCCTCCCAGGCTGCGGGCTCTTGACGACTTTTATTAACACCTGAGATTATGCTTTTGCTTAGTATCTAGTTCCTTGATTTATTGGCCCAGAAGCCAGGTGGGCAAGACACCCAGTTTCTCTTCAAGCACCATGACCCCCAAGTCTTTATAGGAAGCTGCCTTTGCAGCATGACTCCCCCGCCTCCTTCTCTTTGTCTGGACTTGAGCTTCCTTGCTTGCAAGATGTGTTGAGAGGAGGGTGGGTGCCTTGACCTGTCACAGTGTGCAGCTATCCTGGGTCCTGGCGGGAGCTTGGAGAGTCTCTGACAGCGCCCCGCCCCCGGTGGGCCTGCAAGCTGCCTACTTCCTGCCCAGGGCCCCTACACAGGCCTGCTACAGTTGTCCCCCTTCAACCTGCCAAAGGAGCTGAGGGGAAAAGATGGGCTTCTGGGAGCAGATGGTGTGGGAGAGAAGAAGCCGCGGATGCCGGAGGGGTGTGTGGAGCCTGAAAAGCCTCAACTGGGCTGCCCTCTCCTGGTCCTGGGGCATCAAGCCTCCCCTTTTGGGGTGGTGGTGGTGGTGGTGGACAGATGAAGCTTTACTAAGGGCTCCTGCATTGCAAGGGACTTGGCTGTGGGGACCAGCTGGGTGACAGAGACACCTGCAGGCAGACAGAGAGCTCTGCTTAGGGTGGGTTGGGGTTGGGAGGTGCTGGGGGGATAGTCTAGACCTGTAGTTATTGAACCTGTAGAGTGTAGCATTACAGCTGGGTGCTTATCTTGGATGGGCGGTTCTTGGTAGCATACCCCAGGGCCCTGATGTCATCTTAGTTTTCTTTCTTTCTTAAGCATTTTAAAATTTATCTTTATTTAATGGATAGAGACAGCCAGAAATTGAGAGGAAGGGGGAGACAAAGAGACAGAGAGACACCTGCAGCATTACATCACCATTTGTGAAGATTTCCCCCTGCAGGTGGGGACCAGAGGCTAGAACCTGGGTCTTTGTGCATTGTAACATGCGTACTCAACCAGGTGAGCCATCACCTGGCCCTCCATTTCTCTCTCTCTCTCTCTTTCAATGTGATTTATTTATTTATTATTATTTAAAAAATATTTATTTATTTATTCTCCTTTTTTTTGCCCTGGTTGTTTTTTATTGTTGTAGTTATTATTGTTGTTGTTATTGATGTCGTCGTTGTTGGCTAGGACAGAGAGAAATGGAGAGAGGAGGGGAAGACAGAGAGGGGGAGAGAAAGAGAGACACCTGCAGACCTGCTTCACCGCCTGTGAAGCGACTCCCCTGCAGGTGGGGTATTTATTTATTTTTATTAAAGTATTGCTCAGCTCTGGCTTATGGTGGTATAGGGAGTTGAACCTGGGACATCAGAGCCTCAGTACTGCAAGTCTTTTTTTTTGTCTCCAGGGTTATTGCCAGCACTGGTCCTGGAGGCTTTTTTCCCTCTCCTATTTTTTACTGAATAGGAAAGAGAGAAATTGAGAGGGGAGGGGGCCATAGGGGAGAGAAAGATAGACACCTGCAGACGTGCTTCACTGCTTGCGAAATGACCCTCCTGCAGGTGGGGTGCTGGGGGCTCGAACCGGGATCCTTGCTTGGGTCTTTGTGCTTGGTACTATGTGTGCTTAAGCTGGTACACCACTGCCTGGCCTCAGTCCTGAAAGTCTTTTGCAGAATCATTATGCTGTCTCCCCATCTCATCTTAGTTTTGACAGTATAATCGATGGAATTCAGAGAGGTGTATAGCCTAATAGCCCCAGGGAGGGTCTCTAAGTCAGAGGAAAGACTCAGAACCCAGAACAAGGGGGTGGGGTGAGTGCCCAGCCTGCCACCTCCCAGACATGGAGCTATGGGCAAGTCACACGTGCTTTGGGGGATGCTTTGGATCCCCCAGCTGTGACATGGGAGCAGGGTCCGTGCCTGTGGGTAACACCTAGCACACGGTAGGCCTTCACCCATGGGTGTCGACTGCTTTGGTTGGTGGCAGAGGGAGCTCCTGAGGGCAGGGGACTAGCATCTTGGGGCTGTCTCCCAGCACTGGGGACGGCGTGGGCAGGGAACAAATGTTCGTCAGATGAATGAACAAGATGCAATCTGACAGGGATAAATGTCAGTTCCTGGACTCGGATCCAAGGGCCCAGCTGCACTTGGGTGTGATGGGGGGTAGGATGGGGGGAGTGGATGGTGAGGGCTGGGGGGGTGGAGGGAAGAAATGATGTTGCCACCAACAGTACATGTGAGGGGCGACTGAAGCTGAGGGAAATTTTGGCCAACCGGAGCTGGCTGCTGGAACCCACCAGGGCTGACTGGGGCAACCTTATTAGAGGCCCAGAGCTCAGAAGGAGGGAGTCCACCTCCTTTACAGAAGCTGCGAGAGCCACATACCTTCCCATGTGGCCCCAGCGGAGATTAAATGTGGCATCAGCAGGAAGGGTCAAAGAAATCGGCCACTGAGCCTGGAGAGGGGACAATCAAGGTGCCCAAGTAGGGGCATTCAGTTTGCCTCTTCCTCTTGCTTCAGGACAGTCAATGACTCTCAGGCTCTGTTTCCTCATCCGGAAATTGTGCAAGCTACAGTCTGGGGCCCAGTGACTGCTGGAAAGGGCAGGAAATGGGAGCTGGAGCATTTAGCACAAACACCCCTCTCCCTCCATAAGCAACTCCCCTCCCCTCCCTCCCGTGCTTTGGGGTTGTTCAGACAGAACAGCCCGCAGGGAAGCTGAGAGAGGAGAGGAGTGGGTATCTGTCTCTTTTGGGGGGTGGTCCCAGGATTACAGGGGTGACCCCCTCCACTCCCTCTCCTCTATTGCATTCTGGTCACCTTCCCTTTCATCTGCAAGTTTCTGAGTGTACGAGTGTGAGGTCACGTGTGTAAAAGGCTGGGCTATGGGTTGGTCTTCCTCCCATCAGCCTTGTGCCTGTTGTGCATCAGGCTCTGTGTGTGTGTGTGTGTGTCTGTGTGTGTGTGTGTGTGTGTGTGTGTGTGTGTGTGTGTGTGTCTTCTGCGCGCCATCTGGTGGCCACATGAGGATACCGCATGTAGCTCCTGTGGAATCAAATAGAAAAAGGTATATATATATATAAATCCTGGATCTCCAAAAGCTGAGAAATGGATAAATACAGCGTATACACACAGCTGGAATTCAGATACAAGCTACAACAGGAATGAATCCTGAAAACACTGTGCTAAGTGAAATAATCCAAATGCAAACAACACATATCATAATGCTTCATTGATGGCAGGTTCTTAGAATAGGCAGATTCATACATACAGAATGCAGCAGAGCAGTTACCAGGGGGCCCAGGGGGCCCAGGGGGAGGATGAGAAGCTGGTGTTTATGGGGCTCAGGATTTCTGTTAGAAATGATGACAATATATATATATGTATATATGTATATATATATATATACATATATATATTGAAATGGATAATAGTGATGGTATCTTGACATGCTGAGTGGATTTGATACTGCTAACCTGCCAGCTTAAACATGATTAAAATGGTGGCTTTTATGTGATATAAATATATATATACATATATATATATATGATCTGAAATGATTAAAAAATGTGGAATGCTTCAGAAATTTGCATGTCATCATCCATGAGCCAGGCATGCTAATCTAGGTAGTTTTCCAGTTTTAGTATATGAGTGGCTGAATGAACTCTGCTATACATATTTTAGCCCAATCCCAAAATGGCAGCTACTAGGGGCTGGGGGTGACTGAGTGCACACATTACCACTAGCAAGGACCTGGGTTCTAGCCCCTGGTCTTCACCTGCGGTGGGGGAAGCTTCATAAGTGCTGAAGCAGTGCTGCGCGTGTCTCTCTTCTCTGTCCCTCTCTGCCCACCCCCTTCCCTCTCAGTTCCTCTGTCTCTGTCAACAAAATGGGAGCCAGTAATACCTCACCACCACCATTCTGCTTTACCCCAATCCCCCACCAAAGATGGAAAATGGTTTCCTGGATGGATTTTTAGGCTTCACTCTAGCCTATGTCCCACCACCTTAAAATCTTTTTCCAACCAAGCAGACAGAGTATCTAAAACCTAAATTCTATCAAGTCTCTCTCTTCCCCCATCTCTCTTCTGTGTAAAATGCTGTCTAGTAGCACAGGCTCTGGTGAATATATATATATATATATATATATATATATATATATATATATATATACACACACACACACACACACACATATATACACCGTGGAGCACGTGGATGGAGCTAAATAGTTCATTTGATCCACAGAATTTTCTTCAAGAATGGGAGCTACTCACTGCCCTAATCCAGCTTTCTAGCCCTTCTCTCTACTCTGACACCATTTTCTCAAACAACATTTATATCCAACTTCAGGCAAGCTATCAAACTCAAGCAGAACTATCATAATTATGTGCCCCCAGGAACATGTCTAAGATGGACATTCTAGCTTTCTTCTGCCCTAAGATCCCTAATTTCATCTGCTCTATTCTTACTTTTTGGTTCCTGTTTATTGACCATTTTGTCTCAATTTGTCCTGTCACCTTCCAGACAGCAAGTTACAGATGCCACCATGATTCCATCCTGATTTCTCTGGGCAGATGACCTCACCAGTGTGTCCTGGAACCTCGCTCTCCAGAGCTCTGTCCCACTGGGGAAGGACAGAAACAGGCTGGGGGTATAGATCGACCTGCCAATGCCCATGTCTAGTGGAGAAGCAATTACAGAAACCAGACCTCCTATCTACTGTGCCACCCCCCCCCCAACAACCTTGATCCATATCCCCAGTGGGGAGACGTGATAGGAGGTAGATAAGAGGGCTCTGAACCCCAGCTCCATCAGCACCCAGAGAGAGAGAAGGACAAGGAGAGGGACATATAGAGGTAGCTATGTTGTCATAAGTGGCTTGGAGAGGAAGAGAGGATTGGATCAGGAAGAAAATGGGGCAATGATGTATGAATGTGGACAGATAGTTGTAGAGATGATGGCTGGCCCCTGTGGTGGCTTGCAGTGAGGAGACTGAAGATCCAGAGGCTGGTGGTGGGAATGGAGTGGATTTATACCCCTGTTGATATGTAGTTTTGTACATCAATATTAAATCACTAATAAAATAAAAAAGAAAAGGCAACATGCTCTCTAGGCTCCTTCCTTTGCCTTTCAAGATTGGAGCCCCACTAACATCTCCTCTCAGAACTTTCTATTTTTTTTTAAAAAAAATTTATTTATTTTGATTGTGTTGCCCTTGTTTTTATTGTTGTTGTAGTTGTTGTTATTGATGTCATTGTTGTTGCATAGGACAGAGAGAAATGGAGAGAGGAGGGAAAGACAGAGAGGGGGAGAGCAAGATAGACACCTGCAGACCTGCTTCACCGCCTGTGAAGCGACTCCCCTGCAGGTGGGGAGCTGGGGCCTCGAACTGGGGTCCTTACACTAGTCCTTGCGCTTTGTGCCAGGTGCGCCTAACCTGCTGCGCTACTGCCTGACTCCCCCTCTCAGAGCTTCCTGCCCTCATCTCCCCAAATGGCTCCTCAGTGTTGTCTTCTGGCCAACAGACCTCTGACCATGCTACTGATTCTGTCTTGAACCCTCTCAACTGTCCTCTGCTCAGATGTCACTTTTTCTTCCCTATTACTTCACTCCTTCCCACTCCTTCATATGCTGCCTGGCTTCCTGCTTTTATCCCCACTGCTCTAACCTGCTCCAGCGACCTGTATGTGCAGCACTCGGCATTATTTGGAATTACCTTTGCCATATCACTGCTTTATTCACCTGGCTGGGCTTTGGAGGGTACAAGGAGAAACCAGTCACATTTGCTTTGTTGCTTTTCTCTTGCCCTCCCTTGAAAATATCTCAGCCAGGTGTTGCTCCACTGACTTCTTCCAAGGATTAGATTGACTTCCGTTTCAGGTGCATAAAAAAAAAATTACTGAGGGAGTCGGGCGGTAGTTCAGCGTGTTAAGCGCATGTGGCGCAAAGCAAAAGGACCAGCATAAGGACCCCGGTTCGAGCCCCTGGGTCCCCACCTGTAGGGGAGTCGCTTCACAGGAGGTGAAGCAGGTCTGCAGGTGTCTTTCTCTCCCCATCTCCTGTCTTCCCCTCCTCTCTCCATTTCTCTTTGTCCTATCTAATAACGATGACATCAATAATAACTACAACAATGAGAAACAACAAGGACAACAAAAGGGAAAGATATCATTGAGGAAATGTACACTGAAGGAATTGGGGGTGAAACGTTGTGCTGTCTGAAACTCGCTTTCGAATAATTTGCTCAAAACAATGCATGCACAGGGACACCATCCAACACCAACAACTTTTGAAAATCTAGGTGGGGTGCTGGGAGGTATTGCACCCGACTGAGTACAAATGTTACCATGCACACGGACCTGAGTTCAAGTGCCCTGTTTCCACCTGCAACGGGAGGGCTGCCTGAGTGGTGAAGCAGTGCTTCAGGTGTCTATGTTGCCCTCTCTCAACTTCGGTCTTAACAAATAAAGAGATAAGAAAGAAAGAGAGAAAAAAGAGAGAGAGAGATAGGAAGGAAGGAAAAAAGTTCCTGGGGGGCTGGGTGGTGGTACACCTGGTTGAGTGCACATGTACAGTGCACAAGGACCCAGGTTCGAGGCCTTGGTCCCCACCTGCAGAGGAGGGGGAAAGCTTTGTGAGTGGTGAAGGAGGGCTGCAGGCATCTTTCATTCTCTCTCCTTATATCTCTGTGTCCTACCCTCTTGATTTCTGGCTACTTCTAGCCAATAAACAAAGATAATAATAAAAAATACAGAAAAAAAGCTCCCTGGAGTGGTAGATTCAACCCGCAGGTACCAAGCCCCCATAATAATCCTGGTGGCAATTAAAAGAATAAAAACTAGGTGGTGAGTATAGGATTTTTTTATTGCACAATTTGCACTCCCCTGCCCCCAGCTCTCTATGAATTTGAAATTTCTCACAAAAAAATTGGGCAAAGAGAAAACTACAACTACAACAATTTTTTTGGTCAAGTTAAAAAAAAAAAGCAGCACCAAAAAAGCGAATGACCCCCTCCAAAAATGGGCAGAGGATATGGACAAAACATTCACTTCAGAGGAGGTCCAAAAGGCTAACAAACATGAAACAGTGATCCAGGTCGCTGATTGTCGGAGAAATGCAAATAAAGACAACATTAAGATACCACCTCACTCCTGTGAGAATGGCATACATCAAAAAGGACAGCAGCAACAAATGCTGGAGAGGCTGTGGGGACAGAGGAACCCTTTTGCACTGCTGGTGGGACTGTAAATTGGTCCAGTCTCTGTGTCCAATTTGTGTCCAGATCCCTCTTCTGCATCATCCGCATCCCCGCCATCTCCATCATCTCCATCTCCCTCTTCTGCATCATCCCCATCCCCGCCATCTCCATCATCTCCATCTCCATCTTCTGCATCTTCTGAATCCCCCTGCCATCTCCATCATCTCCATATTTCTCTTCTGCATCATCTGCATCCCCGCCACCTCTATCATCCCCATCTCCCTCTTTTCCATCATATGCATCCCCACCGTCTCCATCGTGGGTTCATTGTTCTAATAGCCTTCTTGAGTTCTCCAGACTTTTCACCACAGAGGTTGCCCAATTGAAATTCCCACCAGCAGTGCAATAGGGTTCCTTTGACCCCACAACCTCTCCAGCATTTCCTGCTTTTATCTTTTCTGATGTCTGACATTCTCACAAGAGGGAAGTGGCATCTCAGTGTTGTCTTTACTTGCATTTCTCTGACAATCAGAGACTTGGAGCATTTCTCAAGTGTTTCTCGGCCTTTTGCATCTCTTCTGTGGTGAATATTCTGTTCATGTCCTCCCCCCATTTTTGGATGGGGTCATTTGTTGTCTTGTTGTTGAGATTTTCAAGTTCTTTATATATTCTGGTTATTAGCCTCTTGTCTGATGTATGGCATGTAAAGATCTTCTCCCGTTCTGTGTGGGGTCTCTTGGTTTGGGTAGTAGATTCTTTAGCTGTCCAGAAGCTTTTAAATTTTATGTAGTCCCGTATGTTTATGCTTGTCTTAGTCTTCTTTGTAATTAGATTCGTTGGGGGGGATAGGACACAGTCTTTTGGTGGTGGGAATGGTGTTTATATACACTCCTATTAATTTGTAGTCCTATAAATCACTATTTAATTAACGTGAGAGGGAAAAATTGATTGTATGTCTTAAACTTTTTAAAGCACAGACTGAATCTTTTTAATACATAGGCTGAGTTTTTGATATGTTGACTCTGAAATGCCTTGACCAGGGAGAACAGAAGCAACTAGTGGCACAGCTATATACAAGATGTTGAGTATTATACAGCAAATCCTAACAAAGGGACTTTTCTAAGTTAACCCAATTACCAAATAATGTGATGATAACAATGACTATCTATTGTCTTCTTGAACCCTAAGAGAGCAGGGACCTCACATTTTCACTCTAGAGCCTATATTTACCCCAGTCCTGGAAACTTAGGGTGGGGCACACTTTCCTGCATGCTTGTCTCAATTCATATCAAAATATATTGCATCCGCCGATGACAACCTAATCAACGCAACGATTGCCACCTCAGCATGCTTCATTTCAGACTGTATCCCGAGACTTCAGGTGTGGAATGCGAAACCTTCAGCTTCATTACTAGGGTGAGACCTTTCCTTTCACAGTATTCTCTAATTCCATTCCAGGTGGTTCACTTCCTAACAAAGTCCCAAAACCTAGATATAGACCAGCTACCCTGAGATAGAGCGTATGTTCACATGTATCCATATAGCTGAAAGCAAAAGTACACAATAGTCTGCAGTGAGTACCCCCAACACTTCATCTGCACTGTTCCAGCCTTTAGGCCCACAGTTGTTCAACAATTTGTTTGGATTTGCATATTAACTATCTTTTCAGCCACCAGGTTCCAGATGCCAAGAGTATGCCAACCAGACTTCCCTGGACAGACGACCCCACAAGTGTGTCCTGGAGCTCCGGTTCCCCAGAGACCCACCCTACTAGGGAAAAAGAGAGGCAGGCTGGGAGTATGGATTGACCAGTCAACGCCATGTTCAGTGGGAAAGCAATTACAGAAGCCAGACCTTCCACCTTCTGCATCCCACAACGACCATACTCCCAGAGGGATAAAGATCCCACAATGTCCATACTCCCAGAGGGACCCCACAATGTCCATACTCCCAGAGGGATAAATATTAGGAAAGCTTTCAGGGGAGGGGATGGGATATAGAGATCTGGTGGTGGGAATTGTGTGGAGTAGTACCCCTCCTATCCGGTTTTGTTAATGTCTCCTTTTTAAAATTAAAAACAACAACAACAACCAACCAACCAAAAAACTCCCAGTCCTGTCTAAATAGAACTATTTTTTTAAAATATTTTATTTTATTTATTTATTCCCTTTTGTTGTCCTTGTTGTTTTATTGTTGTAGTTATTATTGTTGTTGGATAGGACAGAGAGAAATGGAGAGAGGAGGGGAAGACAAAGAGGAGGAGAGAAAGATAGACACCTGCAGACCTGCTTCACCGCCTGTGAAGCGACTCCCCTGCAGGTGGGGAGCCGGGGTTCGAACCGGGATCCTTATGCCGGTCCTTGTGCTTTGCGCCACCTGCGCTTAACCCGCTGCGCTACAGCCCGACTCCCTAAATAGAACTATTTATCTCCAACCCACTATAAACTTTCTCCCTGGAGGGAGAAAGAAAAGAAGATGAAAAAGAAAAAAGAAAAAGAGAAAGGAGGGAGGGGGAGATTATTAATTTTTCTTTCAGTGAGTGCTGGCTGCCAGATGGGGCTCAGTGTCGATAAATTTTCCCTCCTCTGTCTGTGCACTGAAGGCCACCCTGGCCCCACCTCCACTGCACCCCTGGAATTTTTTTAATATTTATTTTCCCCTTTTAGTTGCCCTTGTTTTTTATTGTTCTTGTTATTGATGTCGTCGTCGTCGTTGGATAGCACAGAGAGAAATGGAGAGAGGAGGGGAAGACAGGAGAGGTGGAGAGAAAGAGAGACACCTGCAGACTTGCTTCACCTCCTGTGAAGCAACTCCCCTGCAGGTGGGGCGCCGGGGGCTGGAAACTGGATCCTGACGCAGGTCCTTGCACTTTGCGCCTCCTGCGCTTCACCTGCTGTGCTCCCTCCCCTGGAATTTTATAGTCAACAGTACGCCCC
Organism: Erinaceus europaeus; assembly: GCF_950295315.1. Taxonomy (NCBI): domain Eukaryota; kingdom Metazoa; phylum Chordata; class Mammalia; order Eulipotyphla; family Erinaceidae; genus Erinaceus; species Erinaceus europaeus. The sequence goes on from NC_080178.1 coordinate 12,023,126, forward strand.
TCGGCAGAGCCCTCTGGGTCTCCGGGATGTGGAAGGGTCACCAGCCTCCACTTTCTCTATCCAGCTTGGGGCCTCTGTGAACCTATGGGTATTCTGTTCCCAGAACCCCAAGAACAGGAGTGAAGAGAGGCTTCATTTCCTTCTGTTATCACAAGGGCTTTGCCGCACAGCTGTCATAGGAAGGAAGAGGTCAGAAGCCTCACTGGAAACAACTCTGACTGCCCTAGACATGAGGCACTCCCTTCCCAGGCGTTCCCAGGCATGGCCGCGGGCACTGAGATAGTCTGAAATAGTGGGAATTGTGGCCAGGGGAATGCTCAGTGGGTAGAACACAGGACACGTGTGTGTGTGTGTGTGTGTGTGTGTGTGTGTGTGTGTGTTGAGTCTGGAGTTCGTCCCTGGCACTGTCTATGCCTGGGTGGTGTTTCAGTTTGCTTTTTCCCTTTCTCTCTCTCTCCTTCTCCCTCATTTTCCCTCCCCCTTTCTTTCTTAATAAGCAATTAAAAATGAGTAGAGGACCAGGGAGATAGCTCAGCTTGCTAGCAGCTGCTCCTATACCTGAGCCCAGTAGGTCATAGGTAAGATGCCTGATGCCGAAGGATATATAAATGTGACTGATGCTGGAGGATATATAAATGTGACAAGACTCTTGGTTTGAAATGAGAACTACACATAAAGCTTGAATTTTTCCTCCCTTTCCTTAACTCCTCCCTCTATCCAATCCTCTTGCAAATCTTCCTGGCTCCACCCCACCGGGGGACCTAGTCCTGCCTCATCTCTCTCTCTTTCCTTCCCTGTCTCCTTCCTGCTTCAGGTCACCTTCTCCTGTCTTCTGGGTCTCTGCACAGTCATTGTCCAACTGGTCTCCTGCTTCCCTTGCTGTCTCCTATAATTCCTTCCCAACCCAGAAGCCACGAGGGTGTTGGGAACCTGAAGGCAAGCTGTGTGGTCCTCTTCTTAAATCCTCCAGGTCCTACCTCCCAGCCTCTGTTCATCTGTGAAATGAGACCATTTTTGGAAAGATGGTAGTTTAAGGTGTACTAGGTTAAGATGACAGCTGGATACAATATTTTATTTTATTTATAAAAAGGAAACACTGACAAAACCATAGGATAAGAGGGATACAACTCCACACAATTCCCTTCACCAGCACTCTGTATCCCATCCCTTCCCCTGATAGCTTTCCTACTTTTTATCCCTCTGGGAGCATGGACCCAGGGTCATTATGGGGGTGCAGAAGGTGGAAGGTCTGGCTCCTGTAATTGCTTCCCCACTGAACATGGGCGTTGACCGGTCGATCCATACTCCCACCCTGTCTCTCCTTCCCTATTGGGGCAGGGTTCTGTGGGGCTCCAGGACATATTGGTGGGGTCGTATGTTCAGGGAAGTCTGGTTGCCATCATGGTAGCATCTGGAACCTGGTGGCTGAAAAGAGAACTAACATATAAAGCCAAACAAATTGTTGACTAATCATGGACCTAAATGCTGGAGTAGTACAGATGAAGAGTTGAGGGCGGGGTCCTCTGTTTTGTAGATAGCTAGTAGGCATATTTTAGTTATAGTCCAAAGGGCCTGTGGCTATCCTAGTTTTTTTTTTTTTTTTTTTTCCCTGAGCCTGAAATCTTACATATAGGTGGATCCAAGTTATTGGGGGAGATGGATATCATGGCTGGAAAAAGGACCAGAAAGCTGGATTAGGGAAGAGAGTAGACCTCAAATATGGGAAAGGTGTATAAATATTGTTGACTGTAAACCCCATCGATTTTATGTGATCTGAGGCTCATATTCAGTTTAGGAGCCTATGTGACCTCTGCATCCCTGTAGATCTGAGCTCACATTCTGTGGTCATGAGTAGGAACATTCCAAGCTGTCCCAATATTGACCCATCTTCCTCAGGTGTAGCATAGAGTATGTTGTCCAGCCTCCCTTTGGAGGATGGAACATTCTCTACTGTTATTGATCCAAGTTGAGGGCAAAGTCTTATGGGGGCCCACTAAGGGTTCTGTTTTGTTGTTCCTGATAAAGATAGCTGGTAACAATGGAGAGAGGGATATATTCTAGGTCTAGGCCCATCATGTTTGTTTGGGAATCCCGAATAGGGCTCCAACTGATGGGGTGGCCTGCTAGTGACTAAAGAGTCATTGTTAAAGTAGGAGCTGGGGACAGTTCTATCCATACAGATACCCCATGTACTGAAAAGAGGAGGACTGAGGGCATCTAGACTAGGTTAGTTGAAAAAAAAAATCACTTTTTGTCTTATCTAGTCAAGGAGGCATTTCCTTATATAGCTTGATGTTTAAGAGAACTTAAAAGTTATTTGTTTTGTGAGAGAGACCAGAGCATAGTTTTGGCGATTTGTGGTGTTGGGGAATGGAACCTGGGGCCTCACCATACAAGTTCTATGCTCTACCCACTGAGCCACTTCCCCTGCTACTTGAAAGACTCGAGGATTTACCTGACAGGTTAAAAGTCTATTCCAGTGTCATCCACAGCAGCTATTTCACTGAGCAGATATTCCAGCAGGACTCTACTTTGCCCTCTGCCATGGGGGTGGGGGTCCCTCCTTTAGCGAGTGCTCCTGCCATAAAGATTCAAGCCAGTGACTGGACTTGGGAGGGGACACTGTCCCAGGACTCCCAGGGAGGGTTTATTCCAAGGCCTCTTGGGGGAGAGGTGTTTTGCAGTTGGTGATTGAAAACAGACTAACTTTGAATTGAGGAGAGTTTATTAAAAGAATCAAGTTTAGAACTCAACCCAAGAATAGTTCTCCTTTGGCTTTGAGAGAACTGGTCCACAGATTGGGTCCTGGTATAGAGATGTCATATACTCTTGTGTATGTGAAAGGAGGATACAGTTAGCATTTATTTGAGGAATACTACAAAGTAGAGAGAATCAGGAGCTAACATGTTACAATCCTGGTGTTATCTTTATGTTGAGGCAACCACTATGATCATTAAGTGTTTTTCATATATAAAATAAAGTAATATATAACTTTTTAAAAAAAAGTTTATTTTACTAGAGCCCTGTTCATCTCTGACTTATGATGGTGCTGAGGACTGAATTTGGGACCTCAGAGCCTCAGACATGAACGTCTGTTGCAGAACTTTTATGCTGTCTCCCCTGCAAACTTCTTTTTCTAGTTCTCCTGTTAACCTGTTCACCAAGGAACTGGTAGTCAGTTGTCATGGTCATGCTAGTCTTCCTGGGTCCTTGATGGTTTATGAATATCATGTCTCAGGTCACTGTGGTCTGCTTTTTTCAGGAACTTTGAGGAATGACCTTTATAACATTTTATTAGTGATTTAATAATGATTAACAAGATTGGAGGATAACAGGGGTATAATTTCATATAATTCCTTCCATCAGAGTCCCATATCTCATCCCATTTACTGGGAAGTCTCCTGTTCTTTATCCTTCTGGGAGTATGGACCAAAATTATTTATGGGGTGCAGAAGGTGGAAGTCTGGCTTCTGCTGAACATGGACATTGGCAGGTCAATCCATATTCCCAGCCTGTTTCTATCTTTCCCTAGTGGTGTAGGGCTTTGTGGAACAGAGCAAGCAAGTGCTGACTTTTAGCTCATACTTATGTTCAAGAAAGATGGTGGCTTCTGGTTGATTTATTTGAAAATCTCCAGCCCCTTTAACAGGAAGGTGGATAGATAGACACCTGCAGAACTGCTTCACTGCAGGAAGGGTGCTGGAAGCCCTAGGTGTGGGGGCAGTGGGCTAATCTCACTCAGTTCCAGGCCAAGGACCAGATAGGCTCAATAAGCAAAGCTGTCCTAGAAGATGGCTTCCATGCCAGTTCTGCCCACTCTTGGAACAAGAGCCATCTTGGAGCATGCTGGGAGATAGAACACAGGACTTGGTAGAATGGGGTCCTGAGTTTGAACCCCAGCATGTCATGTAGCGAACTGATGTCTGTTCTCTCTTATTAATAACTCATCTCTAAACAAACAAACAAACAAACACACCAGGAAAACCAGAGAATCATCTTGGTTTAGGTGAGATCCATCCTGACCAATCACGTGAGCTGTCCCTTAAATGGGGGATTTTTGTAAAGAAGACCAGAGGCTATAGGAAGGTGGTAGTACTCCTGGTTTGCAATGAGAACTATGAATTGTGTTGGGGCTGGGTGGTGGCTCACCTGGCTGGGTGCACATGTTACAATGTGCAAGGACCTGGGTTTGCATCCCCAGTCCCCAGCAGCAGGAGGAAAGTTTCACCAGTGGTGAAGAAGTGCTGCAAGTGTTTCTCTTTTTTTTCTCCTTCTTTTCCTTTTCCTTCTTCTTCTCCTTCTTCCTCCTCCTTCTCCTCCCTTCCTCTTTTAACTAGATAAAATGGGGAAATTGAGAGAGGACAGGGAGACAGAGAGAGTGAGAGGAAGCTAGCCAACTGCAAACCTGCTTCATCGCTCGTGAAGCGACTGCCTGCAGGTGGGGAGTAGGGGCTTGAACCTGGGCCCTTGTGCTTGGTAATATGTCCACCACCACCTGGTCCCCTCTTTCTTTCTCTCCTTCTCTATCTCCTCCTTTCCTCTTGATTTCTGGCTGTCTCTCTCCAATACATGATAATAATAATAATGTTGGGTGTAGATAGCATAATGGTTATGCAAAGAGATTCTCATGCCTGAGGTTCCAAAGTCCCCGGTTTAATTCCCCTCACCATCATAAGCCAGAGCTGAGCAGGGCTCTGTTTATTTATTTTTAAACAACAAAAACAAAAACAAAGAACTACACATAAAGCCTGAAATTTCCCTCCCTTTCCTTAGTTCCTTCTCCGTCCTCCATCCAATCCACCTGCAAATCTTCCTGGCTCCGCCCCACCGGGGGACCTATCCCTTCCTCATCTCTCTCTTTCCTTCCCTGTCTCCTTCCTGCTTCAATCACCTTCTCCTGTCTTCTGGATCTCTGCACAGTCGTTTTCCAACTGGTCTTCTGCTTCCATTGCTGTCTCCTATAATTCCTTCCCAACCCAGAAGCCACGAGGGTGTTGGGAACCTGAAGGCAAGCTGTGTGGTCCTTGTCCATCTGCTGACTCCCTCCCCCCTGCTTTACCTTTATCTGCAACCACTTAATTAGCTGCTTCGTGATTTACATTCAGCTGTTTTCTGTTCCAGGAGGACATACACCTGGAGGAGCAAGGGTCTTGCCTGTCTGGGTCAGCAGATCTGTGAAGAGGAAAGGAGTTGGGCCAGTGGAATAGCTCAGCTGGATAGTGTGGGGCTTTGCCATGTGTACAGCTCATGTTCCAGCCCTGCCTCTGCCATGCTGCCGCTAGCTTCACTTCTGTCGTCTCTTTCACTCTCTCTCTCTGCCTTCTTGTCTCGGTCAAGCAAACCAAGAGACCAACATCGAACCGAAAAACCAGGGTTATTCTCCCTCAGTACTGACTTGGCCTGTTGGCCCCATTCATCATAGAAGTTGGGGGGGTGGTGGGGGGAGGGGAAAATGCTGACTTTCAAGCCACAGAAATGTGATCTTGGAATTAGCTCTTAGCTTCAGTTCTCCAGTCAGGTGGTAGAGGAGGGAGTGCGCCAAGGGGCTCAGGTATCACCGTCTTTTCCTTTTCTCACACTGACCCCTGGTGGCCATTTCTACACACTACACCCAGCCTTGCCAAACCCTTAAGTCAAGGATTCTGTACTAGAGAACCCCGCTAGAGGGCAGTAGACGGTTTAAACCTCTAAGATGCAAAGCAGCTCTTTTTTCCCTTCCAGGGGATTGGGGTGCAGACAGCAGAGTGAGAGAGTGAGCCAGCCATTTATTAGGGCTGGTGGAAAGCAAGCTAGAGTCAGTGACAATAGAACACATTTAATTAACCAGCACATTTAACTAACAAGAACTTAATTGGCATTATTTTTTAAAATTTCTTTATTGGGGAATTAATACTTTACATTCGACAGTAATTACAATAGTTTGTACATGCATAACATTTCCTAGTTTTCTATATAACAATACAACCCCCTCTAGGTCTTCTGTCATCCTTCTTGGACCTGTATTCTCCCCCCCTCCCCCCGAGTCTTTTACTTTGGTGCAGTACACCAAATTGGTTTTTTTTTTTTTTAGTCTACCTGCATGTTAGCCATCAAGCTCAAACAGAAATCATTAGTCATGGGACCCTAGCAACCCCTTAAAATAGAATTCCTAGCTTTTTACCGCCCTAAAATCCCTATGCTCCCTCGCTCTCTCCCTATTTCCCTGCTACTGTTTATTAAACATTGGCTCTTCTTACTGTCTTCAGACTCTGTCATTTATTTATTTATTTTTTCATATTCACAGGTAGCTTTATTTAGTATTTAGAAAAATATATACAATAACTGGAACCTCAGTTATTTATTTATTTTTGACAAGAGCACTGCTCAGCTCTGGCTGATGGTGGTGTGGGGTTGGGTGGGGGGATTGAATCTAGGACTTCGGAGCCTCAGGCATGAGAGACTGTTTTCATGACCATTATGCTATTTACCCCCGCCTTTCTTAATATCTTACTGTTTTTCAGCCACCAAGTTGCAGATGATACGATTCCATTTGGCTATCCCTGGGCAGATGACCTTACTGTTAGAGGTAGTAGTTTTTAAAGTTCTTTTTATGCAATAGTTTTAGAAGCTCTTTTTTAGTTTAGTTTCTTACAGTGTGAGATGGAAAATTCCTTGCCATTTCCCCCTGACCACAGGACTTAATCAGTAAACCACAAGCTGTTTACCAAGACCCTGCATGCAGGCGAGGCTTATCAGGACCTTTGCACAAGGAAACTGTTTACCAGAAGGTTACAGCCAATGACAAGGGGTGACAGGGGGATGTGGTGACCATACTCTGGCTAAGTTTTATTGGTTGTGTGGTTTTGAAATGTTTAAAATTAGCCCGCGCTTTGCTTTGAATGGACCCCGCTTTCTGCCTGGTTTGAAATGATTGAATTCTGTGTTTTCTATAGCATATTATTGGATATAGGTTGATAAGGTGATGTGTTCCCCCCTCCCTGAGTGTATTCTGAAATCCTATAAATTGTGTAGTTTGAGCCTTGTTCAGGGTTAAGCCTGGTGGACTGCTGTCAGTCACCTCTCGACCCAGATTTGAATTCGTGAATAAACATCTTTGCTTTCTTGCAGTGGATGGTGGTTTGATTTCTGCTTGCTAACATTTGGAGGCCCCAGCGAGATCTCCTCAGACGGGGATTCCTGAGGACACCCCATCCCGGGTCCGGACCCTAGGAGGCCTTGGAGGCTCTGCCTGGCGCCGGTAAGTCAGGCCTGATTTTAGTGCATGGTACCATCTTGTGTTTTGTCTCCGCGGATTGGGTAGAGGCTTATGGATTGTGGGACGCCATGGTAATCCCAACCTCAGCACTGGAGGCGACGGCCTCTCGGTTGCAGGAAGGGGAGCAGGAAGAGACCGGCTGGCCAGGGTCTCGCTCCCGAACTAGTGTGGGGTGTGCCATGCCGCACTAAGGCTGGGTAATTCCTGAGACTGAAGTCTGACGGACCGTAGGGACGAGGACAGAAGTCAGAGGCCAGGTGCCAGTATAGCCAGGCCAGATGTGGGGGCTGAGACCTGCACAGTCAGAGGACTGGGGTTTGGCACTGGTTCGATGGTACTGCAGCTGCCAACAAAGGCTGCAATGGGAACCGCACCGCCCAGGGGGCTCAGGAGCTTTTCGTGGCAGGATTGGCTCCTACTGTTTGGCCCTGTTGCCGGCAGCGGCTCCACGGGGGGAGCTGTCGTGGCAGGACTGGCTCCTCTTCTCTGTGGCCGTCTCTCTCTCCCTCTACTGTTTGTTTGTGGCCTCTGCTCTTCTCTACACTTTGGTGATTCACGAAGAGATTGACCTTGCCAGTGCAACTGATGGAGTCCGGCTGGAGCTACTCTCCAGTGATTCCTGAAGGCCTGGCTTGTGATATCCTAGTAGTGGCGGCTGGTCAGGTAATCACCCACTCTTGACTGAATGAATGGTCTGTTGTGAACGCTCGTGTGCGTGTTGTGTGCCTTGCGGTCGATTGACTATGGGGCTTGATTGGGCTCTAACCTGCATGTTTGTGGAGTCGTCTCAGCTCAGTAGAGATTCTCAATTCATTGAGACTGAGGCCGGGGTTCACACGGCTACTCCTAAGCTAAGACTCCTTAAGGCTCCGCGAGGGGCCCGACCAGGCGAGTACAGTTGATTGCCTGTTCCCCCCCAGGGAGCAGTTCCTTTTTTCCAGTGTTGTCTTTGTCTTCATCTGTGTCTGTGTACTCAAGCATAGCAACCTGGAGTTCTCTTCAACCGAGGCTCTGTGCCCCCCTCCCCAGCAAGGGGGAAAGCCCAAGTGGACGCCTTTTGGGCTGATAGGAGGGGTACGGGAGGAAGAGAAGGGTGTGTGGTGCGCTGGACGGCGTGTCAGCACATGGGTAAAAGGGACCCTAGGGGTGATTGCTGGAATCATTGTTATACTGTTTGTTTTTCTTTTGTTTCATTTTGATGAGATGGGTCAGAGCCCGTCCAGAGACTATCCGCTCACCCCTCTTGAATGTGTAACCAAGAATTTTTCAGATTTCTTGAAGAGAGCCGCTGGGTTCGGAGCCCGGGTGGACATTTTCACACTGAAGAAGCTGTGTGAGAGGGAGTGGCTAACCTTCGGGGTTGGCTGGCCTAGGGCAGGAAGCCTTGACCTGGGAACATGCGCGGCGGTGCACAATGTTATCTTTGGGAACCCTGGGCACCCAGACCAGATGCCCTACATTGAGATCTGGTTAGGTATTGCCCACAACCGGTCCAAGTACTTGCAAGAGTGCAAGGGAAGCTGGAAGCAGAAGGGGAAGGACAGGGGTGCGTCTGGAATGTTTGTGACTGAGGGGAAACCCAGAGGCCGGCTTCCTGTGAAGCCCACCGCTCCGGTTTTCCCCGAGGCCCCTGAGTCTCCCCCGAGGGTGAGGAGGTCTAGGAGTGGATACCCCCATCCCTATCAGGTTTACTCAGGGGTTCCAAGAGTCCCAACCCCAGAGAGAATTCCCCAGGTGCCAGACTCCACCTCCATCATCGGGCCCCGCCCAGAGGTTTTGAGTCCACCCCACACTAGAGTAGGGACAACATTCGGACCAGAGCCCATATCCACTGGAACCTTCCCCCTGCGAGAGTTGGGGGAAGTGGATACAGGGAGGCGGCCTTTGAAGACGTACGTCCCCCTTAGGACGTCTGATTTGTATAATTGGAAGAATCAGAACCCCCCTTTTTCTGTTGACCCAGAGGGGGTGGCTACCCTACTCAAATCAGTTTTTTATACTCATCAACCCACTTGGGATGATTGTCAGCAGTTGCTGAATACATTGTTCACTCTGGAGGAGAGGGAGAGAATTAAGACAGAGGGAAAGAAGCAGGTTCAAGATCAGCGAGGGGAGCCGGCCATGGACCAGGGTCTGATTGAAGAGGTGTTCCCTCATTCCCGGCCAAGGTGGGACCCCAACACAAGCGCCGGACATGATGCCCTCACCAGGTACCGCCAGACTCTATTAAGGGATATCCGAGCTGCGGCCCAGAAGCCCACCAATTTGTCTAAGGTGACCGAGTGTAAGCAGGGCGCGAACGAGAGTCTGACTACCTTTTTAGAGAGGTTATACCAGGTGTATAGAACCTGGACGCCTATAGACCCCAAGGCCCCTGAAAATGGGCTGGCAGTCGCCTTCCAGTTCGTGGCCCAGTCAGCCCCAGATATCAAAAAGAAGTTGCAAAAGCTAGAGGGTTTTCAGGGGAAGTCTTTCTCTGAATTGTTGGCAGTAGCCCAGAAAGTTTTTGAAAATAGAGAAGACCTGACTACAGCCACCTTAGAGCTAAATAAGAAGATGACCAAGGTACTCCTGGCCCAAGAAGGAGGCCGGAGGGATGAGGGAAGGGGACCCAAGAGAAACAGAGAACCGGCTAAGGGTCGAAGCTGCCCTCCAAAAAAGAGTAAATGCCATTTCTGCAAGGAAGAGGGACATTGGAAAAAAGATTGCCCAAAACTCAAGACAAGAAAAAAGAGAGAGGAGAAAACTCCCTTGCTAGTAGAACTGGACTGAGGATGTCAAGGCTCCTCCAACCCCCGGGAGCCTAGGGTAAAACTCTCAGTAGGGGGAAATTTAATTGACTTTCTAGTAGATACCAGGGCCACTCATTCAGTACTTCAGCAACCAATTGGACCTATTGAGAAGAAAAAGGTTAGAATTATAAGAACAACAGGGGAAGCTAAGAGTTACCCAAAGTCTGTAGAAAGAGTTGCAGGACCAGGCTTAGAGACTATTACTCACTCCTTCCTGGTCATTCCTGAGTGCCCTGAACCCTTGCTGGGACGAGACCTCCTGCAGAAACTACAAGCCACTATTTCCTTTGAGGCCAGTGAGGGGCCCGTAGTTCAGGCAGGGGGAGGGGATCTTGCTTACCATGCCAACAAGGGAAGAATACCGCCTTTATGAAACCCCAAAGGATGCAGGTAACCAGGACTTGTTAACTCTGTGAAAACAGAAAGTCCCGAGAATATGGGCTGAGACCAACCCCCCAGGGCTAGCCAAGCGCATGATGCCTATAGTAGTTCAATTAATTAGCTCAGCTACTCTGGTTCACGTCCGACAATATCCCATGAGTCGGGAAGCCCAGAATGATATCAGGGGCCATATCCGATGCCTGAGGGAGGCTGGCATCCTGGTACCCTGCAAATCGACATAGAACACGCCCCTCCTGCCAGTTTGAAAGCCTGGAACAGATGACTACCGTCCAGTACAGAACCTGCATGAGGTTAACAAAAGGGTAGAGACTATCCATCCTACAGTCCCCAACCCCTACACTCTCCTCAGCCTCCTGCCCCCCGACCCAACATGGTACAGTGTTTTGGATTTGAAAGATGCTTTCTTCAGTCTTCCCCTAGCCCCGCAGAGCCAGCCCATCTTTGCCTTTGAATGGACAGACTCCAAAGAGATTTGGGACAACTGACTTGGACCCGACTGCCCCAAGGTTTTAAGAATTCTCCTACTTTGTTTGATGAAGCTCTTAGTAAAGATTTGCTGACATTCCGAGGAGAGCACCCCGAGTGCAGCCTTCTACAGTATGTGGATGACCTGATGGTTGCTGCCCCCTCCAGGAAAGACTGTGAAACAGTAACCAAGGACCTGCTTGAGGTATTGGAGAACTTGGGGTACAGGGTATCCGCTAAAAAGGCTCAGCTGTGTACCCAGACCATAACCTACCTGGGCAATCAGGTCAAAGAAGGACAACGGGCCCTGTCTGAGGGCAAGATACAGGCCGTCCTGAAGATCCTGACCCCCACTTCCAAGAGACAGGTCTGAGAGTTCTTGGGGGCAGTGGACTACTGTAGGCTATAGATCCCAGGGTTCGCTGAGCTAGCAAAACCCCCCTACACTGCCACCGGTGGAGGCGATACACCCCTGAAATGGACTGAGATGGAAAAAAGGGCTTTCCAGGCACTGAAGACATCCCTGGTGAGTGCCCCTGACCTGAGTCTCCCTGATCTTAACAAACCGTTCCAGCTGTTTGTAGCAGAAAATGCCGGTGTAGCTAAGGGGGTGCTTACTCAAACCCTGGGACCCTGGAAGAAGCCTGTCACCTACCTGTCTAAACGATTGGACCCAGTAGCCGCAGGATGGCCAGAGTGCCTATGGACAGTGGCAGCAGCCGCCCTGCTGGTAAAAGAGACTACCAAGCTGACTTTCGGGCAGACCCTAGAAATCGCCATGACCCACAACCTGGCCAGCCTACTTCACTCCCCTCCGGACCAGTGGATGACCAACTCTTGGGTCACCCATTATCAGGTACTGTTGCTGGACCCACCTTGCATTACTTTTAAACAGACTGCAGCTTTAAATCCAGCCACCCTGCTCCCCAACCCAGAGGAGGATGTCATCCATGATTGCGGAGAGGTTCTGGAAGCCCTGACCTCACTGAGAGCTGACCTGATGGACGTCCCACTGCCAGATACACAGGAGACCCTCTACACGGATAGAAGCAGCTTTGTGGAAGACGGTGTACGGTATGCGGGCGCTGCGGCAGTCACGAGCCGGGAGGTCCTGTGGGCTGAGGCCTTGCCTCAAGGAACATCAGCCCAGAAGGCGGAGCTGATCACACTCACTCAAGCACTCAAGTGGGGAGCAGAGAAGGTGAATATTTACACCGACAGTAGGTACGCTTTTGCTACCGTCCATGTCCATGGGACTCTGTACCGAGAGAGGATTGCTGACAGCCAGGGGAAGAGCTATCAAGCATGCCCAATAAATATTGATCCTGCTGGCAGCTGTTTGGGGGCCAGAAAAGGTTGCTGTCATCCATTGTAAAGGGCACCAGAAAGATGACTCAGAAGTCTCGTGGGGGAACCGGCTGGCGGACCAGACAGCCTGGGAGGCGGCCCAAAGACTAGTGGGGACCCAGGCCCAGTTGGTAGTGGCTACACCTGAAAAAATTATCAAAGGAGAAAAGCCTGAGTACTCTGAGCAAGAAGAGAAGCTGAGCCAGAAGCTTGGGGGAAAACCCAACAAAGAAAGATAGATCATCTTGGCAGATGAGAGAATTCTGCTACCCTAGTCACTGGGAAGACAGGTGGTCACTCAGACACATGAAGGTACCCACTTGGGGGGAAACAAATTGGCCAAGTTAATCAGTAAATTCTATTTGATAGTTGGTCTGCACAGGATTTCCCAGAGTGTGACAAGCTGATGTGCCACGTGTGCTAGAGTCAACGCCAATCCTGTGCAGGTGAAAGAGCCTGAAACCTGGTGGCGGAGAGAAAAACCTAGAGAACACTGAGAACTAGACTTCACCAAGATGCCTGGGACTCGAAGAAGATATAAGTACCTCTTAGTTATGATAGATACTTTTTCAAGATGGGCTAAAGCTTTCCCAACTAAGAAAGAGATTTCCCAGATAGTGGTGAAACAATTGGTCTTTAAAATTATCCCCAGGTTTGGGCTCCCTTATTCACTGGGGTCTAATAACGGCCCGACATTCATTGCCAAGGTCACCCAACAATTGGCTGAAACTCTAAAAATCAAGTAAAAGTTACATTGCATTTATCGCCCCCATAGTTCGGGGCAAGTAAAAAAAAAAGACTATTAAAAAAAGTTTAACCAAGTTAAAAATAGAGACTGGTGGGGACTGGGTTTCTCTCTCACCTTTTGCCTTGCTTAGAAGTAGGAATACCCCCTATGTGTCTAGATTCACCCCTTTTGAAATCGTGTATGACAAGCAGCCAACCCTGGTACCCCAGATTGAGGCTAAAAAATTGGCTGAGGTGTCACATGACAGTCTCCTTAAGTCTCTACAGGCCTTGCAGGTGGTGCGTGAGAAGGCCAGAGCTGCTGTCCGGGACATGAAACCTGGAACCCGGAGGGAGGAGAGCCAAGGCCGCACCCCCTTGTTTGAGCCTGGTGACTCTGTGCTGGTAAAGAAGCTGCATCCTGACCACCTCGAGGCCCGGTGGGAAGGACCATACACCGTGGTCCTGAGTACGCTGACTGCTGCAGAGGTCGCCAGGAAGCACCACTGGATTCATCACCACCGTCTGAAGAGGTCTGCCACTGACACACCCGGAGCAGAGGACCTGAGAGGAGGATGGCGTGCCGTGCCCACCAGAGATCCAATGAAGGTCCGGCTGGTCTCCTGTTGACCCTTGTGCTTTTGCTTTGTTCCGGCTTGGGTCTTCATGCCACCCATCCCCGAGTGTCCTCACTGTTCATGTGAGAACTAAGAAATAAAAAAGGGAAGGTGATTGCCAGCCTGCCAACTGGTGGGCAGCCTACATTTGCCTTTGATTTGTGTGATTTGTTTGGCACAAATTGGACCAATATAGTCGAACAGTTCGTGTTTGAGCAAAGAGATAGAAAAGAGAAGACAGTCTCTAGAACTGTGGACACTACAGACAGGGTGCGGCTCCATTGCTCCAAAGAGTCGCCTTTGGGACAGACCCTATTATGTCTGCCCCAAAGAAGGCGGCCCCACCAAATGTAAAAGATCTCTGGCGACAAATATTGATAAGCACTTAAAGTTCTCAAAGGTGACCCATCCCGGCGCCCCGACTGAGCCAGGTACTTGCAACTTAAGGGACTGTAACCCTATGGAAGCGAAGGTTGAGACTTGGCACGAGACTGATTCATAGACGGGAGGGAGAACGTGGAGCATCAAGATACCCTTCCTTAAGAGTGTCTCTGAGACTTTATTCACTATCCAATTGTGGGTGCTACCATGGACTCAAAATCCTATTGGGCCCTTGAGGCCTATTATCTTAGGTGAAGACCCCTGTCCCAGTTCCCCACCGTCTTCGGGGACAAGGAGAAAAAATGAAACTGATAAAAACCAGACTGACATTGTACCAAGTGGCACTAAGCCACCTGACATAAAATCTTTACATCCCAGGGTGAAGCCACTAGTGAGAACCGTGGAATTAATGTATCACCTCTAAAATGAGTCTGACCCTAAAATAACTAGAGACTGCTGGCCGTGTCTGCACCCTGAGCTTCCCTATTATATAGGCGTGGCTGCCTTTGCAGATAATGGTAGCCAGAAGGAGGACATTAGGAGACTAACTTTATCCTCCGGAAATTCTCAGAGTTCTGAGTGCAAGTGAGGAGTGCAGCCCCACATGACCTTGGGAGATATTCAGAGAAAAGAAACTTGTGTTGTTACGGCCAGTTTTAAATTGGACTCCTCCCCCTATAGGGGCAATTGCAACCAGAGTATCAGAGTTAGTAAAACCCAGGAGTGGGCCACTCTCCTCAAGGCCCTCGAGGGAACCTGGTGGGCCTGTACTTCAGACATGACTCCCTGTATCACCCCTTATGGGATGACTAAGAAGGACCTCTGTGTTTTGGCCCACATTCTGCCACATGTATACTATTCCCAGGGTAAGGCAGGGTGGGCGCACCTTGAACGGCAAAGGACGGACCACCTCAGGCCAGTAAGACAGAAGCGCGGCATCCTGGTAATAATTCCCTTGCTTGCAGGGGCAGCCATAGCAAGATCAGTGGCAGTAGGAGCTACGGCCCTGGCCAAGGAGACCACTTTAGTAAAATTAGATCAGCAAATCAATCAAGATATGGCGACACTAGAGGGCACTATTGAGTCCCTGGAAGAGTCACTATCCTCCTTGGCCAAGGTGGTCCTGCAAAATCGTAGGGGGCTTGATTTGCTATTTATGAAACAGGGAGGATTATGTGTGGCCCTAAATAAAGTCTGCTGTTTTATGCCAACCACTCTAAAATGGTAAAAAAGACTTTAAGTGAAGTTAAGACAAAAATAGAGGACAGGGCAACTGCCTGAGAAACCTGAGCGAGGGCAGCTGGTTTACCAACCCATTCTCTTGGTCCCCTTGGTTGACAATGCTGATTAGTTCTCTGGCGGGGCCTTTGCTCACCCTGCTCCTCATTTTTACCCTGGGTCCTTGTCTGTGGAAATCTTTGATCTCCCTAATCCAGAGACGAGGTAAAAAGGTAATGCTCCTCGAGACTTACCTTAAGACAAGATATATTGAGACTTATTCAGAAAAAGAAGAAGATAAATCAAAGATTTGATTCTTAGCTAAGACTAGTGGGGAATGTTAGAGGTAGTAGTTTTTAAAGTTCTTTTTATGCAATAGTTTTAGAAGCTCTTTTTTAGTTTAATTTCTTATAGTGTGAGATGGAAAATTCCTTGCCCTTTCCCCCTGACCACAGGACTTAATCAGTAAACCACAAGCTGTTTACCAAGACCCTGCATGCAGGCGAGGCTTATCAGGACCTTTGCACAAGGAAACTGTTTACCAGAAGGTTACAGCCAATGACAAGGGGTGACAGGGGGATGTGGTGACCATACTCTGGCTAAGTTTTATTGGTTGTGTGGTTTTGAAATGTTTAAAATTAGCCCGCGCTTTGCTTTGAATGGGCCCCGCTTTCTGCCTGGTTTGAAATGATTGGATTCCACGTTTTCTATAGCATATTATTAAATATAGGTTGATAAGGTGATGTGTTCCTCCCTCCCTGAGTGTATTCTGAAATCCTATAAATTGTGTGGTTTGAGCCTTGTTCAGGGTCGAGCCTGGTGGACTCTGTCAGTCACCTCTCGACCTGGATTCGAATTCGTGAATAAACATCTTTGTTTTCTTGCAGTGGATGGTGGTTTGATTTTTGCTCGCTAACAGGTATGGGTTGACCTGTCAACATCCATATGCAGTGGAGAAGCAATTACAGAAGCCAGACCTCCCACCTTCTGCACCCCATAAAGATCTTTATTCCACACTTCTGAGAGGTATAAAGAATAGGGAAGTTTCCAATGGAGGGGATGTGATACAGAACTTGTGGTGGGAATTGTGTGGAACTATACCCCTCTTATCCCTTGTCAATCATTATTAAATCACTAAAAAATCTAACAATAAAAAAGAAAACACTTCACTTTCTTCTTGTATTTTCATTAAAAAAACTTATCTTTACAGGGGGCCGGGTGGTGGTGCAGTCTGCTGCTGGTGGGGGAGCGGGAGGCTCAAACTCAGGTCCTTGTGCATTGTAACACATGAGCTTAACCAGGTGCATCTCCACCAGGCCCCCATAGTTCACTTTTTCTGTATCTTGTCTAAGAAGTTCTCATCTATTTCAAGATCAAGAAGATAATTTTGTTTTCTCTCATAGTTATTTATATGCTTGGATCTATAACCCATTTGGAATTGAATTTTGCATATGGCTAAAAAGTAGGATCACAGTTTTCTTTTTTCTGTTTGATCCCACTGTTATTTATGTCTAATTAAAAATATCTCAGGGGTCGGGAGGTAGCGCAGTGGGTTAAGTGCACGTGGTGGGAAGTGCAAGGACTGGCTTAAGGATCCAGGTTAGAGCCCCGGGCTCCCCACCTGCAGGGGAGTCACTTCACAAGCGGTGAAGCAGGTTTGCAGGTATCTATCTTTCTCTCCCCCTCTCTGTCTTCCCCTCCTCTCTCCATTTCTCTCTGTCCTATTCAACAACATCAACAACAACAATAACTACAACAATAAAACAGCAAGGGCAACAAAAGGGAATAAATAAATATTAAAACAAAAATATCTCAAGGCAGGAGAAATAGCTCACCTGGATAGCATTCTTGCTGTGCCACGCTCTCCATCTAGGTTTGAGCCCAGCCCCCACTGCACTGGAGGAAGGCTTGGTGCTGTGATTTCCCCTCCCCCCATCTGAAAAAGTCTATCTGAAGCAGTAAAGCCTCAAACAAACAAAGAAACCCCAAAGCAAAGCAAAACAAAAATAAGTTCATAGATGAAATGAAAGACCCAGAAGAGAGGGAAAGGTAGATAGATAGATAGATAGATAGAGAGGAATATGGAGTGAGGTCACAGAGGAGGCAGGAGGGCCACTTACAAGAGTCACTGTGGGCTTTGGCCTGACCAAGGTGGAAAAGATGCTTAAACTCCTTGAGCAATGGAACAACAAGCAAAGCTCTTTCTCATTTACCTCCCTCCCCCCAAGTCATGCAAACAAAAGGCTTTGTTGTCTGGTTCTAGTCATGTCAGGAAGCTGTTTCTCCCTCTGGGGACTGCCTTGTCCCCAAGGGCCCACTCTCTCAGTGATCTGAGAAATGTCTCACGGCCCAGGGTCATCCTAAGGACAAGAATGGTGCACCCACTAATATCCAGAATGATGTATTCTGTAGTCCACCCCCCACCAGCTTCCAGAAATTAATTTTCTCATTTTGTGGAGAGGCGATCTACTTCTCCAGCCAGACTCAAAGGTCCTAGGCTCCTATGATGCGACTTAATGATCCCAGAATCCAATAGGTGGATATGCTAATAGGCTAGGAAGAGCCAAAGGCCTTGGGAGGCTCCAATGGGCTGGAGTAATGTATCCTTCTGTTTGCAAATAAAATCAGCAGAGGCCTGTGCTGGGCACCGGATCAGAAGAAGAAGACGTCAGTGGCTTTCGGAAAAGTCTCTCAGTGAAGGCTGGAGGCCTTCTCAGTTGTGGGGAGAAAGGTTTCCCTGAACTCTGCCCAGCTGAGACTTCCACAAACAGACTGGGAAGGATGTTGCGTATGCTTCTCTCCCAGAAACTCCCAGCTCTTCTTTTTTGGTTGGGACATTATTAATCTAGAACATGGGTGGGAATAATAATTAAAACAATTATCATCTTTATTTATTGGATAGAAACAGCAGAAATTGAGAGGGTAAGGGGAGATAGAGAGGGAGAAAGACAGAGAGAAACCTGCATCCCTGCTTTACCACTTGCAAAGCTTTCCCTTGCAGGTGGGGACTGGGGTTTCAAACCCAGGTAATTGTGCATTGTAACATGTGTGCTCAACAAGGTGTGCCACCACACAGCCTCAATAACATTTTAGGAGAGGGAGAGGGAGAGGGAGAGAGAGAGAGAGAGAGAGAGAGAGAGAGATAGAGAGAATAAAAGAGAACACAGCACTGCCATTACTGCCCCTTCCTCTAAAGCAGTGGGGGCCAGGCTTGAACTTGGTTTGTGCACAAGGCAAAGCATCTCATTATTCAAGATATTTCATTGGCCCAGAATCCTATCATCTATCTATCTATCTATCTATCTATCTATCTATCTATCTATCTATCTGTCTGTCTATCTATCTATCATCTGTCATCTGTCATGTTGCAACCACATCCAATTCACTTTCTGGAAAACTCTCTGGATTCTACTCCCAAGTGCTTCCAAAGGCAGGGGGCATGTTTGTGTACATTTCTCAGTCAGTAAGGAGAAGTTGTAACCTGGGCAGAGTTTGTCTTGCTCAGATCTTGGCTTGCTTGACCCCCTTTATCTTCTTTTTACCACTTTATAGGACTTTCTCCAGTCTGTTCCAAGGTAAGTGACCTGCCATGGGGTTGAGCAAACAGCATGTAACAGTTATGTAAAAAGATTTTCATGTCTGAGGCTCTCAGGTCCCAGGCTCAATCCCCAGCACCACCATAGACCAGAGGTGAGCTGTGCTCTGGTCTCTGTGTCTCACTATTTCTCTCATTAAGATAAATACAATTAGCAACTGGTAGCACAGCTATATACAAGATGCTGGGTATTATACCCCAAACCCTAACAAAGGGACTTTTCAAAGTTAACCCAATCACCAAATAATGTGATGATAACATTAACTATCCATTATCTTCTTGAACCCTAAGACAGCAGGAACCTTACATTTCCACTATAGAGCCTATATTTCCCCCAGTCCTGGAACCTTAGGGTGCAGCCCACTTTCCTGCATGCTTCTCTCAATTCATATCAAATAATATTGCATCCGCGGATCATAACCCAATCAACGCAACAAGTGCTACCCCAGCATGCTTCACTTCAGACTGTGTCCAGAGACTTCAGGTGTGGACCCTTCAGCTTCATCACTTGGGTGAGACCTTTCTTTTCATAGTATTCTCTAATTCCATTCCAGGTGTTCCACTCCCCGATAAAGTCCCCAAACCTAGATATAGTCCAGGTCTCCTGAGATAGAGCATATGTTCACACATGCCCATAAACTAGGGAAAAATATATACCTGAAAGCTGAAGTACACAAGAGCTTGTAGGGAATACCCCCCAACTCTTCATCTGCACTATTCTAGTCTTTAGGTCCATGGTCGTTCAACAATTTGTTTGGCTTTGTATGCTAACTCTCTTTTCAGCCACCAGGTTCCAGATGCCAGCATGTTGCCGACCAGACTTCCCTGGACTGACGACCCAACCAATGTGTACTGAGCTCCACTTCTCCAGAGACCCATCTTACTAGGGAAAGAGAGAGGCAGACTGGGAGTATGGATCGACCAGTCAATGCCCATGTTCAGCAGGGAAGCAATTACAGAAGCCAGACCTTCCACCTTCTGCAACCCACAACGACCCTGGGTCCATAATCTCAGAGGGATAGAGAATGGGAAGGCTGTCAGGGGAGAGGATGGGATATGGAGATTGGGTGGAACTGTACCCCTCTTATCCTATGGTTTTGTTAATGTCTCCTTTCTTTTTTTTTAAATTTTTTAAAATTTATTTATTTATTTTTCCTCCAGGGTTATTGCTGGGCTCGGTGCCTGCACCATGAATCCACCGCTCCTGGAGGCCATTTTTCCCCCTTTTTGTTGCCCTAGTTGTTACAGCCTCGTTGTGGTTATTATTGCCATTGTTTTTTTTTTTATATTTATTTATTCCCTTTTGTTGCCCTTGTTGTTTTATTGTTGTAGTTATTATTGTTGTTGTCGTTGTTGGATAGGACAGAGAGAAATGGAGAGAGGATGGGAAGACAGAGAGGAGGAGAGAAAGATAGACACCTGCAGACCTGCTTCACCGCCTGTGAAGCGACTCCCCTGCAGGTGGGGAGCCGGGGTTCGAACCGGGATCCTTATGCCGGTCCTTGTGCTTTGCGCCACCTGCGCTTAACCCGCTGCGCTACCGCCCGACTCCCTATTATTGCCATTGTTGACGTTGCTTTGTTGTTGGATAGGACAGAGAGAAATGGAGAGAGGAGGGGAAGACAGAGAGGGGGGGAGAAAGATAGACACCTGCAGACCTGCTTCACTGCCCGTGAAGCGACTCCCCTGCTGGTCCTTGTGCTTTGTGCTACATGCGCTTAACCCGCTGCACTACCGCCCGACTCCCTCTCTTTTTCTTTCTAAAACATTTCCTTGGCCTTCAACTTTACTTGTCTATTGTCCACTCAAGAAAGTTCAGTCTGACTTTCATTATCTCAATTTTGTTCTCACTTACTTTGATTCATACACATACTCAGCCTTTCTTTCTTTCTTTTTTCTTTTTTTATTTAAGAAAGGATTAATGAACAAAACCATAAGGTAGGAGGGGTACAACTCCACACAATTCCCACCACCCAATCTCCATATCCCACCCCCTCCCCTGATAGCTTTCCCATTCTCTATCCCTCTGGGAGCATGGACCCAGGGTCATTGAGGGTTGCAGAAGGTAGAAGGTCTGGCTTCTGTAATTGCTTCCCCGCTGAACATGGGCGTTGACTGGTCGGTCCATACTCCCAGCCTGCCTCTCTCTTTCCCTAGTAGGGTGGGTCTCTGGGGAAGCAGCGCTCTAGGACACATTGGTGGGGTCTTCAATCCAGGGAAGCCTGGCCAGCATCCTGGTGACATCTGGAACCTGGTGATTGAAAAGAGAGTTAACATACGAAGCCAAACAAATTGTTGAGCAATCATGGACCCAAAGCTTGGAATAGTGGAGAGGAAGTGTTAGGGAGGTACTCACTGCAAACTCTAGTGTACTTCTGCTTTCAGGTATATATTTTGCAGTAGTTTATGGATACGTGTGAACATAAGCTCTCTCTCACAGAAACTGGTGTATATCTAGGTTATGGGACTTTGTTAGAAAGTGAACTACCTGAGATGAAATTAGAGTGTACTATAAAAGGAAAGGTCTCACCCGAGTAATGAAGCTGAAGGGTTGTCATTCCACACGTGAAGTCTCTGAGCTAAGTCAGAAAGATAAAGATGAGTATAGGATGATCCCATTCATGAACAGAAATTGAGTAAGAAGATCTGAAAGGGAAACTAAAAGCAGGACCTGATCAAATTGTAAGTAGGGAACCAAAGTAAAAACCCTGTGGTGAGGGGTAGATATGCAGCTTCCTGGGCCAGTGGGGGGTGGGAGTAGGTGGGAGGGATGGGTCACAGTCTTTTGGTGGTGGGAATGGTGTTTATGTACACTCCTAGCAAAATGTAGACATATAAATCAGTAGTTGATTAATATGAGAGGGGGAAAATCAATTGTATGTCTCAAAGTTTTTCAAAACACAAACTGAATCTTTTTAATATATAGGCTGTGTATTTGATATGCGGACTCTCTGAAAAGCCTAGACCAAGTAGATTAGAAGCATCCAATAGCACAGCTATATACAAGATACTGGATACTGTACAGCAAACCATAACAAAAGGACTTTTCAAAGTTAACCCAATTACCAAATAATGTGATAATAACATTAACTATCGATTGTCCTTTTGAACCCTAAGACAGCAGGAACCTCACATCTCCACTATAAAGCCCCTACTTCCCCCAGTCCTGGAACCCTTGGATAGGGCCCACTTTCCCGTATGCCTTTCCCAATCCATATCAAATAATATTGCATCTGCCGATCACAACCTAATCAACGCAACGATTGCCACCTCAACATGCTTCACCTCTTTCTTTCTTTCGTCATCCAGGGCTATTGCTGGGGCTCGGTGCCTGCACCATGAATCCACTGCTCCTGGACACCGTTTTTATTTTTTCCCCTACTTTTGTTGCCCTTGTTGTTGTTATTATTGTTATTACTGCTGTTGTTGCTGTTGTTGTTGGATAGGACAGAGAGAAATGGAGAGAGGAGGGGAAGACAGAGAGGGGGAGGGAAGGATAGATACCTGCAGACCTGCTTCACCGCCTGTGAAGTGACCTCCTGCAGATGGGGAGCTGAGTGTTCAAACCAGGATCCTTATGCTGGTCTGTGTGCTTTGCATCATGTGCGCTTAACCCACTGTGCTACTGCCAGCCCCCCCCCCATACTCAGTCTTTCTATACATTTTTCCCCCTCCAAACCCTTACCCTGTTTGGGTCACACTCTCCTGAAGCCCCAAGACCATAGACACAGTGGTGAGCTGGTCTGACCCAAGAGTCCTCCTACTGACTTGGAGCAGATTCTGCACAGTGAGTTTTCTCTGCCCAGTGCATACATAAGTCCTAACATAATGATATGAGCTAATGGAGTATAGAAGTGTCTTAGAGGGCTTCCCCTGTGACCAGGGGAGTACTTGTGCTCATCCAAAAATGAACTTAGGAATGACACAATTCCAACAAGACAAAATATAGCCATGAAAGAATTCCCCCCCCCCAGGTACTGCCAGCCATTTCTACACATTCTTAATCCCTTTATTTTCGGTTATTCTGTTCTGTTCTGTGTTGAGATCTTCTTACAAACACATCACAATCATATTATAAGCACATATGCTGAAGATAAAATTTTGGGAATTTCCCTATCAGGTCCACAAACTCAGAGACTTTTTTTGCTCCGCTGGGTAGGGCATGGAAGTCCGAGGCAGAAAGCAATTTTTCAGAGAGTGATGCTGTCTCTCATGTTTCTCCTTCTTAGCTTGCCATCCAGGAATTTCACTTTCAAGGCAGGTCAAATGGTTGTGTTGGAGGGCAGTTTAGGGAAAACTACACAACTCCTTCCTGCTGTACTCTGCAGGAAGCTGAAAGAAAGGCCTAAGGCAGGCAGGGCCAGAAGCACATCCTGTCCCAGCACTCACTTCCTCCCTGCCCACAAAGGTCATATAATACAAATGAAGACAGGTATGAGAATATGGAGAACAAAGGCTGAAGCACATCCCTTGAGCGTCCTGCTCTTCCTCTGGAGAGATTTTAAAACTTGAAAGACCTGGAAGCTCTGGACCTGTCATCTATCTATCTATCATCTACCTATCTATCATGTAGCGATTATCTACCAATCATGTATCGATCATTTATCTACCTACCTATCATCTATCTATCTATCTATCTATCTATCTATCTATCTATCTATATATTCATCTATCTATCTATCTATTCATCTATCTATCTATCTATCTATTATTTCTTGGGTCTACACACCTACAGGGCTTGTATTTTCCTCTCCTTTTTTGTCTTTAATTTCTTTCAATAAATGCTCATGATGGTCACTCTGATTTTTCCAAGTAGGAGACAGTCTAGAAGCCCATGGGAGGGAACTGGGGAATGGCCCCAGTTAACAGCGCCTCTCAGCTCTCCCCCTTCAGCAGTTACACTGTCTATGCTATTGCACATCTGGGCTTGGCTCATTGTCTGTGATCCTGCAGCTCCCTCCAGTGGCTTTTCTCTGTGGCTTGTTCTCATTGCTGCTCAATAGAGCTCTGGCTGACTCACAGACAAGCCAGGAATATATAAAAATATTTACTTATTTTATTAATTTGTTATTATTATTATTTATTTTTTGAATAGAGACAGCTAGAAATTGAGAGGGAAGGGGGTGATAGAGAGGGAGACAGAGAGACACCTGCAGCCCTGCTTCACCACTCGCAAAGCTTTCTCCTTGCAGGTGGGCATGGGGGCTTTGAACCTGGGTCCTTGAGCACTGTAATGTGTGCTCAACTAGGTGGGCCACCACCTGGTCCCCTATTTATTTTATTTTAATGAGAGAGAGAGAGAGAGAGAGAGAGAGAGAGAGAGCAGAGCATTGCTCAGTTCAGTCTTATGGTGGTGCTGGGGGAGTGAACTTGGGACCTTGGAGTCTCAGGCATGAAAGTCTTTGGCAGAACCATGATGCTGTCTCCCTAGCTTGCCAGGAACATATATTGCATAGAGAGAGAGAAATTGAGAGGGGAGGAGAGAGACAGGGAGAGATACAGGAACACCTGCAGTATTGCTTCACTGCTTGAGAAGCTTTCCCCTTGCAGGTAGGGACCAGGGTCTCGAAACTAGGTGCTTTCTAATGGTGACATGTGCTCAACAGGATGTGGCACTGTCTATCTGGCCTGAATACACACTTACTAAGGATTTCTGCTGTTCTCAGCCAGGTCCAGGGTCCTCTGAGCTGTTTTGCTGGCTGTGGCAGCCACGTGAGCTATCTCTGCATCAGCGTGGCTCAGCCTGGCTATTTCTGGAAGCCCAGGGCTATGAATCAGCCTACTGTCGTGTGGGAGATGACCAACACTCCTTTGTAGTCTCAGACTTTATTTTTGGTCTGGCTCATCAATCAGGGTCTTTATCAGAGAAAGCAGCTTAGCAAATCCAACACCAGGACTCCTCCGGCTGCTTTCTTGTCCTGATAACTATAATTTTGGATCTCATTCTAGGAGCTGAATATCCTAGGTTGGTGTATCTCAGATTCTCATGTGCATGTGAACTGACGCTGTTAAAATACAGATTTTGATCCCCAAGGTAGATGGAGAGCTGAGATTATAAACACCTTTTAATTTTTTATCTTTATTCATTGGAATCAGAAATCAGGGAGATAGAAAAAGAGACACCTACAGCACTGCGTCACCACTTGCAAAGCTTTCCCTCTGTGGGTGGGGACTGGGGGCTTGAGTCTGGGTCCTTGTACATTGTAACATGTGCACTCAACCAGGTGCACCACTACCTGGTCCCAACACCTTTTTTATTTTTTAAACTTTTTATTAGTGATTTAATAATGATTAAGAAGATTGTAAGATAACAAGGTTACAATTCCATATAGTTCCCACCACCAGAGTTCCATATCCCATCCCCTCCATTGGAAGTTTCCCTATTCTTTATTCCTCTGGGAGTATGGGCAAAGATCTCTATGAGGTGCAGAAGGTAGAAGGTCTGACTTCTGTAATTGCTTCTCTATTGGACATGGACATTGGCAAGTCGATCCATAACTTAAGCCTTACAAACAATTTTTATTTCAGGTAAATTAAACTTTATTGAAAACAAAACATGTTAGGAGAGAGAGAGAGAGAGAGAGAGAGAAAGAGAGAGAGAAAGAAAGAAAAAGTGTGAGATTGACTTACATATTGCTCACATGGTAGTCCCAGAAAGAGCAAGAAAGAGCAAGGGAAGAGATTGTGGTCAGGGCCAAAGCACCAGAACGCTCTTAGGCTCTGGCTTTTAAATCAAAACCCTGTTTACACCTTCTAAACCAGCCCTGTAACCACTAAGATGTCTGCATGGTACCTTCCTCCTTCAGCATTCCAGCCACACCTGTAACCACTCCCATTTTTGGATGGTGCCTTTTCTTACTCAACATCCCTCCCACCCCCAGTATGGAACCAAAATTCTTTTTGGGATGTTGAAGGACGGAGCTTCGTGCTTCTGTAACTGCTTCCTGCTGACAATGTGGGCAGTTGCCTGGTCAATCCATACTCCTAGACACACCTGTGCTGTCCCTAATATTCCCCTAGTAGGGTAGGGCTCTGGAGAGATGAGGTTTCTGGACACGTCACCATGTGGTCATCTGAGTAGGGAGGTCAGGCTGGGGTCGAGGCAGCATCTGGGACATGGTAGCATGTGGAAGCTTGGTTTTTCATGAACTTGTCACAGCTGTAGTCATTCATTTGTGACCAGCAAGAAATACACAAGACCAGGACAAACAAAAACTTGTACCAAGTTAGAAGTGTACTTGAACTAACTAAAATATCTTTATATATAATTTTAGAAGGTCTTTATTACAAGTAGGTGTACCAAGGTACTATCTTAGGTCAATACTCAAGATAATGACATGATAAAATAATTACCACCTCTTTAGTATGATTTTAAGGCCGCTTAAACAATTTAATCACAATTATTAGAACTTAGTTTACTGCTAGAATTTTAGCTTTTTAAAAAATCTTTATTTATTTATTTATTTATTTTGAATAGAGACAGAGAGAAATTGTGAGGGGAAGGGGAAATAGTGCGGGAGAGAGGCCGAGAGACACCTGCAGCCCTGCTTCACCACTCATGAAGCTTTCCCCCTGCAGGTGGGGACCAGGGGCTTGAACCCAGATCCTTGCACACTGTAATGTGTGCGCTCAACCATGTGTGCCACCACCTGGTTCCTTACTGCTAGAATTTTAGTAATTCACTCATTTATAAAGCTAACACAAGTTTATTTACTTGTTTACACTCTTATTTAGCTGTGTTTTATCTCTCATGTAACACCCTTGGAGGGCTATGACTAAGTCAGGGTGGATATAGTAGACTAGTATTAGATTTTTACATTTTAAAACTCTGATATGGCAACTTAAGAGTCAGTAACAGAAAAAAAATTACAGTACAGTAAATCTCATATAGTTGCTTATGTGTGGAAAAAAATCTTAAAAAATTTTTTTTTGCCTCCAGGGTTATTGCTGGGGCTCAGTGCCTGCACCATGAATGAATCCACGGTTTCTGGAGGCCATTTTTTCCCCTTTTGTTGCCCTTGTTGTTGTAGCCTTGCTGTGGCTATTATTGTTATTGTTGATGTTGTTCATTGTTGGATAGGATAGAGAGAAATGGAGAGAGGAGAGGAAGACAGAGAGGGGGAGAGAAAGCTACTCCCCTGCAGGTGGGGAGCCGGGGTCCTTACTCCGGTCCTTGTGCTTTGTGCCACATGCACTTAACCTGCTGTGCTACAGCCCGACCCCCAGAAAAAAACAAATCTTTTAAGTTCTTTCATTTTATACCAGTTTAAAATATCTCTCTTTAAAAAAAACTCTTCTCTTTAGACTAAATAATTTCACTCAATGGAAATGTGACAAATGTTAAGTTTTGTATGAGAATAGAAATGCACAAAACAGCCTTAATTAAGTCTTAAGATTGAGACACATCTTAAGTGGGAGTGACATACTTCCCTGGTGAAAAAGATAAATTCAAAAAGAAAAGAGAGAGAGAAAAAAATCAGACTGTGGGAGCAGTTTACTTAGAATACACACCAGTGCTGGATCATACACAGATCTCTGTATGGGAAACTAAATCTAGGCTGGGAAGTTACCACATGCAACTGAAGAACACTGATTGAACACTTCAGACTTTAAAACTTTTGATGAAGTTATACTTAGACACAATTCATAATTACCTTTTATTCTATACATTTCAAAATACAGGCTTTTATGGCATCTAAACTAGATATAAGAGCTTTAAAACAATCTCTGGAATTTCTACATTAAAAAACTCAGAAGAAGTGGGCAGAAGATATAAATAGACAGTTCTCTAAAGAAGACATACACACGGCCCACAGACATATGTGGAAATGCTGCAATTCATTCATCATTAGAGAAATGCAAAGTAAAACCACACTGAGATTCCACCTCACATCTGTGAGAATTGCCTCCATCAATAAAACAAGAGAAGAAAAGTGCTGGGGAAGGTGTGGAGAGAGAGGAAGTCTACTACACTGCTGGTGAGCGTGCAAATCAGTGCAGCCATTATGGAGAATATCCTTAAGCAAATACAAATGGAAATACCTTATGATCCAGAAATTCTACTACTAAGCATATACCCAAAAGATATAACAACACTGACTAGAAGGGACATATGCACCCCATGTTTATAGCGGTTTTATTCACAATAGCAAAAACTTGGAAACAACCAAAGTGCCCTTTTGAACAGGTGACTGGATAAAAAATTTATGGGACATAAACTCCATACAACATTTTAAGCAATACACAAGCCATGATTTTGTGTTCTTTGGGATAAAATGGATGGAATTGGAGAAGATGATTCTTAGTGAAGCAATTAAGGAGGTGAAGGACAACTACAGAATGGTTTCACCCTTGTGTGGAATATAGAGAACTGAGCATACAAATGTGAGAAAAAAATCAGTCTGTGTTGGGAGTCGGGAGGTAGCACAGTGGATAAAGCACAGGTGGTGCAAAGTGCAAGGACCGACATTTAAGGATCCTGGTTCGAGCCCCTGGCTTTCCACCTGCAGTGGGTCACTTCACAAGTGGTGAAGCAGGTCTGCAGGTGTCTATCTTTCTCTCCCCCTCTGTCTTCCCCTCCTCTCTCTATTTCTGTCCTATCTAACAACGATGATATCAATAAAACAACAATAATAACTACAACAATAACACAACAAGGGCAACAAATAGAACAAATAAATAAATATTATAAAAAGAGGAAGCTTCATGAGTGGTGAAGTAGAACTGCAGGTTCTCTCTCTCCCTCTCTCTCTCTCTCTATTGCTCTATTTTCCCCTCCTCTCATCTGTCTTTATCCAATAGTAAATGAAAAAATGTTTTTTTAAAAAAATCAATGTATGTCTAAGACTGTGGGAGGACTATGGTGGTTATCTATGGGACTGGGGACTGGACACAGACCTTTGGTGATGGGAGTGGTGAGAAAAGAAAAAAGAAAAGGTGATATAGTGACGATCTACAATATTCTTCAGTATTAATTGTATTTTAGCAGTGATTTTTGAAACATAAACATTATAAGTAAAATCTACATTTGAAATAATGCAAAAATTTTTGCTTTTACAGTGGAAATTTTTTTTTTGGTAAAAAAAGATGAAAAAAATGCAAAAAAATAGACCCGGAGGTGATTCAGTGGGAGAGCACAGGACTTGCAAGTTTGAGTCTGAGCTCTGACACTACAGTGCCAGACTGACTGATGCTCTGGTTGTCTCTTCCATTAGTAAACTAAACAAATCTTAAAGAAAATAATTGAAAAACGCAGTGAAAAGCCAAATGGCTGATATTAGTAGTTAGACAGTTGTACACCTAAATCATGAAAATAGATGGTGTTTTCTTTCCACTGCAGGTGTGGGTAGAATTAATTCTCAGCCAATGAAAAGGCAAATTGTATGTAATTATTTTTGTGTTTTCTTCTCAGAATTTGTGTTTTCAAAGTACTTAGGACATCTGGATATGTGTTATGTAAGAATGTTGTTTAGATAATTTCAATGAAGATCTAGTTAAAATCATCTTGAAACCAATTTGCAAAATTACTATCATTATCATTCTCCTTATTAACTTGTGCTTCAACACCAATCTCTTCAATGCTTTCTGTACCATTAGTCAATTATGTGCACAAATTAAACAAGGTATGATTAAGGATAAGCAAGTTAAAAATTCTAAGCATATTGGAAACTGTCACATCCAGGAACCTACTAGATCATGAACACAGTCGTTTGCTCTTGACCAACTTTGTTGTTCTTTTCTCCCATTAAAGATACATTCAGAAACCAAAAACTGTCTTGTTAATTACACAAGAGGGAAACGAAAGTAGGTTTCCAGCTTTAGACAAAAGTTGAAATGACAGTTTTCCCTCAAGCTAACCCTGGAGGGATCGAAGAAGCTAGACATCCTGGACAAGCCCCAGTATGACCAGAGAGAAATCTTTGAGTAGGCAGAGGGGACTAGGACATAAACTGGGAGCCAGGGGGCCCAGGTTGTGGTGCACCTGGTTGAATACACATGTTACGATGCACAAGGACCTGTGTTCGAGCTCCTGGTCCCCACCTGCAAGGGGGAAATTTTACGAGTGGTGAAGCAGTACTACAGGTTTCTCCTTACCTCCATTCTCCTCTATCTCCCCCTTTCCCTCTTAATTTCTGGATGTCTCTATCCAATAAATAAATAAAGATAATAATAAAAAATAAAAAAGAAAGTCTTAAAGAACAAACAAACCAACAGTAGCCAGGGGGAAAAACACTCTAGATAACTTATTCCTCATGTGTCATTTGTTTTTCTTTTAGGGGAGGTGGGGGCACAGATCATTACTTCATCTTTTGCTATCTTACTGCCCTTCCTCAAACTTTATTGAGAAGCAGTCAACACGAATCACTGTGTAAGCTGAAGGCTTACACCACACAGTGTGGTCATTTGATGCCTGTCACCCACAATAAGGTCGCCATCTTCTCCACCTTATACAAACTCTCTTGTGCTACTGTTGTGATGACAACATTAAAGTCCTATTCTCACAGTGACTGCCAAGTGTACAATACTAGTCCTATAGTTTCCCTGGGACTTATCTTCTCCCTGGATGCTTGTATATTTTGATCCACATCTTCCCACTTCACCCCCCCCCCCGGCTGCTGGTAACTACTATTGTATTCTCTGTTTCTGAGTCTGTTTTTTCAGATTTGCACATATGTGAGATAACACAGCCTTCATTTTTTTCTTTGCCTGCTTTATTTTACTTGGCACACTGTCCTCGAGGTTCTCTCTTATTGTAGCAAAGTAGCAGGATTTCCTCCTTCTTGTTCTATGGCTGAATAGTATTCTAGTGTGTGTGTGTGTGTGTGTGTGTGTATGTATATATTTTGATTTTGTTAAATATTTTATTTTATTTCTTTATTGGGTAGAGGCAGAGAGAAATGGAGAGGAAAGGTGGAAAGATAGAGGGAGAAAAAGAGACACCTGTTGCACTGCTCTATGGCTTGGTCTCACCATGAGCTGGAGCTGATGGGCCTGCTGTAATATAACTAAAATAGGCCTACTAATTATCTACAAAACAGAGACCCCCAAATATTCCTCTGCACTATTCCAGTATTTAGGTTCATGATTTCATGAACAACAATTTGCTTGGCTTTATATGTTAACTCTTCTTTCAGCCGCCAGTTCCATGTGCTACTGTGATGCCAACCGGACTTCCCTGGGAAGACGACCCCACCAATGTGTCCTGGAGCTCCACTTCCCCAGACCCCTGCCCCACTAGGGAAAGGGAGAGGCAGGCTGGGAGTATGGATCGACCTGTCAACGCCCATGTTCATCGGGTAAGCAATTACAGAAGCCAGACCTTCCACCTTCTGCATCCCATAATGACCCTGGGTCCATACTCCCAGAGGGCTAAAGAATGGGAAAGCTGTCAGGGGAGGGGATGGGATATGAAGTTCTGGGTGTGGGAACTGTGTGGAGTTGTACCTTTCTTATCCTATGGTTTTTGTAAGTGTTTCTTTTTTATTAATAAAATTATAAAATAAAAAAACAAGGAAATCATAATTGGGAGCTACTCTCTGCCCTAGTCCAGCTTTCTAGTCCTATTCTCAACTCTGACACCATCTTCCTAGACAATAATTTTAGTCCACCTGCATGCTAGCTATCAGGCTCGGGTGAGAATTAAAGTCATGGGCCCATTAGAACATACTTAAAATAGACTTCTTAGCTTCTTCTTACAGGAAGACCTCTAATTTCATCTAGTCTATTCCTACCTTTTGGTTCTTGTTTATTCAACAATTTGCTTTATATTTTACTGCCTTTCAGTAACCAAGTTGCAGATGCTACCATGATGCCATCTTGACTTCCCCTGGGCAGACCACCACACCAACTGTGTCTTAGAACCTCACCTACTCAGACCCTTACCCCACTATGAAAAGCTAGAAATAGTTGTGGTTATGGATTGACCTGCCAATGTCCATGTTCAGTGGAGAAGCAATTACAGAAACCAGAACTTCCACCTTCTGCTTCCCTTAAATATTTTTGTCCCAGTGATCTAGAGGTGGCACAGTGGTTAAGACATTGGACTCTCAAGAATGACTCTCAGTCACTGGTAGCACATGTACCAGAATGATGTTTGGTTCTTTCTCTCTCTCCTTCTGTCTTTCTTATTAATAAGTAAATAAAATGTTAAAGAAAAGATTTTTGGGGGTTGGGTGGTAGTGCAGCGGTTTATGTGCACGTGGTGCAAAATCCAAGGACCAGTGCAAGGATCCTGATTAGAGCCCCCAGCTGCCCACCTGAAGGGGAGTCTCTTCATGAAGCAGGTCTGCAGGTGTCTATCTTTCCTCCTCTCTGTCTTCCACCCTCTCTCCATTTCTCTCTGTCCTACCCAACAACAATGACACCAATAACAATAACAATAATAATAACCACAACAACGATAAAACAACAAGGGCAACAAAAGGGGAAAAAAACACCTCCAGGAGCAATGGATTTGTGTTGCAGCCACCGAGCCCCAGCAATAACCCTGGAAGAAGAAAAAAGATTTTTGTTCCATACTCCAAGAGGGATAAAGAATAGGGAAGCTTCCAATGGAGGGGATGGGATATGGGACTCTGGTTGTGGGAACTATATGGAACTATACCCCTGTTATCTTACAATCTTGTTAATCATTATTAAATCACTAATAAAAAAAAAGGAAAGAAAGAAGAGAGGGAGAGACAGAGAGAAGAGATACATTGACCCACCACTCCTGAAAATTCCTCTGTTCGCCCCTAGGTGGAGCCCAGGAGCTTGCCCACGGTCTTCATGCACGGTAATGTGTTTGCTCTACCAGGTGAACTACCACCCAGCTCCTAGTTTTGGGGTACCTCATCTGTGCCAGTGCTTGTTGTAAAAACAGTGACAAACAGAACATGGTGAGTGTTATTAATGGTCTCATAGTTCGTGGAAAGAGAAAGAGTAACATCCAAAGTGCTGTGTGTGCCATGCCATGACAGAATTCACGAATCAATGTTTAGTGCTACCAAAGAAATAGCACAAAGCAGGAACATCTTCATGGTAGAGAAGAAATTTCAGCCAGGTGTTGGAGAGTGAATAGATCTGCATGAATTAAGAAGGGGGTAGGTAGGGTTTTGGGATCCTGATGCACGGTGGTGGGAAAGGACCTAAATTAGGAGTGAGAGTGTTTTGCAAACATCTACCACGGGGAGATGAGAAACCGTACTCAAGTTTCAGTAAACCATTAACCCCCAACAAAATGGTGAAAGAAAACAACAACAACAGCAACAACAAAGAAGAGATAGGTAGGATTTGATGGTGGTAAGAGATGGTTTCTGGAGGAGTGAATAACAAATGACCATGGATATAGGAATGGAGGTTCACTGAGGATTCACCACATATTCTATGTGACTAGAGAGCAAAGGACTTGCATAATTGGAGGAGAGAGGATTTATAAATACACTGTACATCTATGTTCATAGCTGTACCATTTGTAATAGCCAAAATCTGGAAGCAACCCAGGAGACCAACAACAGATGAGTGGCTGAGCAACTTGTGGTCTATATACACAATGGAATACTACTCAGCTATTAAATATGGTGAATTCACCTTCTTTACCCCATCTTGGGTGGAGCACAAAGATATAATGTTAAGTGAGATAAGTCAGAAGCAAAAAGATGGATGAATATGGGATGATCTCACTCATAGACAGAAGTTGAAAAACAAGATCAGAAGGGAGAACACTAAGCAGAACTTGGACTGGAGTTGGTGTATTGCACCAAAGTAAAAGACTCTGGGGTGGGTGGCGGGCAGGGTTCAGGTTCTGGAACGTGATGGCAGAGGAGGATCTAGTGGGTGTTGAATTGTTATGTGGAAATGTTACACATGTAAAAACTATTGTATTTTACTGTCAACTGTAAACCATTAATCCCCCAATACAAAATTAAAAAAAAACAGAAATAAGAGATTGGGACTTTATTCTGTGCATTAATTTTTTTAAAAACTATCTTTATTTATTGGATAGAGACAGCCAGGAATTGAGAGTGAAGAGGGGAGATAGATAGACATAGAGAGACACCTGCTACCTTGCTTTACTACTTGAAAGGCTTTCCTCTTGCAGGTGGGGACCAGGACTTGAACCTGGTTCCTTGCACATTGTAACATGCACTGTCAGCCAAGTGTGCCACCACCCAGCCCCCTATCCTGTGCACTTTAAGTCTTCATCAGTTTCATCATTAGTTTCTTCTAATCATAGTCAGAGTAGAACACAGTCAGTTCTAATGAAGATTCTGTTCAGTAAATTATTCAGAGGTAGGAGGTTCCAAATTCAAGCTTGAAGGATCATTGCTCTAGATCATGGATTGATCATGGGATTTCTTCTGTAAGGTGTAACAAGTGAATTTTTCATACAGTAAGTAATTTAGGACTTACAGACTACGAGGCTTCTGTGTAGGCTCTTATGAAACAAGAGACAATGAAAAAAAAAAAGATCTAAATTCTTGGGTTGGAAAAGCTCAAATTTTAGTAATAGCAATTGAGTTCCAAGAGTTTGTAATATGGGTTTACCAATGAGAATAGAAATCAGAAACAGAAGGATGAATATGGGATGATCTCACTCTCAGGCCGAAGTTGAAAAACAAGATTAGAAAAGAAAACACAAGTCGAACCTAAAATGGAATTGGAGTATTACACCAAAGTAAAAGACTCTGGGGTGGGTGGGTGGGTGGGGAGAATACAGGTCCATGAAAAATGATGAATGAAATAGTGGGGGTTGTATTGCTAAATGGGAATCTGGGGAATGTTATGCATGTAAAAAAAAAAAAAAGGAAGAAGAAGTAGAAACGCAAAGCAGAAATTGACTGAGTTTGGAGTATGGCACCAAAGTAAGAAAGCAGAAGTATACTAGAGTTTGTAGTGAGTACCTCCCTAATACTTCCTCTCCACTTTTCCAAGCTTTGGGTCCATGATTGCTCAACAATTTGTTTGGCTTTGTATGTTAACTCTCTTTTCAGTCACCAGGTTCCAGGTGTCATCAGGATGCCAGCCAGACTTCCCTGGATTGAAGACACCACCAATGTGTCCTGGAGCTCAGCTTCCCCAGAGACCCATCCTACTAGGGAAAGAGAGAGGCAGACTGGGAGTGTGGACTGACCAGTCAACGCCCATGTTCAGCGAGGAAGCAATTACAGAAGCCAGACCTTCCACCTTCTGCAACCCTCAATGACCCTGGGTCCATGCTCCCAGAGGGATAGAGAATGGGAAAGCTATCAGGGGAGGGGGTGGGATATGGAGATTGGGCGGTGGGAATTGTGTGGAGTTGTACCCCTCCTACCCTATGGTTTTGTTAATTAATCCTTTCTTAAATAAAAAAAAAAATAAAAAAAAATAATAAAAAAAAAGAAAAAAAAAGAGAATAGAAATCTTTAAAAATGTAGAAACATTTTAAGGTAGAAACAGAGAAGAAGACAGAGAGGGAGGGAGGGAAAGAGATAGAGATAGAGATGAGAGAGAGAGAGAGAGAGGAAGAGAGAGGAGCTTCCTTTAGTGTGGTGGGGGCCAGGCTTAAACCTAGCTTGTATGCTGGCAAAGCAACACTATCCAGGTGACCTACTTCACAGGCCCAGAACACACACACACACACACACCACACACACACTCTCTCTCTTTTGAGATAACATTTCACTTAAATAGAGTTCAAAGTTCGTTCTAGTGATTATTAAACTTAATTGTAAATGCTGTTTATTAAAGATGATCTGTAATAAGACTTT
Source organism: Erinaceus europaeus (assembly GCF_950295315.1). Lineage (NCBI taxonomy): Eukaryota > Metazoa > Chordata > Mammalia > Eulipotyphla > Erinaceidae > Erinaceus > Erinaceus europaeus. The sequence continues at coordinate 12,058,651 of NC_080178.1, forward strand.
GCATATTTCATCTTAAAATGGTCTTTTCCCCCCACACAAGCAAGTACTGCTAAATATTGATATGAATCTATGAGTCTATGGTATTAAATGAGCATATTCATTGCTTGGAAGGCATTTATAGAATACTATTCAACCAGCCTCTTTTGATATTAGGTTTGGTGGCAACTCTATGCTTAAATATAGGATTCCCCTTAGCATGGCAATGAGGTATTGAAGATGCAGCTGAGCTGTAGTTTGAGTTCATCTGCTGAAAATTCACGTGATGAAATAATGCTGGCTTTAGGCTTTCATGTTTGCTGGTACGGAAAGTGTTTAAATCAGGTTGGCACTTGTGGTGAGTCAGCCAGTGTTACTTGTATAAGAATCCCTCTCCTTTCACTGCCCTGTGAATTCACCTATAAATGATGCCTCACTTTGTACTTCTAGGTCGAATGGGTGAAGAAGCCCTGTCAAGTCTAGAGGACAAGCCACTTTCCAAAGACATTTGGTGTCTGATAATGGAGGATGGTTCTTCTTCATTCAGAAAACTTTCATTCTTGGGTCTGTGCTCAAAGACCTGTAGTGAAAGATCCGACTAAATCCATAGACAAACCTTGGTCAAATTAGTAGGTAGCAGAGGGAATCTAGCTCAACACTAGCACTTGACAGATTCTAGCACTTGACAGATTCAAATATAAATATATATTGAATTTTTTATATTATCTTTATTTATTTATTGGCTAGAGATAGTCAGAAATCAAGAGGTAAGGGGGAGATAGGGAGAGAGAAAGAGAGACACCGTCAGCCCTGCATCACCACTTGCAAAGCTTTGCCCCTACAGGGGGGGACTTGAACCTAGGTCCTTGTGCATTGTAACATGTGTGCTTAACCAGGTACACCACCATTTGGCCCCAATAGATTAGAATATTTATGTAACATTCATCATGATGAACAATAGAATTACTGAGCATAAACATTCTTATTTATTTATTTATTTATTGCTACCAGGGTTATCACCTGCACTTTGAATCCGTGACTCCTGGAGGCAGCCATTTTCTTTTTCTATTTATTTATTTATTTATTTTCCATTTTGTTGCCCTTGGTTTTTAAAATTATTGTTGTAGTTATTATTGTTGTTGTTATTGATGTTGTTGTTGTTAGGACAGAGAGAAATGGAGAGAGGAGGGGAAGACAAAGACGTGGAGAGAAAGATGGACACCTGCAGACCTGCTTCGCTGCTTGTGAAGTGACTCCCAGGCAGGTGGGGAACTGGGGGCTCAAACTGGGATCCTTACACTGGCCCTTGCATTTTGCCCCACGTGTGCTTAGCCCGCTGCGCTACCTCCTGACTCCCAGCTATTTTCTTTCACACACACACACACACACACACACACACCCTTTCTCCTTTCTTTCTTTCTTTCTTTCTTTCTTTCTTTCTTTCTTTCTTTCTTTCTTTCTTTCTTTCTCTCTCTCTCTCTCTATCTCTCTTCCTTCCTTCCTTCCTTCCTTCCTTTCTTTCTCTCTTTCTTCTCATATGATAGAGACAAAGACAAATAGAGAAGGAGGGGGAGAGAGAGAGTGAGAGGGAAAAAGACACCTGCAGCATTTGTGAAGCTTCCCTACCCCACTCCCATAGGTGGGCATGGGACCTTGAACCTGAGTCCTCGAACAGATTAACACCAGGTGAGCCACCACCTGGCCCCACTGAATATAAGCTTTAAATCTATTTTCATCACCTTTGAAAATTTTTCTAACTCATTTGGTTTTGGGCTCATTGATGTTTTATAAGCTTCTCTGTACAACATCTTAGCTATAGTGTACTTTGTGTTGTGTCAGATTAATGTTTTACTTATTTGTTTGAACATATTATTGCCTTGTCCAATGGACAGAGATTGGAAGGATTTTGAGGAATGTGAACCCCAAAATGTAGATGATTTTGAAAGAGTGTTAGCAGAGATGTTACTTAATGATACTTTGGTTAATGATACTTCTGGTAAGCACTCATAAGAAAGTGAAAAGATAGTTAACATACAAAGCCAAACAAATTGTTGAAGAATCATGTACCCAAAGGTTGGAATAGTGGAGACGAAGTGTTGGGGGGGGGTACTCACTGCAAACTCTAGTGTACTACTGCTTTCAGGTGTATATTTGCCTTAGTTTATGGATATGTGTGAACATATGCTCAATCTCCTGGAACCTGGTCTGTATCTAGGTTTTGGGACTTTGTTAGGAAGTGAACCACCTGGGATGGAATTAGAAAATACTATGAAAGGAAAAGTCTCACCCGAGTGATGAAGCTGAAGGGTTGTCGTTCCACACCTGAAGTCTCTGGACACAGTCTGAAGTGAAGCATGCTGGGGTGGCACTCGTTGTTGCATTGATTAGGTTGCGATCAGCGGATGCAATATTATTTGATAAGAATTGGGAGAAGCATACAGGAAAGTGGGCCCTACCCTAGGGTCCCAGGACTGGGGGAAGTTTAGGCTCTATAGTGGAAATGTGAGGTTCCTGCTGTCTTAGGGTTCAAGAAGACAGTGGATAGTTAATGTTATCATCACATTATTTGGTGATTGGGTTAACTTTGAAAAGTCCCTTTGTTAGACATACAATCAATTTTTCCCTCTCTCATATTAATTAAATAGTGATTTATGTGACTACAATTTAATAGGTGTGTACAGAAACACCATTCTCATCACCAAAAGATTGTGTCCTATCCCACCCCCCCTCCCCCCGCTGGCCCAGGAAGCCGCATGTCCACCCTCCCCCTCACCACAGGGTTTTTTACTTTGGTGTCCTACTTTCAGTTTAGTCAGATCCTGCTTTTAGTTTCCCTTTCTCATCTTCTTGCTCAACTTCTGTTGATGAGTGGGATCATCCCATACTCATCTTTATCTTTCTGACTTAGTTCACTTAACATAATTCCTTCTAGCTCTGACCAAGATGGGTCAGAGAAGGTGGGTTCATTGTTCTTAATAGCTGCATAGTATTCCATTATGTATATATACCACAGCTTTCTCAGCCACTCATCTGTTGTTGGGCACCTGGGTTGTTTCCAGGTTTTAGCTATTATGAATTGTGCTGCTATGAACATAGGAGTACACACATCTTTTTGGTTGGGTGTTATGGAGTCCTTGGGGTATATCCCCAGGAGAGAAATTACTGGGGCATATGGAAGGTCCATGTCTAGCCTTGTGAGAGTTTTCCAGACTGCTCTCCACAGAGGCTGGACCACCAGGTTCCAGATGCCATCAGGATGCTGGCCAGGCTTCCCTGGACTGAAAACCCCACCAATGCGTCCTGGAGCTCAGCTTCCCCAGAGGCTCACCCTACTAGGGAAATAGAGAGGCAGACTGGGAGTATGGACCGACCAGTCAATGTCCATGTTCAGCGGGGAAGCAATTACAGAAGCCAGACCTTCCATCTTCTGCATCCCACAAGGACCCTGGGTCCATGCTCCCAGAGGGACAGAGAATGGGAAAGCTACTGGGGAGGGGATGGGATATGGAGACTGGGTGGTGGGAACTGTGTGGAGCTGTACCCCTCCATCCTATGTTTTTGTTAGTGTCTCCTTTCTTAAATAAAAAAAAAGAAAATAAAAGAAACAGAGAGACACCTGCAGCCCTGCTTCACTACTAGCAAAGTTTTCCCCTTACAGGTGAGGGGACCGGGGGCTTGAACCTGGATCCTTGTGCACTGTAACATGTGCTTAATCAGGTGTGCCACCACCTGCCTGTGCCACCACCTGCCCACCCCCACCCGCTCCAGTGATTTTCAAATTAAAAAAAAGAAAATGAGGAAAACCATTCTAGAATAATAGTAAACAACTTATACCCACCATGGCTTTTTCCTAGGGAGTCTAATGCTTTCAGGTGTTAAATATATCTGACCCATTTAAAGTTGACTTTTGTATATAGTACAAAGGATTCAGTTTCATTCTTTTGTCTATGGCTATCTGGATTTTCCTGTGCCATTTATTAAAAGATTGTCTTTACTGCAAAAAAAAAAAAAGAAAGAAAGTGAAAAGATGGTGTATTGCACCAAGTAAAAGACTCTGGATTGGGGGTGTGGGGAGTAGAATTATGTGGAAGATTGAGAAATGTTACACATGTACTATCTACTTTATTTTACTATAGACTGTAAACCATTAATCACCCCAATAAAGAAAAAAAATAAAGTGAAGAGAAAGAGAATGAGAGAGAAAGAGGGAGAGAGAGAGAGAGAGAGAGAGAGAGAGAGAGAGGCTACAGTACCAAAGCTTCTTCCAGTGAAATGGGGACTTCAACCTGGGTCGAACACACTGCAAAGCAGGCACCCTTCCAGGTGTTTATCTCTCTGGGCCTGTCTCATCACTACTACTACTTCTCCTCTTCCTCCTCCTCCTCCTCCTCCTCCTCCTTCTTTTTCCTCCAGGGTTATTGCTGGGGCTCGGTGCCTGCACTATGAATCCACCGCTCCTGGAGGCTATTTTTTCCCCTTGTTTTTTTATTATTATTGTTGTTATTGCTGTTGTTGTTGGATAGGACAGAGAAAAATGGAGAGAGGAGGGGAAGACAGAGGGGGACAGATAGATAGACACCTGAAGACTTGCTTCACTGCCTGTGAAGCAACTCCCCTGCAGGTGGGGAGCTGGGGCTTGAACTGGGATCCTTAAGCTGGTCCTTGCGCTTTGTGCCACATGCGCTTAACCCGCTGCACTACTGCCCGCCCCCCTGTCTCATCACTTCTATTCTACACTGTTCTGGAATTGGAAGGAAAAGGGAAAATTAGTTGCCTATGACAAGAACTAGCATAGTAGTTTGGACAAATTCCGTAAGTGTTTGTTGGATGAATAAATGAACAGACATTACATGGAAACTTTCATTTTTTCCCTCTGCCAACAGGGTTATTGCTGGAGTTTGATGCATGCACAGCTCACTGTTCCTGGTGACCATTTCTCCCCTTTTTATTTATCTTTGATAGAGAGATACAAAAAGATCTATAGACACCTGCAGCACTGCTTCACTGCTCATGAACTGCCCCCATCCTTGCAGGTAGGGGCTGTGGGCTCAAACATGGGTGACCCCATACATCGTAATAATGTAAGTGCTTTATCTGGTGAGATAAATCTGCTATTCTTTTATTATCTTTATTTATATTGGATAGAGACAGAATTCAAGAGGAAGAGAGAGATAGAGAGGGAGAGAGACAGAGGGACACCTGCAGCTCTGCTTCACCACTTGCAAAGCTTTCCCCCTGCAGGTGGGGACTGGGTCCTTGTGCACTGTAACATGTGCACCCAACCAAGTGCTCTACCAACTGGCCTCCCCACCCGCTATTCTCTTACAACTACTGTTACCTGGGGCTTGAACCTGGGTCCTTGTGCATTGTAGCATATGCACTCAAACAGGTTTGCCACAGTCCTGCTCCACTTTTGCAATTTTTTTTCTGAAATCAAAATGAATGTTGTATGCAACTACTTACTGAAATAATTTTGGGAGATAGAACTATAGTCACAAATAGTATCCACACATCCATTTTATTTCTAGCAACTTTTGCAGTTATAAAGGTGTAACATTCACCTCCTCCTCTGTTTTGCTATGATTGTGATTAGCTCTTGGGGACTCCTTAAAATTGGGTTATTTTCATATCTTCTTGCCTTATTTTTCTTGATTCTCTTGTACTGTGAAAAAAAAAGTAAAAAAAAAAATCAAGAGACACACAGAAAAGATCTTGTATATACACAACATAATACATAATTCATGCCTTCGAGGGCAAGATGGTCTTTTAACCAGCAGTTTTGTAACCCAAGGTCTCCTATATAATGACACAATCATGCCAAAAAAACCTCAAAGACCTCATATAGTTAGGAAAGCAGTTTTGAATGTTGTTGCTCTCAATAGTCTCTCTCTCTTTTCTCCAGGGTTATCGCTGGGGCTCGGTGCCTGTACTATGAATCCACTGCTTTCCTTTAGTTGTTGCTGTTGTTATTGTTGCTGTTATTTTTTTGTTGTTGTTGGACAGAGAAATCGAGAAAGGAGGGGAAGATAGAGAGGGGGAGAGAAGGACAGACACCTGCAGATCTGCTTCACTGCCTGTGAAGCGACTCCCCTGCAGGTGGGGAGCCGGGGGCTCGAACCAGGATCCTTGTGCCGGTCCTAGTTCTTTGCACTATGTGCACTTAACTCGTTGCACTGGTGCTCCACCACCCAGCCCCTTCAATATTATCTCTTAAGGCCCTTGACCAAAGACATTTTAGGGAAATAATGGAGAACTGAACATTCAAGGATACTTACTTATTTTTCCTCATTTTCAAACTCTTTTTCCTGTGTCCTTAATTCCTTCCTGACTCCACCCCCCACCCCCCACCCCCAACTTCCATGACTTGTGGCAGAAAATTTAAGTAAGTTCTGTAGGTCTCCCAAAGATCTGCTTTCTCTAGACATGCTATCATATTTGCAAGAAGGAGCTTGTGTAAGGCTGATGGTCTCCTCCCTTTCTTCCTTCCTTCCTTCCTTTCTTTCTTTCTTTCTTTCTTTCTTTCTTTCTTTCTTTCTTTCCTTTTTTCTTTCTTTCTTTCTTCCTTTCTTTCTCTCTCTCTTTTTAAACCAGTGTTGTTTGGATTATGTATGGCGATGATGTGGATTGAACCTGGGACTTCAAAGCTTCAGGCTCACATGAAAGTCTTTTTGCATAACCATTACACTACCTTGCAAGCCCCTTCTCACCATTTATCAGGTAATCATTGGGACAAAACTGTGGGAGATGAGAATGGATCTTAGCAGTTTTTTTTTTTTTTTGCCTCCAGTGGCTGGGGCTTGGCACCAGCACTAGAAGTTCACCATTCCCTATGGTCATTTTCTCCATTTTTTTCTTTTCTCTTTATTTTACCCAACAGGAGAGAGAGAAATTGAGAGGGTGAGGGAGAGAGAAAAAGAGCCACCTGGGAGTCGGGCGGTGGCGCAGTGGGTTAAGCGCACATGGCGCAAAGCACAGGGACCGGCGTAAGAATCCCGGTTGGAGCCCCCGGCTCCCCACCTGCAGGGGAGTCGCTTCACGGGCAGTGAAGCAGGTCTGCAGGTGTCTGTCTTTCTCTCCCCATCTCTGTCTTCCCCTCCTCTCTCCATTTCTCTCTGTCCTATCCAACAACAAAGCAATGTCAACAATGGCAATAATAACCGCAAGGAAGCTGCAACAACTAGGGCAACAAAAAAGGAGGAAAAATGGCCTCCAGGAGTGGTGGATTCATGGTGCAGGCACCGAGCCCAGCAATAACCCTGGAGGAGAAAAAAAAAAAAAAAGAAAAAGAGCCACCTGCAAACCTGCTTCACCACTTGTGAAGTGTCCCTGCTGCAGGTGAGGAGTGGGGGTTTGAACCTGGGTCCTTGCACATTGTGCCATCTCCCTCTTAGAAGATTTTTGAAATAAACAACCAGAAGTCTGAAGCAGAGAACAGGCCCGCCAATGACAAAAAGGGACCCATCTTTAAGGTTTCTGCTACTAAGCCTACTGGGGCTGAGTGGCCACTGCCATCTAGGCTGCCCCAGGAAGGGTTGGACACCATGGTGAGAAGGGGGTGAGCCTCAGACTCAGCTGCAGGGAACATAGGGAAGTGGCCCAGGTCTGAGCTTGCAGGCCATCCCAAAGGGCCCTGGCATCTTCCTTATCCTAGAATTGTCACACACATCCCTTCCCCATCCTGGTGACAGCTCCAGGTTCACTCACTCGTTTTCCATATCTTGGATGGTGTTAGGGAGAGGACAATCCTTGGTTTCAGGAAGAGCTTGGGAAGCAAGGCCAGCAAGGATGCAGATGACTCCATAGATGATCCAGGGCAGGTGGAGTGAGTATACCCCTAAGATCATCACCAGGGGAGCCAGCGCTGCCCCTGTCCTACTGGTCAGTACTTGAATTCCTCCGGATGTCAACCTGCGGGGACAAGTTACCAGACAAAGAGAACGCTGCCAAAAAGTTCTTAGTTCACATTTTCATTTAATTAATTAATTAATTAATCAATCAATTTTTTTGGGGGGAGCAGGGACCATATAGCAGAGTCGCTAAAAAAAATGTGTGTGTAAAGATGGATTTGACTTTAACTGGACATGGGCTACCCAAACATGGATCTTGACAGCAAGCCACAAGTTTTTCCCTTCACTATTTATTAATTCCTCTTTGATAGTATCTTGTTGGCCACAACTTTTGTTGGCCACTGCTTTAACCATAAACTTCATTGTTAGGAAATAGTGGTGTCTGGGAGTCGGGCGGTAGCGTAGTGGGTTAAGCGCACTTGGTGCAAAGCGCAAGGACCAGCCTAAGGATCCCGGTTCGAGCCCCTGGCTCCCCACCTGTAGGGGGGTTGCTTCACAGGCGGTGAAACAGATCTGCAGGTGTCTGTCTTTCTCTCTTCCTCTCTGTCTTCCCCTCCTCTCTCCATTTCTGTCTGTCCTATCCAACAACAACGACATCGATAACAGCAACAACAATAACTACAACAATAAAACAACAAGGGCAACAAAAGGGAATAAATATTTTAAAAAATCTTAAAAAAAAGGAAATAGTGGTGGCCACAGCACTGACCTTGTAGGGTGGTTCCTGGGACCAAATTAAGGATTGCATGAAAGGACCAGTCACAGGACCAGCTGTAAAGTCATCTTTAATGATTATTGATTATCGGGAGTCAGGCGGTAGCACAGCAGGTTAAGCTCACGTGGCCCAAAGCGCAGGGACCGGCTCAAGGATCCTGGTTCGAGCCCCCCGCTCCCCACCTGCAGGGGAGTCGCTTCACAAGCGGTGAAGCAGGTCTGCAGGTGTCTGTCTTTCTCTCCCCCTCTCTGTCTTCCCCTCCTCTCTCCATTTCTCTCTGTCCTATCCAACAATGACGACATCAACAACAATAATAATAGCTACAACAACAATGGAAACAACAAGGGCAACAAAAAGGAAATAAATAAATAAATATTAAAAAAAGATTATTGATTATCAACTGCTATCTTACTTTTTAGGTTTTTTTTTTTTTTAAGACTTAGTTATTTATTTGAGAAAAAGAAAGAGAGAGAGAGATAGAGTCGAATTGTCATTCTGGCCCATGAGATACTGTGGACCAAACTTGGGACCTCCAGCTACAGAGTCCAACATATTATCTACTGCCACCTCCCAGACTATCGGTATCTTAATTTTCATTGCAATTTATCCCTCTAATGATTACAGAGTTTCCATTTCTCCCCCATTCTCCACCAGTAGATTTCAGTTTGTTCAGAGTCCCGTGGAATTAAACAGATAATCATTACATTCAGGTACCTGAGTATCGTGGGAATGAGTTCATTGTGATGAAGACAAGCAATGATATTAATGATAGAAATAACACTGATTCCAACAGTTGCTAAAACTGCACACGTGGACGGCATTTCTGGAGAGAGGAAGAGCCGTGAGAGTCAGAACCAAGTCACTAAAGAAACCTGATGCTTCCAACCCCGCCACCCAGTAAATAATCTGGTCCCATGTTACTGTGAAGAGATTCTGTTGGAAGGATCTGTAAGGATGAAGACACGGTAGAGAAAGAACTTCATGCCAAAGATTCTAAGTGAGAAATGGAGACAGGGCTTCAGTATGGAACAAAAGGATTCTAAGTGAGAAATGGAGACAGGGCTTCAGTATGTGTGAATGGTTCCAACTCCCTTCATATGTTTGAGTGTTTGAGGATGAAAGGGAAAACTTTGTCCTAAGAGTCCATGTACATAACTTATAGAACATAGAACAAATCTGTGAACAGTATCTGAGGAGTTAATGTTTTTTTTTTTTTTTTTTTTTCTCCAGTCTCTGGGGCTTGGTGCCGGCATTACAAATCCACCATTCCTGGCAGCCATTTCTTTCTCCCTCCATCATTAAAAAGAAATTTAAAATCACCTTTATTTATTAATTAGATAGAGAAAGCCAGAAGATGAGAGGGTAGGGGGAAAGAGAGAGACAGAGACACACCTGCAACTAAATGCTTCACCACTCACAAAGATTTTGCCCTGCAGGTAGGTGGGGACTGGGGGCTTGAACCTGGGTCCCTGTGCATTGTATCATGCATACTCAACCAGAAGCACCACCACCCAGCTCCTCCCCCATGATTTTTTATTCAATAGGGCAGAGAAATTGAGAGGGGAGGGGAAGACAGAGAAGAGAGGGCTGGGGAGACAACATAATGGTTCTGCAGAAGAACTTTCATGCCTGAGCCTCTGAGGTCCCAGGTTCAATCCCCAGCACCACTATAAGTCAGAGTTGAGCAGTGCTCTGGTCTTTCTCTCCTTGTATCTTTCTCATAGTGCATCTCTTTCTTTCTCTTTTTAAAATTTATTTATTGGGGAGTTGGGCAGTAGTGCAGTGGGTTAAGCACACATGAAGTAAGGCATAAGGATGCTGGTTCGAGGACTCAGCTCCCCACCTGCAGGGGAGTCGCTTCACAAGCTGTGAAGCAGGTCTGCAGGTGTCTTTCTCTCCTTCTGTCTGTCTTCCTCTTCTCTCTCTATTTCTGTTGGTCCTATTCAACAATAACGGCATCGATAACAACAACAATAACTACAGCAACAATAAAAAACAAGGGCAACAATAAGGGAAAATAAATAAATAAATATTAAAATTTATTTATTGGGGGATTAATGGTTTACAGTTGACAGTAAAATACAATAGTTTGTACATGTATAACATGTCCCAGTTTTCCATGTAACAATGCAAATAATGGTGCACCCAGGTTCAAACCTAGAGCCTCATGTCTGGTAAGATGTGGATAAAGAATAGGGAAGCTATCGAGGGAGGGGACTGGATATGGAGCTCTGGGGCTGGGCAATGTGTGGAAATGTGCCCCTCTTATTCTATGGTTTTGTCAATATTTCTATTTTATAAATGAAAAATAATAAAAAAAGAAATGATAGCACCTGAAAAAAAAGATGTGTGTTCTACTAAGTGGACTATATCCTGGACCTATTCCTTGACATTTTCAAGATAAATGTTTATGAAGGTGTATGTATTGATTTGTTAGCAAAAGACAGCCAGACCATCACTTCCCCACATGCCAAACCCACTAGGTCCTCCTCTGCCATCCTATTCCAGGACTTGAATCCCCCTCCCCCACCCAGAGTCTTTCACTTTGGTGTACAGTGTATCTTTTTTAAATTAAATTAACAAGTAAATAATATTTTTCTTTTATTTTATTTTTTGCCTCCAGGGTTATTGCTGGGGCTTGGTGCCTCCATCATGAATCTACTCCTCCTGGAGGCTATTTTTTCCCCCCTTTTGTTGCCCTAGTTTTTTTTTTATTGTTGTTGTGGCTATTATTATTATTGTTTTTACTGATGTTGTTGTTATTGGATAGGACAGAGAGAAATGGAGAGAGGAGGGGAAGACAGAAAGGGGGAGATAAAGATAGACACCTGCAGACCTGCTTCACTGCTTGCGAATCAACCCCCCTGCAGGTGGGGAATATGAAGGGAAATAAGCTCTAGAGTTACAACAACATCAGTTACAATTCAGGACTCAAAAAAAAACACCTAGCATTCAAACTTCTGTTTGGAAATAACAAGTAACATCATACTAGGAACCACTGAGACTGAAAATTTCAAAAGGTGCTTTTGCCTAGTGCATTGCTGGTTGTCTCTTTGTTTTAATTACCTTTCATCAACTAGAGAGAGAAGTATAAGAAAATGAACAAAGGTGAATCACCCTTTTACCCAAATGCTCATTATGAGGAATGTTTTAATCTTGAACACTTCAGTTTTTATTTTACATGAGAAGTTTCAGAGCAAGCCAAATACATCTGGCCAATTTTGGATTTTGCTGGGTGGCAAGAGAGGTATTCTGTATTCAATTCAAGCAATATAGTGCGTTGAGAGGGTAGAGGGCACAGAACTCTGGTGGTGGGTACAGTGTAGGACTATATACCCTTTAACCTTACGATCTTGGAAACCACTATTCATTTCCAACAAAAAGAAAACGCTGAGGGAAAGTAAGAAAAACAAACAAACAAACAAATAAGAAACAATACAGCAGAGGGGGGGTTGGGATAGTGATAAGAGTATTTAAATGCATGAGGTCCAGGGTTTGATCCTTAGTACTGCATGTAAGGAAGTGCTGTTCTGGCTCCCTTTTGCTAACAAATCAATTACACACACCTTCATGAACATTTATCTTGAAGATGTCAAGGAATAGGTCCGGGAGATAGTCCAGGCAGTAGAACACATATCTTACTGGGCATGAGGCCCTAGCTTTGAGCCTGGGAGCACCATGGCTGATGGAGTGGGATAGCAGTACCTCCTCCCTTCTCTCAGAATATGGGCCCCAGGTCACATCAGTTTGATGGGGTTTACAGTCAACAATATTTATACACCTTTCCCATATTTGGGAGCAACTCCTTACTTTGCAAGGCTTAGTCCCTCCCTGATTGTTATTCAAAGTATGATCAGTTTGAAAAACCAGAGGTTAGGTTTGTTCTCAAGAAAATCTTAGGTGTAATTGGCACTGATGTCCTATCTAGTCTTACCGTGGATGTAATGATAACATGCAAACTTTCCTCTCCCTGAGTTTTTGTCTTTCTCACCTTGGAACAAGAAGGCAATGGCCAGAAAGCAAAGTCCTGATGTGAAGAACAATAGTAGCTGGCTTGTTCGGCGACCAATGTGGTTTAATGCTGGATAAAAAACACATCTGCTTGCCAGGATGACACTACCAAAGAGAATTTGGGCCAAGAAAATACTTTTTCCAAAGTATTGCACGTTGAGTGCCAGACCATAGAAGGTTAAACCAGTAGCAAATCTGGAATGAGTAGAAGTAATGACATTACATTGTAGAGGGTGTAGAGTTTAAGAAATGTTCTGTTTCCTAAGTCAATTTTTAAAGTTGGTGGCAATCAGTTCATGACTACAGGGGACCTGCGTTCAGTGTTAAGAAGGAAAGGTGCATCCCATTTCATGGAACATTTTCTTTAAGGCAATGACCTGATCTGAAATGAAATCACTTTTATTATTTTATTTTTGCAAAACAAAATATGTGGAGTTGTACCCCTCTCTTATTCTGTGGTTTTTGTCAGTGTTTCCTTTTTTTTAAAAAAAATTTTTAAAAAATATTTATTTATTTTCCCTTTTTGTTGCCCTTGTTGTTTTTCATTGCTGTTGTAGTTCTTATTGTTGTTGTTGTTGATGTCATTGTTGGCTAGGACAGAGAGAAATGGAGAGAGGAGGGGAAGACAGAGAGGGAGAGAGAAAGACAGACACCTGCAAACCTGCTTCACCACCTGTGAAGTGACTCCCGTGCAGGTGGGGAGCTGGGGGCTCGAACCGGGATCCTTACTCTGGTCCTTGCACTTTGCGCCACCTGTGCTTAACCCACTGCGCTACCACCCGACTCCCCAGTATTTCCTTTTTATAAATAAAAATTAAAAAAATGGAGTTTTAATAAAATATTATTTATTTAACTTTTTTAAAAATATTTTTTTATATTTATTTTATTTATTTTTCCCTTTGTTGCCCTTGTTGTTTTATTGTTGTGGTTATTGATATCGTTGTTGTTGGATAGGACAGAGAGAAGTGGTGAGAGGAGGGAAGACAGAGAGGGGGAAAGAAAGACAGACACCTCAGACCTGATTCACCACTTGTGAAGCGACTCCTCCTGACGTGGGGAGCCAGGGCTGGAACTGGGATCCTTAGCTTTAGTCCTTGAGCTTTGCGCCACGTGCACTTAACCCACTGTGCCACCGCCTGACTCCCTATTTATTTAACTTTAATGAGAGAGATATAAAGGAGATAGAAATAGAGAATGAGAGGAGTCGGGTGGTAGCACAGCAGGTTAAGCGCACATGGCACAAAACGCAAGGACCGGCATAAGGATCCCGGTTTGAGCCCCCGGCTCCCCACCTGCAGGGGAGTCACTTCACAAGTGGGGAAGCAGGTCTGCAGGTGTCTGTCTTTCTCCCTCTCTCTGTCTTCCCCTTCCCTCTCTATTTCTCTCTGTCCTAACCAACAATGATGACATCAATAACAACAACAATAATAACTACAACAACAATAAAAAACAACCAAGGAAACAAAAGGGCAAATAAATAAATAGATAAAAGAAATTCATCAGATAAATATTAAAAAGAATGAAATAGAGAATGAGTCACTACAGTAGCTCTCATCTCTGGCTTATAGTGGTGTTCAGGGATTGGACCTGGGACTTAGGAGTCTCAGGCATGAAAGTCTCTTTGCAGGGGGCATGGTGGTAGCACAGTGGGTTAAGCACACATGGTGTGAAGTGCAAAAACTGATGTAAGGATCCCGGTTGTTGGAGGTGAAGTCAAGTCTGCTGTCTGACAAGGCCTGGGCAGGCTGGGACTGCCTGCAGAGCGGGAAGTCCTGGACCAAACTGAAGCTATTCATCCTTTTGTAAAGACCTTCTTACTACAATATCAAAAAAGGGGAAATGGTGGAGGTGAAGTCAAGTCTGCTGTCTGACAAGGTCTGGGCAGGCTGGGACTGCCTGCAGAGCAGGAAGTCCTGGACCAAACTGAAGCCATTCATCCTTTTGTTTTCAATTACATCAGTAGTTTGAGGACTCATTGGCTATATTGGAAATATACAAATATTACCTGGGGACAGTAAAAGGAGATCCCCAGGGGAAGTACATAGTGACAACAATTATGGCAGTGGGTGTAACGAGACTAAAAAATGGCCTAAGAGCAGAAGCTGCTACACTCATTAAAAGACTTGCAGAAGAAGAGCTATTTGCTCCACAGGATGTCACCACCACAGCTCCTCAATTGGATGGACTCAGACAAATAGTAGAACCATGGGTTCTTCCCATGGCACAAGGGCCTCCATGGTATGTGCTTACTTTATAGCAGACGATTTCTCTAGGTTGACAGTTTACTAGATATTATAAAAGGCTTGATATGAATGATTTAGTTAGAACCGTTCAAGAATGGGCTAAGAAGGAAAGCTATTAGATTGAGTTCCAGGAAGGAATGTTGATTCACACAGATGGTCAAAACAGGGAGATGGTCAAAACACAGATGGTCAATTCAAGGTTCAAGGGAAGAGTAGGTTGTCCTAAACCAATGTAACTTTCAAGGGGAGATTAGGCTGTCCCAGACCAAGGGAACTTTCAAGGGAAGATTAGGATGCCCCAGACCAAGGGAACTTTCTAAGGAAAACATACCTAGAATAATAATAATAATGTTTGAGGTTATTTTTGCTGATGTTAATAAAAATAATCTTGCAAGATGTCAACTGCAGCCATTTTTTTCTTTCTACTTTATTGTTATTTGACAGGATAGAGAGACATTGAGAGGGGAGGGGGAGATAGAGAGGGACAGAGATAGACACCTGCAGACCGGCTTCATAGCTCATGAAGCATCTTCTGTGCAGATGGGGAGCTGGGGGCTTGAATCCAGATCCATGTGCATGGTGATATGTGGACTTACTGAAGTTAGACATTGCTGGCTGCCCTGTCTAGATGCTTTACTTGTTGATAAAAGTAAGGAGTTAAAATCCTTGACTGTTGAGTGGTCGGGGGTGGGGTAGTGCACCAGGTTAAACGCACATAGGAGCCAAGCAAGAATCCTGGTTTGAAGCAGGGGGGTTGCTTCACAAGTTGTTTCCTCCCTTCCCTCTCAATTTCTCTCTGTACAAAAACAAAAAAAAGACCCTGAAAAAAAATGGCCACAGGAACAGTGGATTCATCGTGTGGGCACCAAGCCCCAGAATGATATAAAGTCCATCCTTGCTTCTTGCTGCTGCAAGTCTATTTTACCTGATGTGAGGATAGCTGTCTCCGGTTTCCTAGTTGCTTTTAGTATTGATTTCACCCTTTTCCTTGGAGTCTTTGGTTATACTGAGAACTTAGATGAGTTTCTTGGAGTTAGCAGATAGCTGGGTTTTGCTTTTGAATCTGTACTGCTTGCTACTCTGCCTTTAAAAATGTTACTTCTTCTTTTTTTTTCTTCTTCATTCTGTCTTTTGATTGGTGAGTTCAATTCACTCAGGGTAATTATTGGTATATAAGTAATTCATTTGTTATGTGTTTTAATTTAATTTATACTTTTTTTTAAAATTGCCACCAGGGTTATTGTTGGGGCTCGGTGCCAGCACTATGAATCCATTGCTCCCACTGGCCATTTTTTTCTTTTCTATTTTATTGGCTAGAGACAGTGAAACTGAGAGGGCAGGATAGATAGAGAGGGAGAGAGAAAGAGAGCAACCTGCAGATCTGCTTTACCACTCATGAAGTGTCTCCCTGCAGGTGGGGAGTTGGGGCTCGAACCAGGATGCTTTTGTATACATGATAACATGTGCGCTTCACCAGGGTGTGCCACCATCCTGCCCCCACAGCTTTATATCTTATCTGAGTGTTTTATATTCTCTCTCTATATGTCTGGTTTTCTCATTCTTTTAACGTGTATCTTGAGACCTTATTTTGGTATCTATTTGGATTTCATTCATGTTTTCTCATGCCAGCAGGTCTTTCCTGGGAGCCATGGGCTAGAGTTGACCTATAGCAGTAATTCAGTCTTCAAACAGGAGGCACGGGGAGGGGTAAGTTCTATAGATTTAAGTTACCTCCAGGGCTGTGAGCAGGTGCTGTGGATTGCTGTTGTGGATGAGTGTGGCTGCTGGTACCTGAGAGCTACTGAGTGCAGAGTTTACCTGGCCTCCTAGCTATTAATTTATTATTTATGAAAGACAGCTACAAAGAGAAAGAAAGATAGTTAGCTAGCTAGCTAGCTAGATAGATGGAGACAGAGACCAAAACCCCATTCAGTTCTAGCTTACAGTGGTGCAGGGAATTGAATCAGGGACCTCAAGAGCTTCAGGCATAAAAGTCTTTCTCAGAACAATTATGGTCTTTCCCCAGACCCCCCCTCCCCCGCCCCAGTGTTTTAAATTGATCTTGCAAGTTGGTGCCCCCTTTTCACTAGCACAAGGCTTGCACGGGGACCCTAGACCCATGCCTGCTAGCTTTGTCTCCATTCAGAGAAACAGTTGCCCCCTTTCCTGCTTCTTTGGCTGATGTTTGCCATGTCTGTAAGAAATGCAAATCCTGGGGGCAGGGTGGTAGCACAGCGGGTTAAGTGCACATGGTGCGAAGTGCAAGGACGGGCATAAGGATCCTGGTTTGAGATCTCGGTTCCCCACCTGCATGGGGGTTGCTTCACAAGTGGTGAAGCAGGTCTGCGGGTGTCTATCTTTCTCTCCCCCTCTCTGTCTTCCCCTCGCCTCTCCATTTCTCTCTGTTCTGTCCTGTCCAACAATGATAACAACAGCAATAACAACAGTGATGGGCAAAGAAAGGGAAAAAATGGCTTTCAGGAGCAGTGCATTTGTGAAGCAGGCACTGAACCCCGGCAATAATCCTGGGGGCAAAAAAAAAAAGCCACCAGGAGCCATGGATTCTTAGTTCTGGCACTGAGGCCCAGTGATAGCCCTGGAGGCCAAACAAAAAAAATATACCCCAGTCCTGGTCATTCTGTCCTTCAAAAAACTAGGTCCTGGGAAGAACAGTTTGTATTTAACCCTTTACCTGTGTATCTTGGAGCCAGATCACCTGATGGGCTACCTGCAGGGTCCTGGAGGTGATAACATTCTGTTAATTTCTT
Organism: Erinaceus europaeus; assembly: GCF_950295315.1. Lineage (NCBI taxonomy): Eukaryota > Metazoa > Chordata > Mammalia > Eulipotyphla > Erinaceidae > Erinaceus > Erinaceus europaeus. Next base: position 12,076,211 of record NC_080178.1, read on the forward strand.
TCCACTTGATTCTAGCCCGAGAGAAGGATTACTCCCAAGCTGGATAGAGGACCCCGTTTTCAAGGAAGGTATTGACTTAGCAAAATTGACCAACTCCTCTTCCAACCAGGGAAAGTCAGTCCCCTTGGGAGGTGCCATGACAGCTGAAGAAATCAGATGTGGTGTGTCTCCTCTTTGCTTTGTCTCTCTCTCTTTCTCTATCTGATTGAATCTCCTTATAACGCAGGGAGTTCTCGTCTAGAAACCAGGTTCTATCCTTGAAACCAGGTCAATAAACAAACTTTTCAATAAGTGAGGAGCCACCCATAACTGGTATTAGATGTCATCGCTGCATCATTTATAACACTGGAAATACATTTAAAAATGAATATTCAGTAGTGTACCTGTATATCGTACTGTTGTGAAATAGAGTGCTCTCGGGTGCACAATAAGGTACAAATATACAGAGGAAAAACATGAGTACAGTGTACACTGGCCAAACTGTGGGAAGGAGTTGAAATTTAGAGTGGTAATGTGAGACGGGATGCTTGAAGTTGTCTTAGTGCCGCCATTTTTCAAGGCCAAAGCTCTCATATCACAATACTGATCTGGTGTTTTTTTTTTTTTTTTAATTTTTCTTTAGAGAACTGTTCAGCGCTGGCTCATAGTAATATTGGGGATTGAACTTGGGACCTTTGGTACCTTAGGCTTGAAAGATGTTTTACATAACCATTATGCTATTTTCACAGTTTCCACAATACTGACTTAGAAGAGAACCAATCACAAAATGAGGACTAGACATATTGGGATTTCTTAAAATGTAGCACTTAAGGAATACCCTTAAAAAATCATTTCCCCTCTTCATCAGACACTAATTCATTTTCCAAGGTGCTGGTGATTATTTTCCAAGAAGAAATGGATTTGCATCTTCTGTATTTTCAAGTTCACCATCACTAAGTGGTGCTTACCTGAGAAGCGATGTGAAACAGACTCTTAGACGTAGTTTGGGTGCACGGAATAACTCAAAAACTGATATTTTGACCTGAGGTGTATCCAACTCTTTCTGCATGGTGGACTTCACAAACTTAAACAACAACAATAGCAAAAAAATAATGATAAGGTTTTTAAGAGAGGGTAAAAATTTCTAGTATAGTGGTACTAAAGGGTATCATACTAGAGGGTAAATTAGGATTACTATTCTCTATCATCAAGGACATTTCCACTGAGTGGAAGTATGGATAAAAATAATTAATCCCAAGTCCAGGGGTGGGGAGAAATGAGAACTCAGAGAGCAATTACATAGGGACAAGGTCAGTTTCAATATTGATCTGATGGGATGTCAGAAACACTGACAAAATTATCTACATGGTAAATTGGAGTCAATAAGGTAGTTTAAGGGCTCACATTTTCTTTTCTATCCAGGGAACATGAATAGAAGTTTCTTTTCCTTGTTGGAATAGGAGTTTGTGTACCTTTCTAAGTCAATACCTTACTGAAAAGCTGGATTGCCTCTATGGTTTGTATTGACCAATAATCATTCTTTAGGTCTGGAGTGTGTGAAGTAGTTGCTTCACAGGCAGTGAAATAGTTCTGCAGGTGTCCCTCTCTCTGTCTTCCCTTCCTCTTTCCATTTCTCTCTGCCCTATCTGACAATGATGACATCAATAACAACAATAATAATAACTACAACAACAATTAAAAAAAAAACAGGGGCAACAAAAGGGAAAATAAATAAATATAAAAAGTTTTAAAAAAGGAACAGAAAAATAAAGAGAATGCTATTAGAATAAGATTATGAACAGGAAAGGCAACGTTTAGTGGTTGGAAAGGAGTTGGTTTTAGGGATGTACACACTGGTTTGGATTTTTTTTTTTTGTCACCAGGATTATAATTAAAGTTTGGTGCCTACATAACTTCATCACTCCTAGTGAGCACTTTTTTTTTCATTTGATGGAGGGTGAAAAAAGAGAGGGATAGAGAGGGGAGGCGAGGGGAGAAGAGAGGGAGATAGAGAGGGAGATAGAGAAAAGTAGAGAGACACTTGTGTATTGCTTCACCCCTCTCAACAGGGCTAATTAAAAAAAAATTGCCAACCTGACTTCCTGGGCGATGACCTCACTAGTGTGTCCTGGAACCCCACTTCCCTAGAGCCCTACCTCACTAGGGAATGATAGAAACAGGCTAGAGGGCTAGAGGGTATGAATTGAACTGTCAATGCCATTTCCAGTAGAGAAGCAATTACAGAAGCCAGACTTCCCACCTTCTGCACCCCATAATGATCCTGGGTCCATGCTCCCAGAGGGAGAAAGAATAGGGAAGCTTTCAGTGGAGGAAATGGGATATGGTGGTGGGAATTGTGTGGAATTGTTCCCCTCTTATATTTTTTTTCCTTTTTGTTATCATTTTATTATTGTTGGTGCTTATTTTTTAAAATTTCTTTATTGGAGAATTAATGTTTTACATTCGACAATAAATACAATAGTTTATACAGGCATAACATTTCCCAGTTTTCCATATAACAGTACAACCCCCAATAAGGACCTCATGCTTTTGTGTTCCCCTCTTATCTTACAATCTTGTCAATCATTATTAAGTCAACAAAATCATTAAAAAGATCTTTTTTTTTTATATGGACAGAAATTGAAAGGGTATGGGGAGAGGACAGAGAGAAAGAGATATCTGCAGCACTGATTCACTGCTTCCCTGCAGGTGGGAAGCAGTGTCTCCAACCTGGATTCTTGCATATGGGAACATATGTGTCACTGACCAGCCCACACCCCCACATAAAAGGTCTTGCTCTGCAGAAAACACGACCTCATCACAGCAAGAAAACAGGTGGTCAGAGCAGTTCAGTTCTGTCCATTCTTTCTCTGGATACCATTTTTAATAAAGTCTGTCTGCAGTGGTCCGACGGGAGCGCAACGAGTTAAGCGCAGGTTGCGCAAAGCACAAAGACCCGTAAGGATCCTGGTTTGAGTCCCAGGCTCCTCACCTGTAGGGGAGTGGCTTCACAGGCGGTGAAGCAGGTCTGCGGGTGTGAGTGTCTGTCTTTCTCTCCCCTTCTCTGTCTTCCCCTTCTCTCTCCATTTCTCTCTGTCCTATCCAACAAGGATGATATCAATAACAACAACAATAATAACCACACACAAAAAAAGTCTGTCTTCACTTTTTTCTAACTTTGCTTGGATGATCTTTCACTCTTCCCACCCCACACAAATCACAACAGTGACTCCGTGGGGACACCAATATGGAAGTCCCCAGTCACAGTATTCTAGCTCTGATCAGGCAGTTACCACAGGAGCCCAGGCTAATGTGATTGGTCAGAACAATCTTCCCTCCATCCCAATAAGCAATACCACCCATCCCTTGCTTCCAGATTTACCTCAAAGGTCAGGTTCTCTTCAGCATGAAGTCTTCCATTGATGCGCGCAGCTCTTCTGAGTTCCTTTACGCCTTCCTCTATACGGTTGCTAATAATTAGCCACTGTGCAGACTCCACCAGCTTCCTGATGAGAGATGACAAGGCAAATGCAGGGAATGCTCAGTTCTCTTGCAAATAAATCTTCAACCTGAGGGAAGTCTGGCAGTAGTGCAGCATGTTAAGTGCACGTGATGCAAAGCGCAATGGCCAGCTGAAGGATCTCGTTTGGAGCCCAGGTTCCCCATCTCTAGAGGGGAGTCACTTCACAAGCGGTGAAGCAGGTTTGAAGGTGTCTTTCTTTCACCCCTCTCTGTCTTCCCTTCCTCTCTCCATTTCTCTCTGTCTGATCTGTGAGGTTAGAGAAAAAGCCCCGAATATTGAAAACAGCCGTTAACCCGAAATCAACTGTTCCATGTTCTGTGTGGGTATTTCCACCTGTACCCATCCTGTGATAACTATAAAAGGTGGGATGAAAAATGATTATCGTCACAGACTCTCCCCTTGCGTGGAAGGAAGGGTGTCTGCGGCCCAAGCTTAAGCTTGCTAATAAAGGCTCTTGTTATTGCATGTGATTCTGGTCTTCTTTGCGTGAGATCAGGACTCGAACCTCTGGGCATAACGCTATACAACAACAACTACAACAATAAAAAGAAACAACAAGGGCAACAAAAGGGAATAAATAAATAAATATTAAAAAAGACTTAAACCTGAGATCCCTTTCTCCTTTCATCTAATACAGGCTAATACTTAAGTTTCTTTCTTGAAAGAAACTCATGTTCTCATTAGGAAAAGCAAACACTGGGAGAGAGTCTGACCAGGGGACACGACTGGGGATCCAGACAGCGTATTCTGAGTGGGAGCAGCACCATCACTTCCAGCCAGACATATGGAACAAAATTAAACAAAAACAAAACAAAAATCATCATAGTAGATTTGGGAGGTTCCTTATTTTTACAACACCCTTTTAATGATGTAAAAAGAATGATAGTGAATTTAGGGTCATCTTTTGTATTATTTTTTCTTAAAGAAGGGCTTCCAGATTATGCAAATGTCTGCCCTATAAACTTGAAACTTATGTAAAATGATGTATACTGAAAGAGAGAGAGAGAGAGAACACTAATGTACCACTCTGTCATATCTGGTGCCAGGGACTAAACTTGGGACCTTATCCTAGTAAGTTTTGCATGCAACAGAGTCCTTTTTAAGCAAAACTGCCTCTATAACTGTATCAATTTCTTTTAAAATGAGAGATTTATTTGATCATCTAATAAGTGTTTGTTAAAAGTAATTATAGAGAATACATAGTAATAAGTAAATGAAACATATAATTCATTTACATTTCAGTATTTACATTCTGGTATTGATATGAAATTTTAATACCATAATTTAATATTTTGCAAAGGACACAATTCAGTGTTTTTAAAATATATTTACAATATTCTATACCTATTCTAGACTACCTTTTTTTTTTTTATCACCCTCTAGAAACTCATCCAGGGCTGGACAGATAGCATAATAGTTATGCAAAATGACTTTTTTTTTGTAATTTTATTTATTTATCTTCCCTTTTGTTGCCCTTGTTGTCTTTTTATTGTTGTTGTAGTTATTGTTGTTATAGTTAATGTCGTCGTTGTTGGATAGGACAGAGAGAAATGGAGAGAGGAGGGGAAGACAGAGAGGAGGAGAGAAAGACAGACACCTGCAGATCTGCTTCACCGCCTGTGAAGCAACTCCCCTGCAGGTGGGGAGCCGGGGGCTCTAACTGGGATCCTCATGCCAGTCCTTGTGCTTAGCGCCACCTGCGCTTAACCCGCGCAAAACGACTTTTATGCCTGAAGCATTAAAGATCTCAGGTTCAATCCCAGCACCTCCATAACTCAGAGCTGAGCAGTATTCTGGTAACAAAACAAAACAAAACAAAACATATTCTCATTCATCCTTTCTTCCAGTCTATGGAAACTATTTATCTACTTTCTTTGTCTATAAATTTGTCTATTATACCTCCTAAAATGTAATTTTTGTGAGAGTGGAGGTATATAGTACACTTGTTATGCAAAGAGACTCTCATGCTTGAGGCTCCAAAGTCCCAGGCTCAATGTCCTGTACCATCACAAGCCAGAGCTGAGCAGTGCTCTGGTTAGCTAAAAAGGTAATTTTGTGTCTACTTATGTTGTTACACATGTCACTTTTTTCTGACTGATTAACATTTTGCATTTAGTGGATGAACACTTCAGTTTTTTCCACTTTGGGGAGGTTATGAATAAAGTTGTTATACAATTTGGGATGTTTTTAACTGCAGCAACTTTAATATAAGGTATTGGAGCTGGAATTACTGTAGCTTCTGGCACCAGAAGATCCAACCATGAGATTTTTATCTGCTGAAATATATATATATATATTTGTGTGTGTAATCACATTTCCAATGATTTTTGAATTGAAATTGTGTCCTATGACAACTACCTCCCCTCCTCTGTCCTTGTTACAGTCTCCCTGATAGGTGAAGAATACAGAGATTGTTCATACCTGGAGACCAAGAAATTGACAAACAGGGGAACAGAAAATATGAGCATCAGTGTGCGCCAGTCTTGAATGGCAGAAGCCAGCCCTCCGAGGAGGATTTGTCCTGCACTGCAGACATTTAACATCAGCATAGTTACCAGAGCTCGTGACTGGGGCTGTACCCACTCCAACACTAGGAGAAAAACAGACCACAGTGGTAACTTCAGATCCAGGCCATCTCAAGGTCAGCTAAAGATACAGAGACAAGCCAAGTCTTAAATTATTGACTTACTCAAAGCACAAGAGTTTGAAACAATCACAGTGATGCAAAACCCTGCCAGAAACCGCAGTGAGCTGTAGATGAGGAGGTTGGGGGCCATGGCTGCACTGGTACCTGTGATGGCCAGTTGGAGAATACTCAATCTGAGTCCCAGCTTCCGTCCAAACCTAAGAAATATTGAACCAGATTATTCCTCCTCCTCCTCCTCCTCCTCTTCACCTTCTCCCCCTTTTCCTGCTCCTTTCTTTTTCTTATTTTTAAATGTGGTGCCTAGGAGTGAATTTGGGGACCTTATCATATATGATAATACCCTTGCCAACTTTCCTCCTTGGCCAAGTACTTTTTAGATGAGTGATTTTATCAAGGATAGAATCTACTTGCTATCATTGGCACCTAGCTGTACCTCTTTCCTGAGTGACCTCTCCCATGGTCATAACCATAATAATCTCTTCATGATAATAATAGCCAGCCTTGACTTCTGTAATTTTAATACCCATATATATACACACATCTAACCAAATCTTCATATATTTAGTTAATGGACAACTCCAACTAAAGGAGTCAAAACAGACATCTTGATTTTTCTCCCAAAGTTCACTTGTACCTAAGTCCTCTTCCGTTTTGTATAGTAGCACAATCTATTCATTTACATGAGACCAAAAGTCTGTATTTCCTTTTACATATGTTCCAATAGTGAAAAATAGTCTGAAGTGCCAAGTTTTATTTCCCAAGTACATCTTATCATTATCAAGACTAACTTTTACATTTACACTATCAGCTCTCCTCCAGACAATCTCACTAGCCTCATCGACGGTTTCTGCTATCCTTCTAGGACAATGTATGGCCTTTAAAATTTATGTTATCAGCAGCTGGGGCCCTAATCAGGGAGTCCTGAGATTCCCAAACAGACATGATGGGCCTAGAACTCAAATAAATCCTGCTCTCCATTGTTACCAGCCATTTCTATCAGGAACAACAAAATAGACCCCTTTGTGGGCCCCCATAGGACCTTACCCTCAACTTGGATCAACAATGGTAGAGACTATTCCACCCTCTGAAGGGAGGCTGGACAGCATACACTATGCTACACCTGAGGAAGATGGGTCGATACTTGGGCAGCTTGGAATGTTCCTACTCATGACCACAGAATGTGAGCTCAGATCTACAGGGATGCAGAAGTCACACAGGCTCCTAAGCTAATTATGGGCCCCAGATCACATCAAATCAGTGGGGTTTACAGTCAACAATATTTATACCCCTTTCCCATATTAGGGAGCTACTCTCTTCCCTGATCCAGCTTTCTGGTATTTTTTCCAGCCATGACATCATCTCCCTAGACAATAACTGGGATCCACCATGCATCAGATTTCAGGCAAAAGCAACAACAAAAAAAACCCACTAGTATAGCTACTGGCCTTTTGAAATATAACTAAGATATGCCTACTAGCTATCTACAAAATGGAGGACCCCTAAACACTTCATCTGCACTATTCCAGCCTTTAGGTCCATGATTGTTAAACAATTTGTTTGGCTTTGTATATTAACTCTCTTTTCAGCCACCAGGTTCCAGATGCTAGCAGGATGTGACTAGGCTTCCCTAGACAGACAGCCCCACCAATGTGCCTTGGAGCTCCACTTCCCCAGAGTCCTTCCCCAATAGGGAAAGAGAAAGAAAGGCTGGGAGTATGGATCGACCTGTCAATGCCCATGTTCAGCGGGGAAGCAATTACAGAAGCCAGACCTTCAACTTTCTGCATCCCACAATGATTTTGGGTCCATATTCCCAGAGGGTTAAAAAATAGGAAAGCTATCAGGGGATGGGATGGGATACAGAGGTCTGGTGCTAGGAAGTGTGCGAAGTTGCAGATCCTTGTGCTTCATGCCTTGTGCTCTGCACCATGTGTGCTTAACCCTTGCGTGCTAGTGGCCGCCCCCCCCCCCCCCCGCCCCGTGGCTATAGTCTTTTCTTGACTATTGCTGAAGATAAGAACACCACTTTGGCATATGTGGCACCAGTAGTGATTGGGACCTCATGCACACAGGTCCTGTACCTCACTACTGGGTAACATTCCTGGTTGTTCATTTTGCTATTTGTATTTAACCATGATAAACTCAAGTAACACTTTATTACATTTTTTTTTTTTTTGCTAAGGCTACCAAATGATATTGGGATAAGAAATATCTATGCATAAAATATCCCCTTAGTGTCATCATGGGACACATACTTGGGTGACATTAATGCTTCTTTTTTTTTAAATATTATTTTATTTTATTTTTTTAAATTTCCTTCCTACCAGATCACTATTTAATTCTGGCTTACAGTTGTTGCAGGAAATTCAGCATGCAACTTCAGAGTCTCAGGCTGAAGGTCTTTTGCATAACTATCATCCTGTCTCCCTAGCCTTTAGAGACTTTATGTCCTCCGTAGAGCACCACTCCAGCTCTGGGTTATGGTGGTGCAGAACCCAAGACTTCAGAAGCTCAGGAATGAAAGTAGTTTTTGCAGAACCATTATTCTATACCTTCTCACCCTTCAAAGACATGTCACCCTACATTCTTTTTTTTTTTGATAGTTCCTTTTTAAAAATTTGTTATTTATTTATTCCCTTTTTTTTTTTCCTCCAGGGTTATTGCTGGGCTCAGTGCCTGCACCATGAATCCACCGCTCCTGGAGGCCATTTTTCTCCCTTTTTGTTGCCCTAGTTGTTGCAGCCTCGTTGCGGTTATTATTGCCATTGTTGACGTTGCTTTGTTGTTGGATAGGACAGAGAGAAATGGAGAAAGGAGAGGAAGGCGGGGCGGGGGGAGAGAAAGACACCTGCAGACCTGTTTCACCGCCTGTGAAGCGACTCCCTTGTAGGTGGGGAGCAGGGGGCTCCAATCCGGATGCTTATGTTGGTCCTTGCGCTTTACGCCATGTGCGCTTAACCCACTGCGCTACTGCCCGACTCCCGTCACCATACGTTCTTAATATTATTTGCTTCATACTATAGTTAGTTGTGTATTAACAACCAGGTCACAGCAACAATGTATTACTAGACATTCAGTGCTTCATTGATACACAGCCCATAGATTTTTATTATGATGTGTTGTTGTGACCCTAACAGGGTTTGGGACAATTAGCACAGGAATGATGTCAGCACACTCACAAGAGAGTGTGGGTGCAGGGACTATATAAAGGAGGACTGGTAGCAGCTCACTGTCTTGATTGGATTACCTTCAACACTGCACTCTCCTGTTGGTGTGGCACTGGATTGATTCTGATCTCTTCACGTGGTGGTCTTGGGTAGCTTAGTTGCGGACTTTGGACTTTTGCCTATTTTCTAAGCTAGACTTCTCCCCTCATGTTTACAGTGATTTTTATGAATAATCCTCTCACACTTGTTTAACCTTAAACGAAGCCACATGCTATTTTACAATGATTATTACTCATTACACATGTGGATCTAGATTGCAGATTTGAAGTCATGATGTGCCTAAAATTGTCTATCTACACTTGTCTCTCAGAGACCTCATAGGGCTTTCCTGCTACCTATTGCATGAGGGAAAATTTCTTGCAGAAATGTTTGAGATAGTATCTGAAAAATGAGTGTAAAAGGATCCTAGTTCCAGTTTTCAGCTCCCCACCTGCCGGGGAGGGAGTCAAAAGTCTACAGGTGTCTATCTTTCTCTCTTCCTCTCTGTCTTCCCCTCCCCTCTCAATTTCTTTCTGTCTGCTCCAACAACAACATTAGCAACAATGACAACAATAATAACAACAACAAGAACAACAACAATGTAAAAAAAGATGGCTGCCAGGGGCAGTGGATTTGTAGTGCAGGCACTGAGCCCCAGCAATAACCCTGGAGGAAAAAATTTTTTTTTTTTTTTTAGCCTCAATGTGGTTTACGTAGCTCGGAACATTGACAAAGTCTGTAGCACTGTTTCACAGATTTACTCTTTCAAACACGTAGGTGGTCTCAACATCGAAATCCTTTCTTTTCCTTGCAGTGAAATAACTCACTTATAGACCTCATTTCTTGGCACATCCTCTGAAAATTCCTTCTTGAAACTTCCTGGCATCTGATTTGGATGTCTTTTTTTTTTTTTGGATCATCTTTCACTTAATGCGACAACTGGAAATGATGATGCTTAGTGAAATAAGTAAAGAGATGAAAGTCAGACACCCAACAGCTTCACTTATAGTGGAATCTAGAGACTGGATACATGTGAACAGAAGAAGGGCAAGCAAAACAGAAGCAAGTAAACTTGCTTTTAAGACTTGTGAGAACTAGGGGGGTTTATCTTGGGAGGTAGGAGGGTGGGATCTAGAACTCTGGTGGTGAGTGTGTTGTGGAACTATACACTGGGACCATATACTCTTGTAAGCTAGTATTAATCACAAACAACAAACATAAAAAAACAATTGGACCAGGCAGGAAGGTGGCTCAGCAGTGTCCTGCGTACAGTACATGAAGTCCCGGCTCCATTCCCTGTTACTCCATGACTATCTCTCTCTCTCTCTTTGAAAAAAATATTTTATTTATTTATTAATTAATGAGAAAGGTAGGAGGAGAGAGAGAAAGAACCAGACATCACTCTGGTATATGTGCTGCTGAGGATTGAACTCTGGATTTCATGCTTGAGAATCCAGTGCTTTATCTATTGCGCTAACTCCCGGACCACACTTCATGAATCAATCTCTCTCTCCCTCTCCCTCTCCCTCTCCCTCTCCCTCTCCCTCTCCCTCTCTCTCTCTCTCTCTCTCTCTCTCTCTCTAATAAAGCAATGAACACAGTGGCTCATAAATGCCCAGAAGAAAGTGAGGTGATACTCACCTGTCTGAAAGATAACCATACACAGGGGATCCCAGCAATGCCCCCGTCATAAGTACAGACTGAACCACAAGTCTTAGTGACTGAGATTCACATACCAGCTCCCACTGGAAGAGAAGCAAAGCAGCACAAGTTTTAGAAGAGTTTAAACCCTATACCGGAAACTCATTTCAGACTTTTACATACAATAAATACTATCTTCTGCTATGTGAGCTCTGCCTCCAATTTTTTTTTTCCGTGCCTGCACCACAACTCCACTGCTCCTGGAGGCCTTTGCTTTTCTGTTGTCCTTGTTGTTTATCATGGTTGCTATTATTACTGTTGTTGTTATTGCTATCGTTGTTGTTGGATATGATAGGAAAGAGAGAAATCAAGGAGGGGAAGACAGAGAGGAGGAGAGAAAGACAGACACCTGCAGACCTGCTTCACCGCTTGTGAAGAGATTGGGGAGCCTGGGACTCCAACCGGCATTCTTAAGCCAGTTCCTTGTGCTTTGCTCCATGTGCGCTTAACTTGCTGCGCTACCACCCGGCCTCCCCCTGCCACTTCTAACAGCCTTCCTCCAGTAACCCACACTTTAAACATTCTGAATTGAGGGCTGAGAGGTGGCTCACTGGGTAGAGCACACACGGTACCGTGCACGAGGACCTAGTTGGGGATCCTGCCTTCACATGAAAGCACCTGAGAGGGGGAGCTTCCCTAGTGCTGGAGTGGTGCTGCACTGTCTGCTTCTTTCTCTGTCTCTCCTGCTCTATCACTGTCTGTCTCACCTTCTATCTGAAAGGAAAAGAACAGTGACTTCTGCGAGTGGTGGAATCATGCAGGTACCAAGTCTCAACAGAAACCCACAAACACCTTTCTTTTTTTTTGAATTTTTTTCTTTTTAATTATCTTTGTTTATTAGATAGAGACAGCCAGAAATTGAGAGGGGAGGGCGAGATAGAGAAGGAGAGAGACAGAGAGACACCTGCAGCCATGCTTCACCGCTTGTGAAGCTTTCCCCCTGCAGGTGGGGCCTGGAGGCTCGAACCCATGTAGTTGCACATTGTAACATGTGCGCTCAACCAGGTGTGCCACGCCCGGCCCCACAAACATCTTTCTGATAGCCCTAGAGCTTTATCTAGATTTCCTACTCTGGGAATCAGTTTGTATTTTCTTCCTTACTTTTTAAAACTGGTTTTTACATCAGTATCAGATTTCAGGAGTATTTTATTTTCTTTAAAATATTTTATTAGTTATTTTTAATGAGAGAGAGAGAGAGTACTACTGAGCTCTGGCTTATGGTGTCACTGGAGGTTGGACCTGGGACATCAGGGCCTCAGGCATGACAGATTTTTGCACAACCGTTACGCTATCTTACCAGCCCTTCAGGAGTGCTTTCATTTTCACACTTAATGCATGTAAGTTACTACATTCCCGGTAAAGTTCTATGTCTCTCCCAACCAACACTTTCCTTTCTTTCTTCCTTCGTTTCTTTTTTTCTTTCTTTCTTTCTTTCTTTCTTTCTTTCTTTCTTTCTTTCTTTCTTTCTTTTTCCCTTTCCTTTAGTCATCTATACTTCACATATGAGCAAAAACATCTGGTAGTTGTAGTTTTATATCTTTGCTTATTTCACTTAGCACAATACAGTATGACTAAGGCACTTTGTCCTGAATTTTTGGAGATGATATCATAGTTCTTCCTTTCCAGTCTCTGGACATCAGAGTATTTCAATGAGTATTATGAATCACTGAACTAGGTTAACAGTCCTAAAAAAAAAAATCAAGGGGCTGGGAGGTAGCACAGCAGGCTAAGCGCACATGGTATGATGCACAAGGAGCCACTGGTTCCCCACCTGCAGGGAGGTCGCTTCATGGGAGGTGAAGCAGGTCTGCAGGTGTCTACCTTTCTCTCCCCCTGTCTTCCCCTCCTCTCTCAATTTCTCTCTGTCCTATCCAACAACAACAATAACAATGGCAATAATAACAACAACAAGGGCAACAACAACAAAAAAGGGAAACATCCCTCCAGGAGCAGTGGATTCGTAGTGCAGGCACCGACCCCCAGCAATAACCCTAGAGGCAAAAAAAAAATTAATATATATATCCTAAGGAACCAAACACACCCACCCAAAAAGATTTTCATGTATCTATGTTCATAGCAGCACAATTTGTATTAACCAAAACCCGGAAGCAACCTAGGTGTCCAACAACAGATGAGTGGCAGAGCAAGTGGGATACTACTTCGCTATCAAAATGGTGACTTCTGTTATGCATGTACAAACTATTGTACTTACTGTCGACTGTAAAACATTAATTCCCCAATAAAGAAATAAAAAAATGGTAACTTTACCTTCTTCACCTCATCTTAGATGGGTCTTGAAGCAATAGTATTAAGTGAGATAAATAAGAAAGAGAAGAATGAATATGGGATCATCTCACTCATAGACAGAAGTTGAAAAACAAGATCAGAAGGGAAAACACTAAGCAGAACTTGGACTAGAGTTGGTGTATTACATCAAAGTAAAAGACTTTGGGGTTGGGGGGCAGAGTTTGGGTCCTGGATCATGATGGCACAGGAAGACCTAGTGGAGGTTGAATTGTTATGTGGAAAATTGAGATATGCTATGCATGTACAAACTATTGTATTTTACAGTCAACTGTAAACCACTAATCCCACAATAAGGGAATTAAAAAAAATTTCTAGTCTTTATTCCCAGGTTAAATGTTGTGATAGCAGGTTTATGCTTCACATGATTCATTTATTAACTTCTGTGCTAATGCTGCTATTTTAATGTCACCGTACAGATAATAGATGACTGTCTGCTCAAGGAAAGAAGAAAGGGCTGACAGCACTACCGATCTGGGAACTAAATGTATTAAGCAAGTCCATTGTCTGTGTGTGCCTTGGACACTCGGATCACATCTGAGTAGAAACTATAAATGGACCTTCTTACCTCAGTCACAATGGTGGAAGAGAAGGTGCTGCGGTCATACACCCAGCCATCCACACAGGGCTCCGTGTCCAGCTCTGTCACATTGGGAAAGGTGCCATTCTGGTGAAGGAGCTGCCACTGGGGGTGGATGAAGCGCCGGCACTTCTCTGGCCTCAGGCTGGAGTCCAGGGGGATGGAGACTCTCAGGAGGTCCTCTTGGCTGAGGGTCCCAGTGTCATTAGCTGAGATGGTGTCATTGTCAAGGAGGTGAACCCAGCAGCGGTGAGCAGGGATGGCTGCTGTGAAGTTCTCCAGGAACAGATGGGGGTACATTATGATTATAGTGGTGCAAAGGAAAACTATCTGAAGGATCTGGAATCTCCCCAGGTTTCCCACTTGATCCAGGAGCTCTGCAAAAGCCATCTGGGCTAAACAAATGTTCTTCAAGAGGGGGCAGGATACCTTTTTCAAGAGAAGTTCAAATGGGAAAAATATTTCCTCTCAGGAAATTGCAGCCAGTGCCTTGGTTTTGCTGCTACTTTCTCCTTATCACCCTCTCTTACTGCCACAGAGCAGGTATAGGAGTTGCTGACAATATTGTTGAGTTTATGCAGTTAAAAAGCTTGAGAAGACTCACAGGTTTACTTATTTGTCAGGGATTTTCCAGCCACTGACATTTAAGAATGCTTAATGTGTTACTCAGGGAATGAAGCTGACCTTTGAAGCATTAACATTACTAGAAGATTGAAACATGTTTCAAAAGGTGGGAGGGAGGAACAGTAAGGGAGGGTCAGGGATCTAAGTCTGTATGGTAGAACAAGATGATGGTTTGCTTGAGCTTGAAATGTACTTATATCTATCTTAGGGAAAAGGCAGCCATCACACCAGCTTCCACTTTGACTTACTGAAAGCAAGAGGATTGTATATATTGATTATTTTATTCTAAAGTCAGCACTAAAGAAAAATGATTTCTTTTTTTTCAAGAGAAATATCATAAAAACAGCTCAAAGTAGCACAGCTATGTACAAGATACTGGGTACTGTACAGCAAACCATAACAAAGGGACTTTTCAAAGTTAACCCAATTAACAAATAATGTGATGATAATATTAACTATTGATTGTCTTCCCTAAGACAGCAGGAACCTCACATCTTCACTATAGAGCCCCTACTTCCCCCAGTCCTGGCACCCATGGATAGGGCTCACTTTCCCGTATGCTTCTCCCAATCCATACCAAATAATATTGCATCCGCCGATCACAACCTAACCAAAGCAACGATTGCCATCTCAACATGCTTCACCTCAGAGTGTATCCAGAGACTTCACGTGTGGAATGACAACCCTTCAGCTTCATTGCTCGGGTGAGACCTTTCCTTTTATAGTACACTCTAATTTCATCTCGGGTGGTTCACTTTCTAACAAAGTCCCATAGCCTAGACGTACACCAGTTTCTGTGAGAGAGAGCGTATGCGCACACGTGTCCATAAACTACTGCAGAATATATACCTGAAAGCAGGATTACACTGGAGTTTGCAGTTCCAGATGCCACCAGGATGCTGGCTAGGCTTCCCTGGATTGAAGACCCCACCAATGTGTCCTGGAGCTCAGCTTCCCCAGAGACACACCTTACTAGGGAAAGAGAGAGGCAGACTGGGAGTATGGACCGACCAGTCAACGCCCATGTTCAGCGGGGAAGCAATTACAGAAGCCAGACCCTCTACCTTCTGCAACCCTCAACGACCCTGGGTCCATGCTCCCAGAGGGCTAGAGAATGGGAAGGCTATCATGGGAGAGGGTGGGTTATGGGGATTGGGTGGTGGGAATTGTGTGGAGTTGTACCCCTCCTACCTTATGCTTTTGTTCACTAATCCTTTCTTAAATTAAAAATTTAAATAAAAAAAAAAAATAAAAAAAATAAAAAAAATAAAAAAAAAAAAAAGAAAAAAAAAAAAACAGCTCAAAGAAATCATGGCTGAAATGTTCTCCACACCAAAGAAATATTCAAAACATAGATATCCAGGAAGCTGAATGCACAGACAACAATGACAGAGACCCCAAGTGACTAGACAGACACAGATTTAGAAAAAAAATGATGGAGAGGGAGTTCAGAAACTCATTATGAAATCAATTCAAGAAACTAAAGTTAAGGTTCAAGAACTCAGTGATCATTTTACTAAAGAATTACAAAGTCCAGAAATAAACAAACAAACCTACAAACAGAACTGCTGGGCTTAAAACACATTTTGAGTGTAGTTTAGGTTGAGGTAAGAGACCTCGAAAGTAGACCTATCTAGGTGGAGGAGGAGAGAATCAACACTAATAGACAAAGCCACCACACTCTGTGAATTTAAAACTGTTGAAAGGGAAGGTTTAGGGGAAAATGAAGCATTTCTCAAGCAAAATAGCACATTTCATCAAAAAAGACGAACACTAGAGTTATTGGGATCCCCGAGGAAGGAGAAGAATAAGAAAGAGAGAGAGAGAGAGAGAGAGAGAGAGAGAGA
Source organism: Erinaceus europaeus (assembly GCF_950295315.1). Classification (NCBI taxonomy): domain Eukaryota; kingdom Metazoa; phylum Chordata; class Mammalia; order Eulipotyphla; family Erinaceidae; genus Erinaceus; species Erinaceus europaeus. The sequence goes on from NC_080178.1 coordinate 12,092,622, forward strand.
GAGAGAGAGAAAGAGACAGAGAGAAAGTAGAGGACATATTCAAAGAAGTTTTAACAGAGAATTTTCCATACCTGAGCAATGTTCAAAATATAGAAATCCAAGAATGTGAATGCACACCTAAATTCTTGAATCCAAAATAACACACACCAAGACACATTACTGTCAAACTACCAAAAACCAGAGACAAAGAAAAAAATATTGCTGGCTGCCAAGGAAAGGAAGAAAAATAACATACAGAGGCATAACAACCAGACTTTCAGTAGATTTCTCATCACAAACTCTAGAGGCAAGGAGGGAGTGGAATGGTATGTTCGAAGTATTAAGAGTTAAGAATTGCCAGAAGAGTATGGATCGACCTGCTAATGCCCATGTTCAGCGGGGAAGCAATTACAGAAGCCAGACCTTCCACCTTCTGCATCCCATAATGACCCTGGGTCCATACTCCCAGAGGTATAAAGAATAGGAAAGCTGTCACAGGACGGGATGGGATATGGAACTCTGGTGATGGGAATTGTGTGGAGTTGTACCCCTCTTATCCTATGGTTTTGTCAATGTTTCCTTTTTGTAAATAAAAATTAAAAAAATAGTTTATGCTGGGGGCCAGGTAGTGGTGCACCTGGTTAAGCACTCACATTACAGTGCACAAGGACCTGGGTTCAAGCCCCCAGTCCCCACCTGTAGAGGGAAAGCTTCATGAGAGGTGAAGCAGGGATGCAGGTGTCTCTCTTCCTCTCCATCTCCCCCTTACCCTCTTAATTTCTCTCTGTCTCTATCTAATAGTAAATATACAAATAAATATAAAAAAAGTATTGTGGGGTTGGGTGGTAGTGCAGTGGGTTAAGCACACATGGCACAAAGTGCAAGGACCAGCCTAAGGTTCCCAGTTTGAGCCTCAGGCTCCCCATCTGCAGGGGGTGGATTGCTTCATAAGCGGTGAAGCACTTCTGCCAGCGTATATCTGTCTCTCCCCCTCTCTGTCTTTCCTTCCTCTCTCTATTACTCTCTGTCCTATCCAACAACAATAACAATAAAAACAAGACAACAAAAATGGGAAAAGTGGCCTCCAGGATCAGAGGATTCGTAGTGCAGGCACCAAGCCCCAGCAATAAGCCTGGAGGCCAAAAAAATTTGCTAACCATAAAATCTGTATTCTGCTAAATTATCCTTCAAATATGAGGGGGGAAAATAAAGATCTTTTCAAACATTCAAAAACTGAAGGACTTTGCCACTACCAATCCTGCCTTGCAAGAATCACTGAGAGGAGTCCAACATGAAAAGAATAGGCAAAGGAAATCCTAACTTAGACATAATAAAGACCTGAAATACCTTAAAAGATAGAGCATCATAAGTGGTGGATGCTTTCCCTCAATAAAAAGTGAATTTGGGGGATCTGGGCAGTGGCGCAGCGTGTTAACCTCACATGGTGGAAAGCGCAAGGACCAGTGTAAGGATCAGGTTCGAGACCCCAGCTCCCCACCTGCAGGGGAGTTGCTTCACAGGCGGTGAAGCAGGTCTGCAGGTGTCTGTCTTTTTGTCCCCTTCTATGCCATCCTCTCTTCTCTCCATTTCTCTCTGTCCTATCCAACAACAACGACAGCAGTAACAACAACAATAACTACAACAAGGGCAACAAAAGGGAAAAAAAAGTGAATTTGGTCAAACAAGAAAATCTCAAAGTAAATCATACCACATAGATATAAAACACATAGAATGAAAGTATAGTATAGAAATATATCTCTAGTTTTTGATAATTTTGGCTTCTTTCACTCTCCCTTTCTTCGCCTCCAGGGGTTTGGTGTCAGCATTACAAAGCCACAGCTCCTGGCAGCCATTTTTTCTGTATTTTTTTTTCCTTCCCATTTTATTGGACAGGACAGAGAGAAATTGAGAAGGGAGGGGGAGATAGAGAGGGAGAGAGAAAGATAGACACTTACAGACCTGCTGCACTGCTTGTAGACGTGAATATATATATATATATATATATATATATATATATATATATACATACTTATTTATTTTTAAAATTTTATCATTTAATGGGGGATTAGTGGTTTACAGTACAGTTGCTGACAGATGGGCACAAATTCTCATCTCCTCATATGTGTTTGCAAAAACACTCTCACCGCCAGCTTAGTTTCTCCTCCACCATCATGTGCCAGGATCCTAAAGCCCCCTCCCAGCTAAGCTCCTCTTTGTCCTCCCTCCCCAGAGTCCTTTGATTTGGTTCAATACACCAAACCAAGGCCAAACTTTAGCCTGTGTTTTCCCTTTCTGCCCTTGTTTCATAAGTTTGACCTGTGAGCCAGGACATTCAGTGTTTATCCTTCACTTTCTGGCTTATATCACTAAACATGATTCCTTCAGGCTCCATCCAAGATGAGGTGAAGGAGATGACACCATTCTTACCAGCTGCGTAGTAGCCCATTGTGAATATATGTATCACCATAACTCTCTTAGCTGCTCCTATCTGAACCTGTGCTCTGTAGCTCTGGCTTATGGTGGCTTCCAGGGATAGATTAAATCTGAAACCTTCACTGCCTGTTTTTGGTTCCTTTGTGTAAATTACCCTTCAGTACCATTTCAAGAGAAGGACTCCTTCACAATAGATTTAGTGCCACTCAGGGGAACTGTTCCTTCTATTTTTCTCTTCGAATCTTCTACAGCACAGTGAAGGGTGCATCTTATGACACCAGAGAGCAATTATTTACTAGCTTGACTCACTGTATTTCTGACCTCTGGACTATAAAAACATGGTCTGAGGCTATCACAGAAAAACTCCACCCACCAAGTAAACCACTGGATTAGCCCCTTACCCTCCTTGATTACTCACTCTGCGCCCCCCCCCCCCCATTTTAAACAACCTAATTTCAATATGAATCTGTGGCTTGGTTTTGAAAAGAAGCAAAGCAAAACAAAGGGTTGTGCCATATTTAGCTTGCTTCAGTCTAATTCTGGATTGGTTTCATTCACACCTTTCATCAGAATTTTGCCTGCAGACACCAAAATATTTGTCTGCTGTTCTTAGCGGAGCAAATTCATGATGACTCACTTTTGTGATCCAGAAATTACTTTTTCTGGAAAAGAAGTCCGCTGCCTATGTGTCAAGTTTATTTTTGCTTGCAGAGAATCAAAGTTCAATGCTACTTTGAGGGCAGTTTTTACAAAGTAGACCTTTCTTCCTTCCTTCCTCCCTCCCTCTCTTTCTTTTCCACCTTGAGTTTTCTCCCTCCTTCCCTCCCTTCCTTCATTCCATTTGACAAGACAGAGAGAAATTGAGAAGGGAGGGGGAAGATAGAGAAGGAAAGATAAAGATAGACACCTGCAGACCGGCCTCACTGCTTGTGATATGTCCCCTTCCCACCTCTGAGCAGATGGGGAATAGGGCTTAAACCTGAACCCTTGCACATGGTAAGTACCTTAAACACAGAGTGAGTTGTCAGTTCTTAGCAGTAGCCCAAGCAAATATTTCTGTTATTTTAGTGAAAACTGTGACCTAATTGGTACCAAAGTGCCCTGGCAAAACCTCTTTGGTGACTCTGCTGCGTTGGAGGTGGGGTTCGTTGAGCAGATAATAGGCTCAAAATCAACATTAAGTTAATTGGATTTGGTGAGAAGCAAATTTTCTCTCCCCCATTGCATTTATTTGGAGGAGGCAGATTTAGCCTCTTACTGGAGACCAAAGCTGTTCAGCTCTGCTTGCCTTTCATAGCTCCCAGATCAAGTTGGCGACCTGGGGAAATTGCAGATTCTTTATTAGTTTTTTTTTTCATCATATGCTCAAATTTACAGCATCTCCTCTTATTTTTTATACTTTTATTTTATTATTGGATAGAGATAGAGAAATTGAGAGGGATAGAAAGGAAAGAAACAGAGAGACACTTGTAGCACTGCTTCACCACTTGTGAAGCTTTCCCCCTGTAGGTGGGGACCAAGGGCTTGAACCTGGGTCCTTGTGGACTGTAATGTGTGCACTTAACCAGGTGCACCATCACCTGGCTCCTGCATTTCCTCAACTACTGGGGAATTTACTTGCAGCCATCCCTTGTCAGCGCAACATCCCACTTCTTTGACAATGGCAACATATTTGCTAATGACACTGGGACTTTCAGTCAAGAAGACCTCCTCAAAGTCTCCATCATCCTGGACTCCAACCTGAGGCCAGAGAAGTGTTAGTGCTTTGCTCACCTCTAGTGGCATCACTTCACCTGAATAGGCTCTTCCCTTCCCTTCCCTTCCCTTCCCTTCCCTTCCCTTCCCTTCCCTTCCCTTCCCTTCCCTTCCCTTCCCTTCCCTTCCCTTCCCTTCCCTTCCCTTCCCTTCCCTTCCTTTCCCCTTCCCCCTTCCCCCTTCCCCCTTCCCCCTTCCCTTCCCTTCTTTTCCCTTCCTTTCCCCTTCCCTTCCCTTCCCCTTCCCCCTTCCCCCTTCCCCCTTCCCCCTTCCCTTCCCTTCCCTTCCCCTTCCCCCTTCCCCCTTCCCTTCCTTTCCCTTCCTTTCCCTTCCTTTCCCTACCTTTCCCTTCCTTTCCCTTCCTTTCCCTTCCCTTCCCCCTTCCCTTCCTTTCCCTTCCTTTCCCTTCCTTTCCCTTCCTTTCCCTTCCTTTCCCTTCCTTTCCCTTCCTTTCCCTTCCTTTCCCTTCCTTTCCCTTCCTTTCCCTTCCTTTCCCTTCCTTTCCCTTCCCTTCCCTTCCCTTCCCTTCCCTTCCCTTCCCTTCCCTTCCCTTCCCTTCCCTTCCCTTCCCTTCCCTTCCCCTTCCCCCTTCCCCCTTCCCCCTTCCCCCTTCCCCCTTCCCCCTTCCCCCTTCCCCCTTCACCCTTCCCCCTTCCCCCTTCCCCCTCCCCTCCCCTTCCCGTCCGTCCCTTCTCTTTTCTCTACTCGCTCTCTCTTTCTTCTGTTTCGATCATTCATTCATTCATTTTTTTTTTTTTTGCCTCTAGGGTTATTGCTGGGGCTAGGTGCCTGTACTACAAATTCGCTGCTCTTGGCAGCCACCCCCCCCCATTTTTGTTGTTGTTGTTATTGTTGTTGGATAGGACAGAGAGAACTTGAGAGAAGAGAGGAAGACAGAGGGGGAGAGAAAGATAGACACTTGCAGACCTGCTTCACTGCTATTAGAAATGATGGATTTGCCTTCATCTCATTATCTTCGGTGGAGATTTGAGGGAATCATGTTGAGTAAGGTAAGCCAGAACGAGAAGTATGAATCTGGGATGATTTCATTCATAGGCAGAAGTTGAGAATTACGAACAGAAAGAGGAAATACAAAGCAGAACTTGGACTGGCTTTAGTGTTTTGCACTGAAGCAAAGGACTCGGGGGCGGTTCGTTTCAGGTCCTGGAGCTTGATGGTGGAGGAGGAGCCTCGGCTAGAGGTGAAAGTGTTTTGCAGAAAATTGAGAAATTTTACACATGTATCAACATGTGTATTTACTGTAAACCATTAATCCCCCAATAAAATAAAATAAAAATAGACCTTGACTAAAACTTTGATATGTTCCTAGACAAACACAGAAAAAGTCCCCACAAATGTTATCCAACACGTCAAGAGGCTTGTAAGAACTAAACACATCTGCAGTGCCACTTCATGGCTAGTTGTGACCTGCAGGAGACAGTCACTCAAAGGGAAGAATTGCGCCATATTTCCTTGCTGTCATTGAACGTAGACCATTCTCATGAACTTTTTATTAGCTCTTTTTCAAAGTTCAATGCTATGCAAGCAAAGCTTTTGCCATCAGTCCTAATCACAGGCAAATCAAAAGCATTTTCCATTTGCATCTTAAAAATGATATGGTCTGGAAAGACTACAAAGACCATAGCATGTTTGTTAGTTTATTTACAGAGAATGTAGGGATCAAAGTCCCTTGCTATTTCTGGGTCTAGCTATCAAAAAAGAAGTTCGGCAGAGTAGAATTTGCAACGGTTTTACTTTTCAACTGCTAGCTATATCTCCTCACTACCTCTGCAACTTTAAAGAAAACAGCTGCTTTCCTGAACCCCAAAACAACGCGGAGAAACAGCATCCCCAGGACCCTCAGCAGAGGCAAGGCAGAAGCCCTGAGGTGAACCTAGAGTAACATCTGCACACACCAGGTGGGACACACTGGATGAAAACATTTTGCCACTTTGAATTTTTCTAGCTACAGTAACTTTTCGTCATCTTGGGGATCATCTCTTCGGCTCTGATGGGTTTTAATAGTCTCTTGAGTCTAGTTGGAGGCCTGGGGAAATTCCAGATCCTTCAGATGATTTTTATAGGTGGTTCTCTCCTCATAGTGTACTGTCATATTTTACTGGAGAACTTCACGGCAGCTGTCCCTGCTCACCGCTGCTGGGTCCACCTCCTTGACAATGACACCATCTCAGCTAATGACACTGGGACCCTCAGCCAAGAGGACCTCCTGAGAGTCTCCATCCCCCTGGACTCCAGCCTGAGGCCAGAGAAGTGCCGGCGCTTCGTCCACCCCCAGTGGCAGCTCCTTCACCAGAATGGCACCTTTCCCGATGTGACAGAGCTGGACACGGAGTCCTGTGTGGATGGCTGGGTGTATGACCGCAGCACTTTCTCTTCCACCATCGTGACTAAGGTGAGAGGGCCCATTTACTTCTTAAGATTCCTTGACCTGGGTGTTTAGAGAAAGCACAAGTAACGAACATGCATCTAGCTTTAAGTCACCGTATAGTGCTCATCCCACAATTTTTCAATAAATACAACTGGTTCTCTCTTAAACATCAGGTACTCTCATATCCTAGTAGACTAATGAACTAGAATATAGATGTGAGCTTTCTACTATTTCCTTCCTTTCTTCCTTCCCTCCCTTCCTCCTTCACCTCTTTCTTTCCTTCCTTCTATTCTCCTTCCTTCTTTTCTTTTTTTAAAAAAATATTTATTTATTTATTTGTCCCCTTTTGTTGCCCTTGTTGTTTTATTGTTGTAGTTATTGTTGTTGTCATCATTGTTGGATAGGACAGAGAAATGGAGAGAGGAGGGGAAACAGCGAGGGGAGAGAAAGACAGACACATGCACACTTGCTTCCCCTGCAGGTGGGGAGCCGGGAGCTTGATTCGGGATCCTTATGCCGGTCCTTGTGCTTCCTTCCATGTGCACTTAACTTGTTGGGCTACCATCTGACTCCCTCTTCTTTTCCTTCCTTCTTTTCTCTCATTTCTTCCTCCTTCTATCCTTCCTTTATTTCCCTTTCTTTCTTTCTTTCTTTCTTTCTTTCTTTCTCTCTCTCTCCCTTTCTTTCTTTCTTTCTTTCTTTCTTTCTTTCTTTCTTTCTTTCTTTCTTTCTTTGTCCCTTCCTTCTATCTTCCTCTCTTTCTTTGCTTCCTTCCTCCTTCATTTCTTTATTTCCTTCTTCCTTTCCTTTATTTCTTCCTCTTCCCTCCCTCCCTCCTTCCTTCTTTCCTTCTTCCCTTTCTTTTTTTCCTTCTTTTATCTTCTTTCCAGAACACTGGAGAAGCTCTGGTTTATGGTGGTGCGAGAGACTGAACCTGGGATTTTGGATCCTCAGGCATGAAAGTCCTCTTTTTCCACAGAACTATCATGCTATCTCTCCTGCTCTGAGCTTTTTGTTCTGACTTTTATTCCTAGAAAGATGAAAGGTTAAACAAGCCATTTGTGAAGCATGTTAATGATGTGTTAATATTGTACAAGTCAAGAATGCTCAGTTTTGCTTGAAAACTAGGGATATTGATTATACCTCCACTATGTCCTAGAGTGGTCATAGAAGAAGGTCAGGAGTCAGTAAATTTTTAAAGCTCACCAAATGTTTGCTGGCTGTGGCCATGGTCAAGAACCAGTTAGTATGGAGTCAAAACAAATTAATAAAACCAATAGGCAAAGGGGAGGCATCCCAGATGCGTAAGCTGAGATCTGAGTGATAAACAGAGGTCAGTGGAGGCTGAGCAATGGCATTCCTGGTTAAGTGTACCTTGTACTAACGACAAGGACCCACACAAGAATCTGGGTTCAAGCCTCCACACTGCTCCCCACCATGCAGCAAAACAGGTCTGCAAGTGTCTAACTTTCTCTCTTCCTCTTTGTCTCCCCCTCCTCTTTCAAATTCTCTCTGTCTTATCCAGTAAAAATGGGGGAGGAATGGCCACCAAGAGCAGTGGATTTGCAATTTAGGCACTTACCCTAGCAATAATCCTGGAAGGAAAAACAAACAAATAAACAAAAGACAAATCAAAACAAACAAACAAACAAAAAACCCCCACCACCACCCACAAAAAACAAATATCAGTTAATGCAAAAAAAAAAAAAAAAGGAAACTGGAGAAGATGGGCCTTAGATATGGAAAATTATACATCGCACAAGTCATTTTAATCCAGTTTCCACCGAGTGGCTATAAACTGTTGTGGAATTCTCATTTATTAGTTCCCTTCTCTTGCAGTGGGACCTGGTATGTGAATCTCAATCACTGAAATCAGTGGTCAGATTTATTTTCATGACTGGAATGCTTCTGGGAAGCATCGTTTTTGGCCAGTTATCAGACAGGTGAGTGTCTCTGGATCATGGCTCTTTTCACCCAGTTATTTTTCTGAACTCATGAATCATTCTTCCATTCAGAGACACTCAATGCAAACTGATCTGTTTGGGAGATGCCTTGGTTCTCAGGGGTCTAGGAGCATAAATAGAAGATTATAGAATGGTGAGTGCTGTTCTGTCAGCTGTAAGCACTCTGTGGGGAACATAGAAACAACATTTCTACCAAGCCTCTCTCTCTCTCTCTTTCTCTCTCTCTCTCTGTGTGTGTGTGTGTGTGTGTGTGTGTGTGTGTAGGGTATTTCAAGACAGCACTTAGAAGAGCTTCTACTATATGTAGGTTAGGAAGAGAAAGAGTTATATGGGAAGAGAGAGGAAAATGCTTCATGATGGGTGTGGGTGGGGTTCAGCTTATTTTAACACACACACACACACACGCACACGCACACGCACACGCACACGCGCACACACACACACACACACACACACACACGTAGGCTTTAACTAGATGGCCATGTTTAGTGCCTCCTCAACTATTTGAGCTGAATGCTTGTGGATTTCCAGAGCCCGTTTACTGTGTCCCTGTTGCCCAAGTAAGTCTGTTGTGGACATAGCAATGTGTCCTGGCAGTGCAAAGAAGAATTATTCCAATAATCTCAATCTTTTTCTCTCCTCTTCCCCCCCCCCCTTTTTTTTCCCTTTTAAGAGGATATGCAGGTAACAGAAATGAACACTAAGTACTAGGATAAGTTGATGACACCATTAACATAACTTACTTGGCATTCCTGTTGGGAGTGAGGAGTTAAATTCATTACAAAAAAAGTGCTCTCCATGCATAGTGTCATATCTTTGCTGCCACATCACAAAATAGGTTTACCAAGGCAGGTGAGGTGTCCAAAAGCTTGAGCCTCACAAAACTGTAATCAAATGCAACTATAAATAATACTGAATAAAGTTTACCATCTGATCAGTGGATAATACTTTCAAGGCATTCAGTTAGCTTACCCTTTGCAGTTATCTAAGCTATTCACATTGATAATCACATTCATTGTAGTGCTCGCTTCAAGGAAGGCATATAACCAGTCATTTTGGTTAAACTATGATGGGAAGGCACTCTTTGGATTCTATATAAAATTAACAGTCTAATGGTAATGACTGATAGACTGCTTATGTGAATGTTATTTCCTTCCTTCATTGTGTTGAAGGACCCAGTGGGAAAAAGAAGAAATAAAATACATGAAAAACACCAATACTATTCCAATTGACAAAGTTGTAGAAACAGAAGCTTCTTAGATCCAGATGGCATTAGACTGTAATTTTTTTTACATATTAATTTTACCCATTGGTCTGTGACTTTCTTGTGGTTAGAACATATATATATATATATATGTATATATGCATATATATACATATATATATATATATATCGCCTCCAGGGTTATTGCTGGGGCTCAGTGCCTGCACCATGAGTCCACTGCTCCTGGAGGCTATTTTTTCCTGTTTTTGTTGCCCTTGTTGTTTTATCTTTGTTGTGATTATTATTATTGTTACTGATGTAGTTGTTATTGGATAGGACAGAGAGAAATGGAGAGAGGAGGGGAAGACAGAGAAAGGGAGAGAAAGACACCTGCAGACCTAATTCACAGCTTGTGAAGTGGCCCCCCCTTGCAGGTGGGGAGCTGGAGGCTGGAACCAGGATCCTTACTCCGGTCCTTGTGCTTTGCTCCATGTGCACTTAACCCACTGTGCTACTGCCTGACCCCATAGACTGTCATTTTATAAGGGGTTTCCTTCAAGTGAAACTACGACATCGCCTCACAGTTTCTCTCCCAGTGTTGAACAACCCTTTACGTCACTCAATCCATTTACTTGCCATTCATGTTTAATATCTGTAAATTTCTTTTTAATGGTATCTTTCGAGCTAGAGTAAGTCATCTTGCTTTTTTAAAGGTGAACTCTCAGGGGCCCAGAATGTAAATACCAGGCTTTCCTTCATAGACTCTTTTGTTTCATATGTGGCATTGCACAAAGCTTGTAGGCAATTATCTAGAGGTAGCAACTTCACAAAAGGTGTGTAGGGGTCCTCTACAGTATCACCAGTGTAACCCACCAAGATCTGCTTCGCTTCCTCTACAATTATTTGTCTTTTGTCTTTGCATAAACAGAAAAGAACAGCTTTCTTTCTTTCCTTTAGATCTCCTCTTGTGTAGAAGATTTCCTTACATTCATATCATTAAACCTTTGATGATGTTATCATTCACTGTTACTCCAGAAGCCATAGTGCCTGTGGCTGTGGAGATTTTTTTTTTTTTTTTTTTTTTTTTTTGCAAAAGCAGTTTTTTAAAAGTCATGGGACATACACGCAATGGAATACTTCTCTGAGGTTAAGGAAAAGACTATCAACTGTCTTTTGGAAATAAATGAATGGGACTGGCAGTGATTATGCCTAGTGAAGTAAGTAAGGAAGTGGGGGGACAACTATATGATGATTTCACTCAGAAGTGCAGGACAGAGAATTGAAACATGTGAAAAAGAAAAAAAAAATATATATGTAGTCAACCCATAGCTCTCTTGGGAGAAGTATGGTGGTTACCCTCAAGGGGATTTGGTGTAGGAATGGTATGGAATTGTAGCCCTATTTTCTTATAATTTTGTAAACAACCTATTATTTATTTATTAATGAGAAAGATAGGAAGAGAAAGAGAGAGAGGAAAAGAACCAGACATGTTTTTGGGATTGAGCTCATGATCTCATGCTTGAAATGCCAATGCTTTATCCACTGCACCACCTCCCAGACTACTCAGTCAGCTTTTTAAAGGTAAGCTTTAGAATCATGCAATTAATGCAATCAATTCAATGACAACTGCTGTCCTCATGTGCAGTGTTAGAATCTATACCTGCCAGTACCACTGCTGAATTAAACAGTCAACCAGTCTCTTTCTTCACTCAGGAATGTCTTCTCTAGGGATATAGTTTATTGAATTATCTCATACCTTCTACCAGCAGAGGCCCATGTGTTATCTCAGCTGGGAAGTGTGAACTTTGAATGTATGGCAGTAAATACAACTTATAAAAGTCTTCACTGTTAGAGTGTTCACTCTTAAGTTTCTATATCACAGCTCGCTGTAGTTATGTAATATAAAAGTTCAAATAACATAGTTTCTGTTTGGATAATAAGGTTATAAATGGAAGGCGGAAACCTAAGCATGATAGATTGGTAGGTAGACAGGCATGTTTAAGAGCATCAGCACCGGCAGAGCCAAGATGGCGGCTTGGAGACAAAACCTGGTGTAAGCTCTGCAAGGAAGCTGCTTTCAACCAATTTTGGCTAAATCACTAATGATATTTTAAAAATATCAACTTGATAATGTTCCCTCAAAAAAAGTAACTTAATGTTTGCTTTAGGAGTTTTGATAGAGTTTAGTCCTTAGGTTATCTTGATCCCAATTTTATTTCATTTCATTGCCATCTTCTCTTTGACTCCTCTCCCCTCTCCCATTTCTTTTTTTAAAATTATTTTTATTTATAAAATGGAAATATTGACAAGACTATAGAATGAGAGGGATACAACTCTACACAATTCCCACCATCAGAACTCTGTATCCCATATCCTCCCCTTATAGCTTTCCTATTCTTTATCTCTCTGGTAGTATGGACCCAGGATCATTATGGGGTGCAGAAGGTGGAAAGTCTGGCTTCCCCACTGAACATGGGCTTTGGCAGGTTGATCCATACTCCCAGCCTGCCTCTCTTTTTCCCTAGTGGGGAAGGGACCTGGAGAGCCCACCAAAGTTCTATGCCTCTCTGTAGAATTGCTGTAATTCACACAAAGTCTGCAAGTCACACACTGATGCTTTTGAAACAGCATCATCTGAAATTATTAATATAATCTCAAATTTGGAAATAATGTGGAATTCTATAAATAATAGAATGGATGAATAGGTACTGGATGTTGACACAAGATATTTTTTTAGATAGCAATGAAAATGAGAAAAAAATCTCTGTGTGGTAAGATTGATGAATATCAAGACTATACGCTAATCACAAGGACAAAAAATTGATTCTAAATGTCACCATTCTCTCTAGTTAAGATAAAAACAGTCAACCTAAAAGAGTCAGCAGATGATTAGTAGGAATTTTACTGAGATTGTATCAGTCTACTAGAACATGTTGGTAAGATTTTAATTTAAAAACTATTGAATTTTCTCATCTACAAATATGGTAGAAGACTCCATTAACTTTAGATTTAAAAATTTTTTTTTCTTGTTTTCTAGCTTGTGAAAGATGTCATTTATTTCCTCACTAAACGTATTGCTAGTTAATTTAGTTTTGATGCTCCCTCCATCTTTTTCCTTTTATACTTGATAGGACAGAGAGAAATTGAGATGGGGAAGGGGAGAAAAAGGGGAAAGATAAACGCTTGCAGACCTGCCTCACCACTCATGAAGCACCTCCCTGTGGGTGAGGAGTAGGGGCTGGAGCCCCAGTCCTTACACATGTCGATATGTGCACTTAACTGGGTGAGCCACCACCCAGTCACCCTCAGCAATGTTGTTATATTTAATTTTGCATAGATTCATTTTTAAATTTCATATGAAATAGAGGGTTTTGTGAGAGAGAGAGAGAGAAAAGGAGGAGTAGTCAAAGGAGGAGAAAAAGAGAAGGAGGAGGGGAGAGAGAGACAGAGACAGAGAGAGAGACAGAGAGAGAGAGATTGGGAGAGGAGTCAGAGCAATATTCTGGAATATGCAACTCTGATTAGCCCAGAGACTGAAGCATGCCAGTTCTGCACTCTATTAACGGTTTCTAAATGGTTTTAGTATCACATTTTATCTCAAGGGTGTGTCCTTGAACAACTTCTGGAACCTAAAGAAGACAAGCACATTCATGGGGGCGTTACAATGAAGAGCCTCTAATTATCTGAGGTCTAGCTCTGGACAGGCTAACAGGCTTAAAGGTGGTCCTGGTTCTTTGGTTGCCTTCTCCTTTCGAGTCTCAGTAGAAAAGGAATAAATATTTTATGTGAACTCAGCACCCCTATGTTCATAGTTGCATCATTCATAATGGCTAAAGAGTGGAAGCAGCCTAAGTGCCATCAACAGATGACTGGCTAGAGAAGTTCTGGGATATATGGTCCATGGAATAGTGCTCTGCAATCAAAAAAGATGATTTTGTGTCTTTTGGGACAAAATGGATGGAACTGGAGGTGATTATGCTTAGAAAAATAAGTAAAGAGATGAAAGACAACTACTGGATAGTGTCATTCCTATGTGCAATCTACAGAACTGATATAAATGAACTTGCCAAAATCCAACTTAAACACACACACACACACACACACACACACACACACACACACACACACACACACACACACACACTCGAGCAAGCAACCTGTTTCTAATACTTGTGAGGACTATGATGGTTATCTGTGGGAAGTGACAGAGTGAAACAGAACTTTGGTGTCTGTGTGTTGTGGAACTATACATTATAATCTTCAAACATTGTAACCCACTATTAATCACAAATAAAAAAAGGGCACAGGGTGCTGGGTGGTGGTGCACCTGGCTGAGTGCACATGTTATAATGCACAAGGACCTGGGTTCAAGCCCACTGGTCCCCACCTGCAGGGGGAAAGTTTTGCAAGTGATGAAGCATTGTTGCAGGTGTCTCTCTTCCTATCACTGTCTTCCCTCTTGATTTCTGGCTGTCTCTATCCAGTAAATAAATAATTATAAAAAAGGAACAAAAGAGATTATATAAAGAAACAGTAGAAGAAAAATTTCCAAACTTGCTGAAAATATCCATCCACAAACCCAAATGACTCAGAGGAAATAAAAATATTCCTAGAGAAAATGGTAGAGATTGCCAGAATCTGAGGGGAAAAGGAAGAGGGAATTCTTATTGAAGAGGATACCAGAGCTCTTAAAACTCAGCAGTGGGAGAATGAACAAGCCAATTTCAAACTGGAAAAAAAAGAACATACATGCTATCAGAGAAGTTATACAAATAACAAGCAAGTATCTGAAAAGGTGCTAATAACACATATCATTAGGAAATTGGAAACTGGAATAAAATGAGATACTGGCAGGGGGAGATAGTATAATGTTTATGCAAAAATACTTTTTAAAAATTTATTTATTTATTTATTTAAATATTTATTTTCCCTTTTTGTTGCCCTTGTTGTTTTTCATTGTTGTAGATGTTGTTGTTGTTAGATGCGACAGAGAGAAATGGAGAGAGGAGGGGAAGACAGAGAGGGGGAGAGAAAGACAGACACCTGCAGACCTGCTTCACCGCCTGTGAAGCGACTCCCCGGCAGGTGGGGAGCCGGGGCCTCGAACCGGGATCCTTACGCCGGTCCTTGTGCTTTGCGCCACATGCGTTTAACCCACTGCGCCACCGCCTGACCCCCAACAAAAATACTTTTTTTAAACCAGTTTTTTCGTAGTTCTTATTATTTATTTATTTATTGGGGAATTAATGTTTTACATTCAACAGTAAATACAATAGTTTGTACATGCATAACATTCCCCAGTTGCCCATATAACAATACAACCCCCACTAGGTCCTCTGTCATCCTTCTTGTGTAGTTTTTATTATTGTATAGACAGAGAGAAATTGAGAATGGAGGGGAGATAGAGACTGAAAGAGACAGAGAGACCTGCAGCCCTGCTTCTCCACTCATGAGGCTTTCCCCTGCAGGTGTGGACCAGGGGCTCGAACCCGGGTCCTTGCACACTGTAATGTGAGCACTTATTAATACATCTATTGGATTTCAAAAAGTGTGCCTACCCTTCACTAATCTCTACAACAGGTTGTTACTATTCCCAGTAGCTGACCTGTCCCTGTTTCTCAGGTTTGGGAGGAAGTTTGTCCTCAGATGGTGCTTCCTCCAGCTCGCCATTGCTGACACCTGTGCAGCCTTTGCTCCCAACTTCCCTATTTACTGCTCACTGCGCTTCTTGGCTGGGTTTTCCACCATCACCATCATGACAAATGGCATCCTGATTCGTAAGTTAAAGCACCTTTGGATCTTTGGCCTTTTCCAAGCCTTCCCTTTGACTTTAAAATTCTAACTTTCTTAACAGTCAAAATCCTGCTTGTGTTTTCTTTCAGTTGTAGAGTGGACAGTGCCCCAATTCCAAGCCTTGGGGATAACAGTGCCAATTTCTTCTGCTTGTATTGGACAGATGATCATGGGAGGAGTAACTTTTGTCATCCGGGACTGGCGTACTCTTCAGTTGGTGTATTCTGTACCATTATTTGTCATCTTTTTTTTCTCAAGGTATAAATTTTATTCCTTCCTTTGTCTTAGAGAATTCTGGGATGTAAGGTACACATCATAGAACACAGGAATTCTGTTTGATCCCTAGTTGTCATCTGAGAACATACTCTTCACATCTGTAACCTACGCTCAGTTCATGAAGTTGAACAGCTAAAGTATCCAGGTGCTTTCCAAGACATTTTATTTAGATGGAATTTCAAATAAGGACAGTTTGGGTATAATATCCTTAATATTGCACAGAGCATAATTAAAACAAAATTATTTATCATCTACCTGAAATTTCCATCAATTTGAAAAATTTATATCTTTATTTACCAAATTGTTTTATGGAAGTAAACAACACATTTATAGTAGAAGTATTTCCAAAATACTTCATTGGACATATCTATTCTCATATTCACTATTTATTTGAATTCAAGTGTAACTAGGCACAATATTTCCTTATTTGCTAAAACTGGTACTATTCCCAGAATAAAAAAAGGATCTAGTATGACTCCTACTCTGTATTCACAGAGGGAAGGTAAGCAGTGTGGAAATGTCATTCTCACATTCGTCTAGTTATGTATGGCACAAGAGAATGTAAGTTTATATTTCCTGGTATAACCAAACAAAGTAAGGTATTAGATGGGAAGGGAGAAGCATTTCAGGATGAAAGTTTGTTGAAAAAGAGGCAAATGAGAGTTGAATGCGTCTCTGTCTTCTTTGACCAGGTGGCTAGTAGAATCTGCTCGGTGGCTGATTATCACAAACCATCTTGAAAAGGCCTTAGAGGAACTTAGGAAAGCCGCACACAGGAATGGAATAAAGAATGTTGGAGACATCCTAACCATGGAGGTGAACAGGAAAAGGAGTTGGGTATGGGATAGAAGGAAGGAGTCATCTGACTGAGATAGTAGTTGTTGTCCACAATGTGAAGAAGGGTGAAGATGCAGGTCTGGCTATGGACTTCTATAACTCATTGTCATGGTTCTAAATGACTATTAGGATTGTTTGAATGAAGGTCCAGCTACAGCTATTGCTGATAGGCCTGAACACAGAAATCTGTCCATGTTTAATGTGTACTACACGATGAATCTGGAGATAGGTACACATCTAAATATCATCATGTAATCTGCATAGAATATTGATTTGAAATATATCATATGTCAATAACTTTATATAATTCCCTCAGGTTCCTTTAACTTTTGAACTCATGTTTCACAACACATTTAGTCCTGTCATTGCATTTTTCATGTCTCTCTTCTAAGTATAACAGCAAGTTATCTTTCTTGTACTCTCCTGGGGACATTGTAATGAGTACCATTTTGTGACAGTTTAAATGCATTCTTGTTACTCCTGTTATTGAAGGTTGTGAGAACCGCCATGCAGGAGGAAGTGGAGGCAATGCAGAAACGGGCTTCTGTGCTTGACTTGTTTCGCACACACAACCTTTGCAAGATGATCTTTCTCCTATCCTTTGTGAGGTAGGTGACAGATCACTCACAAAGACTGTGAAAACAGTGGACATGCTAATCTGTTTCATATTAGAGGATATGACATGATGTAAGGATAGATGTGAGATAAACATGAGGAAGCTACATATATATTCTCTATGTTTCAAGACAAAAGGTTATGAAAAACACACTGAACTAGTACTAATTATTTGGTGAGTTTTGTTTATCGCATTATCCTTTCAGGCTGAAAATTTCAGTCACTGTACAGATTTTGATGTCAGATTTCCTTGTTAGTTATTTCTTGATTATGTCTTCATAGTCAAGTTGGAGCAAAGCTCTAAATACTAAGTGAACAAATGCATGCACCTGGCTGAATATTTCCATATATGAATATATAAATACCACCAAGGTATAAAAAAAATCCGTTAACGTCCTAGAAGGGGATACCCCTTCTATTCACAAGAACAGCATTTTCCGTTAATTAAACAAGCAAAACACCGTAACAGTGATGACTTCCATTATCACATGATATTTATAACAGTTTTATTTGTTTCATTTTAAATTTGTGATTAATAGTGGGTTACAATTTTGTAAGATTACAGTGTATAGTTCCATATTACACCCATACCAAATGTCTGTGTCCCCTCTCTCCCAGCTCTCAAAGATAACCAGCATAATTCTTACAAAGTTTTAGAAACGGTTTGTTTGCTTTCTCCTCCTCCTCCTCCTCCTTTTTTGTTGCAAGTTCATGTGTATTGTTCATGTTCTCTAGACTGCACATATAAATGAAACTATCTAGTAGTTGTCTTTCATCTCTTTATTTACTTTGCATTCTCCCCTCTGTTGGTTTCTGTAGCTCAGCTATTTTGTTAAACCCTGTTCTGATACTGCATTAGCTTGTTCAGCCAGTTGTGCTCTTAGCTCAGCTTTTTCTATTTCAGCTTGCAGCTCTCTAATTACCTCTAGATAATTAGTGTTTTCTTTCATTCTCATTTTCTTCCAGAGTCTCATTTGTTGTTTCTGCATTTCTGATGACAGTTCTTTCAAACTCTTTACTCACTCCTGTGATTATTTCCTTAACTATTGTTTGGATGTTGACCTCAGCATTTTGTGCTTCACCCTTTGGGGGGCATTTAGCTGGACTCTTGTCCTGGCTCATTTCTCTAATATTTCTTCTTGTTGGTTTAACCATTTTATATAATATGTTATGAGTTCCCTCTCTTAGTACTTTTCAAATTACTGATCACTATTGCCTGGATTGCCTTGTGTCTAAGTAAGGTAACTAAAGGGTTCACAGTTGTGGAAATTAACAGTTGTTTCAATAGTATTTTAATCCCTGATTTGGAGAGAAACACATCTGCTGCAGCTCATAGCCCTGCCTCCTGCTGCTCTCTCATTCTCATTTTCTGTTTCCCTATTTCTGATGACATTTCTTTCGAACAACTCTTTTCTCACTCCTATGACTAATGCCTCAATTAGTGTTTAGATGTTGACCTCATTCTCATGTACTTCTACCTTTGGGGGGCTTTCATCTGAGCTTTTGTCCTGGTTTATTTCTCCAATGTTTCTTCTTGGTTTAACCATTGTATATGCTGTGTTATGAAGTTCCCCTTTCAGTACTTTTCAATCCACTAATCACACATGGGTGGATTGACTTGTGTTTAAGTAAGGTAGTAAGAGTTCACAGTTTTGGAAATTAACGGTTGTTTTAATGTTATCTCAATCCCTAAAGTGAAGCACAAGTGGCTCTTTTGTTCTTATGTTCTTCCCTGCAGGCTATGGGAGCCTGAGAGCTTTTTAATTGAAAGTAGATTTTTTTAGCTTAATCACTCACTTCTAACCAAGAGATAAAACAGGGTGGAGAAAGGGACCAGGTGATGGCTCACCTGGTTGAGTGCACATGTTACAGTGCACAAGGACCTGGGTTCAAACCCCTGGTCCTCACATGCAAGGAGAAATCTTTGTGAGTGGTGAAGCAGGGCTGTAGATGTCTCTGTCTCTCTCCCTTCCTATCACTCCCTTACCTCTCAATTTCTGGCTGTCTCTATGCAATAAATAAATAAAGATTAAAAAACAGGGTGGGAGAGAGATAGCACAATGGTTATGTGAAGAGATTCACATGCTCCGAGGGTCCAAAGCCCCAAGCCCAATTCCATGCTCTGCCAGCAGTCAGAGATGAGCTGGGCAGCAGTTCTTGGCCCTGTGAGTTTCTAAACAAATCCTGTTTGTACTCCCTGGATTCTGAGGCAGTTACTCACTGTGTCTCCCAATTTATCAGGAGAACAATTTGGAAAATTTCCCACTATAGAGCCTCACCTCCAGACCAGCAGGAATGTAAATCTTCTCCTGACTTGCCTGGTCAGTTCTTTGGCCCCGAATATCAGTACAGGACCTACTCGCTGCTGTTCCATCCTCCAAGGAACAGCAGCAATGGAGACTCACAGTTTCAATTGGTGAGACTCAAGGAGTCCTCTTCTCCCCTCAGTAGTCTTTTTGTTGATAAAACTCGGACCGGAGGTGGTGTTTCATCTGGCAAACTGTCGGTCTGTTACCAGCTGCTTCCAAGTAGACATGGGCTTTTAGCCCAGGAATCTCTTCCTTAAGCTCCTCTCTGTCCATGTGACATACATGTTTGCACTCACCTGTGACTTGGTGGGTTCCCAAAGTGATTCTAGTCTTGTCTTTGTGCATTCTAAGGTGATCCTCTGTTTTTCTTCTTTACTTATTTTTCTAAGCATAGTCACCTCCAGTTCCATCCATTTTGTCCCAAAGGGCACAAAGCCATCTTTTTGATTGCAGAATAGTATTCCATGGAGTAAATATCCAATAACTTCTTTAGCCAGTTATCTGTTGATGGGCATTAAAGTTGTTCCCACTTTTTGGCCATTGTGAATAATGAAGCTATGAACATAGGGGAATATATGTCTTTTTGAATTTCTCTTTGAGTGTCCTTTGAATAAAATTCCTAGTGGTATTGTTGGAACATAAAGTAATTCCATTTTATTTGTTTAGAGACTGTCCATATAGTCTTCCAAAGGGACTGTACCAGTTCGCATTCCCACAAGTAGGGGAGCAGAGTTCCATTTCTCCACAACCTCTCCAGCATCCATCATTTCCTGATTTGTTGATGTAAGCTATTCTCAGATGTGAGATGAAATCTCAGTGTAGATTTAATGTGTATTTATCTAATGATAAGTGAGGTGGAACATTTCTTATATGTCTGTGGGCCATGTCTATTTCTTTTTTTAGAAAATAGCTCAGGTCTTTGGTCAATCCTTGTGAATGTATCACATATACTTGAAAAATGTATATTTTTTCTTTTGGGATGAAGAGTTCTGAATATATCTATTAAATTAATATCATTAAAATAATATCATAAAAATAATATCATAAAAATAATATCATTAAAATAATATTAATCCTTGTTAATGTATCACATATACTTGAAAAATGTATATTTTTTTCTTTTGGGATGAAGAGTTCTGAATATATCTATTAAATTAATATCATCTACTTCACTTAATTAATCTTTATCTACTTCATTTTATTGCATTGTTGATTTTTTATTTTTAATCTCAGTGATATGTCTTTAATATCATCTACTTCACTTAATTAATCTTTATCTACTTCATTTTATTGCCTTGTTGTTTTTTTATTTTTAATCTCAGTGATATGTCTTTTGCTGTGAGTGGTATGTTAAGGTCTCCTACTATTATTGGGTTGCTATTGATTTCTCCCTTGAGGTCAGTAAGTAATTGTTTTATATATTTGGATGCACTAATACTGACTGTGTATATATTCACGATGGTTATGTTTTTCTGTTGCATTGATTATTTGAATAATACGTTATATATATATATATCATCACCATCTTTGCCTGAAAGTGCATTTTATCTGATGATAGAATAGCTACTCCTGACCTTATTTTTGCACTATTGGCATGGAATATCTTGTTCCAGGATGTCACTCAGTGCTTATCTTTGTTTTAATTTTAGATATGTGTTTCTTAGAGACATAGAGTAAATGGATCTTACTTTTTAATCTTTTCAGTCACTCTGAATCTTTTGGTTGGTGAATTTAAACCATTCACATTTAAGGTGATTATTGCTAAGTGTTTTGAGAATGTTTTATTTTCTTGTTGATACTTTTCCTGTTTGCTTTTGCTTGTTACTTAATGTGGATAATTTTCTATGATGGTCTTGCCTACTACATATATGTTTTATATTTGTCTTTGTGCTATATTTTGTCTTTTGGCTACCATGAGTATTGTGTCTAACTTACTATATCTACAAGTCTTTTAATTTTTTTTAAAATTTATAAAATGGAAATATTGACAATAATGTAGGATAAGAGATGTATAATTCCAATCACCAGAGTCCCATATCCTGTCCCCTTCCTTGATAGATTTCCTATTCTTTATCCCTCTGGAAGTATGAACCCAGGATCATTATGGGATGCATAAGGTGGAAGGTCTGGCTTCTGTAATTGATTCTCTGTTGGACATGGGTGTTGGCAGGTCGATATATACTCCCAGCCTGTCTCTCTCTTTCCCTAGTGGGGCAGAGCTCTGGGGAAGCAGGGCTCCAGGACACATGGTGGGGTTGTCTTCCCAGGGAAGTCAGGTTGGCATCATGGTACCATCTGGAACTTGGTGGCTGAAAAAGAATTAAGATAAAGCAGAACAAATGGTTGACTAATCATGAACCTAAAGGCAAGAATATTGAAGATGAAGACTTGGGGGTCTCAAATTTGGAAAAAGCTAGTAGGTCTATTTTAGGTACATTCCAAGGGGTCCATGACTTTACTAGTTTTTGCCTGAGTCTCACAGCTAACGTGCAGGTGGACCCAAGATTTTGTCTGAGGAGATGGTGTCATAGTTGGAAAAAAGACTAGAAATCTGGATCAGGAAAGAAAGTAGCTCCCAAATATGGGGAAAGTATATAAATATTGTTAACTGTAACCTCCATCAATTTGATCTGGGGCCCATACTCAGCACAGAAGCCTGTGTAATCTCTGCATCCATGTAGGTCTGAGCTTACAATCTGTGGTCATAGCTAGTAAGATTCCAGGCTGCACTAATTTCAGGACCCATCTTTCTCAAGTGATAGAGTATGTTTCCTGATACAATAGTCTTTTTCAAAGTTAGCCTTGGTTCACTAATATTTGATCATATTACTCTGGCCATTTTGCTCTCCCTCTTCCTGTGTCTATGCTTTTCCCTGTTGTTTTTGTGTTTCAGGTTTTATTATACTGCTGATCACAGTAAAAATTGGATAGGACTCCTCTCAGTAATTCTTGCAAGGCAGAATTGGGAATGGTGAAGTCCTTGAGTTTTAAATGTTTGGATAGATCTTTACTTCTCCTTCATACTTGAAGTATAATTTATCAGGACAGAGTGTTTATTAATGGAAATTATTATCTTTCAATACTTTGAAGATGTCATTCCACTCCCTCCTTGCATCTAGGGTCTGTGATTAGAAATCTTATGAAAGCTTGATGGTCCTCTCTCTGTATGTAAGTTTATTCTAGCAGTATGTAACATTTTTCCCTGTCATTACTTTTGGATAGTTTTACTATAATGTGTCTTGATGTGTGACATTTTGTTTCAGGAACTTGGATGTTCATTCATCTTACTGAATATTTATGTTTTGAACATTTCCCAGGCAGGGGCAACTTTTCCGCTATAATTTCTTTGAATATTTTCTCTTCTCTTCTCTACTTCCTCTGGGACCCTAATAACTTTTACATTCAACTTTCTGTTGAAGTCTACTCTTTCACAGAAAAGGTTTTATTTTCCCTCAATAGTTTTAAAATAACTGAAGGTCATGTTATTATTGTAGCATAGATATTCTCTCCTCCACCTCTTTTATTCTACTTCTGCACATTTATCCTGCTATATGAACCTTAGTTATGACTAGAGATACACCTTGTAGTTCTGTTTAGAGTTTTTTCTTTTTGTGTTTTGTAACTGTATGGTGAAATGATTTGAATTCTTGAATTTGCATCTGTATGCTAAGTTTAGTTTCTTGAATTGCCTTCATCATGAGTTTTCTGAACTCTGTCTTTGTCATTTTTCTCCTTCTTTCTCTCTGTTTGGTTATCTGAGTTTCTAGCATCTCTGTGTGGTATTTCTCAGCTTACACATACAGCATGGTTTCCATTGATGTGTTAGGTGGTGGTACTATACCTACAGTGTTGAGTTTCCCTGTTTGTATATTTTAGTGTTGAGGTGATATTCTGTCACATGCCACTGGCTGGCTTAGTGCCTGTGATGTCTGGATTTCTATGTTGTTTCCATATTCTGGGGGCTAACAGCAGGGAAGAATTGTTTTCTCCTAAATGCTCAAAGAACAAATAGGAGATACTGTTATCTGAGTGCCAGTGCCTGGACATCCTACAGAAGTTTAGTACTAAAAAATGCTTAGTCATCAGCCATATCTTTCCATTAAATTCATGTGATCCTTGAGTACAGTTCAATATCCTATTGTCCTTGAGTTCACAAGCTAATTTCCCAGAAATTCTCCATTTTATTTCCCCTGACAATATGCCCCGCTGTGTAAATGCCAAAATGGCACCTGCTACCACTAAGCCTGGATTTTTAAGTCATGAGAAGCTATCTCACCCCTCTTTTTTCCCCCATTCACTGACCACACATGCCTACACCTACTCGTAGCTAAGAGAATTTCTCAGTAATTTACCATTATAAGTTGGTGATTTTTAAGGTGTTTGTATTGTTGATTTAATTTTTTCATCAGGGGAGTTAAGTGTTGCAGTTGCTAGTCTGTGGCCATGCTTCTCGAACTTGGTTGAGATTTATTTCCCTAACCTGCCATTGAGGTTGGAGTCAACCATTGGGTTTGAATTCTCAGCTCAATTTTCCCTTAAACATTGGTCAGTTTGTGTGACAGTTCAACATCATGTTGCCTCTGTGTGCCAATAATCTCCCCACCTCTCCACCCCTGACCATTTACTTCACTGAATATCTACAAAGGTGGTACCTGGTACTCCTAAGAGTGAATTCTTAAGTCCTGGGAATCTCTCCCCCTCTGCTTTTTAAAAAAATTTTCTTTTTTTATTATCTTTATTTATTGGATAGAGACAGCCAGAAATTGAGAAGGTAGGGGAGATAGAGAGATAAAGAGAGACACCTGCAGACCTGCTTCACCCCTTGTGAAGCTTTCCCTTTGCAGGTGGGGACTGAGGGCTCGAATGTGGGTCCTTGAACACTGTAACGTGTGCTTAACCAGATGTGCCACCACCTGGTCCCTACTCCTCCCCCCCTCCATTCCACTAACCACACATGCCTGCACCCAGTGGTGGCTAATGAGTTTCTAAGAAATATTAGTTGTACTTTGGCAAGTTTTCAGATTACTTTTCATTGTTTTAACTAGTTGATCAGGGGAGTGACATGAGGCAGCTGCTACTCCTTGGCCATGCCCCCCCCAAGTTTTCCTTATAAGTTTTAGACTTACCACTGTGAAAAGAAATGTTCTACAAAGTATACCATGATTACACACTAAAGCCAACTAGAAGTTTCATTGGCCAATATTTATTATTGTCATTTGTAGGATGTAGACCATAACCTTATCATATTTCTCTTCTTTCTTTTGTTTAACACAGATTTTCAGTCTACATTACCTTTTATGGCCTGAGTCTCCACCTCCAACACCTGGGGAACAATATTTTTCTGTTTCAGGTTCTCTTTGGCTTAGTCAACCTTCCATCCAATTTAATTGCACTTATGATACTGAATCATATTGGCCGTCGAGTAAGCCAAATATTTCTCACATCTTTCCTTGGATTCTCCATCCTCACCACCATATTCCTACCTCCAGGTAAGAAAAAGCCAAGGATGAAGAAAGGGAATATCTTCTCCCTACTTCTCAGGGACTGTAGCTACCTAACTAAGCTCAGAAGAAAAGGAAAAAATTTGTTGAAAAACTTTTGAGAGTTTAGGACAGATTCAGCTCAGTAGCTGGGAAAGACTGAAATATCAATAAAAGTTGGATATGATAGTCTTAATGACATCTGAAAAACATCTGGTAATTATTGCTATTTGTTACCATGGTTTCTCTAAGATAACAACTGATCATTTGCTTTTTTTGGCCAATCACACTTGTCATTGTACATGACAGTATTGCATTAGTCATATACAAATGTTTTTTCATCTGCAGACACAATATTATTATTTTCCCTGTCTTATTATTTCAGCTTCAGTAAGTGATTTTTATATATTCACTCACATGTTTCACATTAGGTCACTATAATGTCGTTTTGGTTAGGGAAGTCTTATTAACTTCAACTATATATAAAAAAATCCTTGTTTTCAAGCAGGCAAGTATATATAGAAACATGGTGCCAAGTCATTAAAGTCCCTTTGACTTAGTTTTCCTGAACTGAATGATCATATGAAATGAGTAGGTGAATAGAGGTGGTCCCTGTGTACCACTGAATGTCCAGTTTTAATTAGATATTTTACAAGAACTCTGATTGGTGGGCTGTACTCCAAATCTTGAATGTTAGTAATGATTCAGGTTTTCTACTTTACAACAGGCCCACTATAATACTGAAGCACTTCTGTTGGATTAAAAAAAAATTATTGAGGGGCCAGGTGGAAGCACACTTTGTTGAGTGTACATATTACAGTGTGCAAGGACCGAGGTTCAAGCCTTCAGTCCTCACCTGCAGGGGGACAACTGTGTGAACAGTGAAGCAGTGTTGCAGGTGTCACTCTTTTTCTCTCCCTTTCTGTCTCCTCTTCTCTTCCCTCTTCTCTCTGTTTCTATCCAATAACTAAAACATGTACCTAAATATTAATAATTAATTTTAATTGAGGTAATTTTAATTTGCAAATATGTTTGTATAACTAAAACTATATTTTAAAAGTGAATTTTTTTTATTCTTAAGATTAAATGTTAACACACTAAAGACAGTATTGAAATACGAATATCCCATCACCAAAGTCTATTGCATCCACTTTACTCTATCAACCAATTTATCTTTCCTTCTTTGGTAACCTTGGTTCTGCTGTATGTTGAAGGGTTTGTTTTCCATTTGACTTCGTTCCCTTGATGTGTCTCATTGTATACCACACCTGAATGAGATCATCCAGTATTTTTCCTTTATGGAAATTCCCTTATTTAGTCTTGTAGGGCCAACTTAATGGAAATGAAATCCTTTAACTGTTATTTGTTTGAAAAATCTCTCCTTGAAAGCTAAGTGATAACCTACTTGTAGGGTATTCTAGGTGGGGAGTCTCTTTTACTCAATACCTTGAATATAGCATACTATGACCTTTCATCCTGTTACATTTCATTGAGTATTCTTATTGTATTGGGTTGCCTTATATGTGACTCATGGTTTTTTATCTTGCTGCTTTTAGGATTCCCTCATTCTTCTTTGGTTATCTGAGTTCAACTATAATGAATCTTATTGTGTATTTGTTTTGGTTCATTTCACTTTGGAATATTTTGAGCTTTCTGGATTTGAGTGTCTGTCTCATTCCTTACTTTGGAGGGAATCTTCAGCTATCATTTCTTTAAATAAGAATGAAGTTTCTCATAGAAAGGGAAAATACATTGTGAAACTAATTAGCTATGCTCTGCTACAGCAGATGCATGATTTTAAGCCACAGGGGTTGGGGATGGAGATGGGAGTTAGGGCAGGACTGAAAGAAGTAGAGAACCTGATGTCTTATGATAAAGGAAGATGGTAAGTTGACCAAAAGTTTCCTGTGCTAAAAATTATCATGGGGATATAAAGGAGTAAATACACGTGACAACAACAGTTTTGTAAATCACCACTTCTCCTAATAAAGTGATTTAATTAAAAAAGAGAGAATAATACTGTTCCTTTATCTTTTATCCTTTAGGCACACATATGATGTGATGTTGTTCCTCTTAACGTTGTCCCATACCTTTCTTACGTTATCTTCATTTAATTTAATGTTTTTCTATTTTTTTTTGATGGTTTCCTCTACACTGTCTTCAAGCCCTCTACTTTAAACCTTTGGCTTATTTCTCCTCTTGAGCACCTCTGTTGTATTTTTAGCCCAATTACTATATTCCATATTTTGATGACTTCTGTTATGACTTTGATACTTTATCCAATTTTGCTGAGGTTCCTTATATTGATATCTTCATTTCAGTGAGCACCGTTAGGATCATTTCTTTGAAATTTTCTTTTTAAAAAGTACTTTTATTTAGTTATTTATGTTGGATAGAGACAGAGAGGAATTGAGTTAGAAAGGGTAGGTAGAGGGAGAGCTGGAGAGAGACACCTGCAGCACTATTTCACCATTCATCAAGTTTTCCCTCTTCAGGTACAGACTGGGGGCTTGAACCCAGCTACTTGTATGCTGTAATGTGTGTGCTCAACCAGATGTGCCATCACCTGGCCCCTGAAGTGTTCTTTGGGAAGTTTACATAGCTCTGGTGTATTTGTATTATTTTTTGTAACAAAACTTGCACATTTTTTCAGTTTTTAATTTAATTTTATTATTATTGATATTAATTTTATTTTATATATCATCTATGTCTATAATCTATCATTCATATATCTATCCATCTGTCATTTATCATCTATCTGTCATCTATCACCATCTATCATCTATCTATCTATCTATCTCTATTTTTTCTATGTTTTCCCTTCTCTTTCTTTCTTCAAAAAATTTTTTTATTTATAAAATGGAAACACTGACAAGACCATAGGATAAGAGGGGTACAATTCCACATAATTCCCACCACCAGAACACTGTATCCCATTCCCTCCCTTGATAGCTTTCCTATTCTTTATCCCTCTGGGAGTATGGACCCAGAGTTGTTATGAGATGCAGAAGGTGAAAGGTCTGGCTTCTGTAATTGATTCCCTGATGAACATGGGCATTGACAGGTCAATCCATACTCCCAGCCTGTCTCTCTCTCTAGTAGGGTGATGTCATCTTCATCTAGTATAGAACTCAATGCCTTCAACCCCTTTCTAGCCCCCCTAATCATCAGCTGGTATAGAGCAAGAGTTTATTCATACTTCTTACTTTAAAAAATATTATTGGATAGAGACAGAGAGAAATTGAGAGGGGAGGGAAAGAGACAGAGAGACCCCTGTAACCCTGCTTCACCACTCATGAAGCTTTCTCTCTACAGGTGGGGACCAAGGGCTTGAACCTGGGTCTTTTCATGCTGTGAGTGCTTAACCAGGTGCACCACTCCCTGCCCCCATTTCTTCTTCTCTACATTGTTTCCTAAATCCTACATGTGAGCGAGTGAGACCATCTAATATTTGCCTTTCTCCTTCTGACTTGTTTTACTTGGTGTAACCTCTTTTAGTTCTCTCCATGTTGTAGCAAAAAGACAAGAGCTTATTTTTCTTGATAGCTAAGTATTGTTTCATATAAATATGCCACATGGGATGCTTTTTAATTGGGTTGAAAACTGACTCCCAGGGGGCCAGGCAATAGTGTATTGGGATAAGCACACATAGTAGGAAGTGAAAGGACTTGTTCAAGGATTCTGATTTGAGCCCCCCGGCTCCCCATTTGCAGGGGGGTCGCTTCAGAAGTGGTGAAGCAGGTCTGCTGCTGACTATCTCCCTTCCTCTCTGTTTCTCTCTGTCCTGTCAAATAAAATGGAAAAAATGGCTCCCAGGATCAGTGGATTTGTAGTGCAGGGACCAAGCCCCAGCAATAAACTTGGAGGCAAAAAACCCCAGAAAACTGACTCTCAGAAACTTTTTTCCCAGAGGTTTCCAAATTTAAACAATTTATCCCTAATACAGGGCATTCACCTCCCCCCCCCCCGCCAATAAGCATGCTTAGCTCTAGCTTATGGTGGTGCAAGGGATTGAACATGGGATCTTGGAGCCTCAAACATGAGTATTTTGGATAACCATTATGCTATCTCTCCTGCCCTAGATTATTACTCTTGAGTCTACAAATAGTCTAGATCAAGCTACACTCTGGCATATTCAATAACATAAACGTCATTCTTGTAGTACTCTCTTTCTTTTTTCTCTTTTGCTTCCAGGATTATCTGGGGCTCAGTGTTGGCACTTCTAATCCATTGCTCTTGGTGGCCATTTTTTCCCCATTTTATTGGACAGGAAAGAGAGAAGTTGAGAGGGGTGGGGGATATAGAGAAGAAGAGAGAAAGACAGACACCTGCAGACCTGCTTCACTGCATGTGAAGTGTCCCCCCCTGCAGGTGGGGAGAAGGGGCTTGAACCTGGATCCTTGCACTTAGTACCATGTGTGCTTAACTGGATGTGCAACCACCCGACCCCCTTATCACTCTCTACAGCTACCTCCATGTCAATATTGCGCACACACTGAAATGTTAAACCCTCAAAGATATAGATGAGTCTTTCCTCCTCAGTGCTTCTTCATGCAGTAGTTCTCTCTTCTACTTGAAAGTCAAGGGAGATACTGAACAGAATAAGTTATAGCAACTATTGCTGGATTCATGTTCCATTTTTTTTTAAATCTCTGGCAAATCTCTGATAGGCACATAGATGCAATAACATAGGTGCTTGAATTCTTAAGCTGTAGTGTCTAAATAAGCTATATTTCTTGACTGTCACTGCACATTCTTTGCTGCCATGCACTTTCTCTTTAATATATTTGTCCTGTGCAGGCACCTTCAACAGTGTTCTTTTCACTATACTCTGGGTGATGGCGGTCCAACTCAGGTTTCTTGAGTTTTCATTGGTCTTCTTCTCTCCAGAAATGCAGACCCTACGCGTAATTCTGTCAGTGTTCGGAATTGGAACTTCTTCTGCAGCAATGATGTGTTCCATAGTTCATGGAAATGAACTAACGCCCACCGTGATCAGGTACACAATCTCATGAAAGCTCTACTGGGCCAAGATGGGCCTTTATTATTTATTTATTTCTAATGCATAGGCACTTATAGTAGCCAGAAATTTTAGTTATTAAAACTGTGATATTTCAATTACATTAATACTAACAACATTAATAGCCCAAGTGTATTAAGAACTGACTTTTGTCAGGCACTGTGTTACAGCCTTTAATGCATCAAATTTCGTTGATCCACTAAAGGGCAGTGGCTGTGAGTAAGACCTTTTGCTTGTTTGTTTGTTTGCCTCCAGCATTATCACTGGGGCTTGAGAATCCACTGTTATTTTTTCCCTTTTGTTGCCCTTGTTGTTTATCATTGTTGTTATTATTGTTGTTATTGCTGTCATTGTTGTTGGACAGGACAGAGAGAAATGAAGAGGGGAAGACAGAGAGAGGGAGAGAAAGACGGACACCTGCAGACCTGCTTCACCACTTGTGAAGCAACCCTCCCGGCAGGTGGGGAACTGGGGGCTCGAACTGGGATGCTTAAGGTCCATGCACTTCTTGCCATGTGCGCTTAACCCACGGCACCACCATCCAACCCCCAGGCCTTTTTTAAAAGTAATGAAAATATGTTTTTGTGCACTTGAAAAGAATTGAGAACCTATCTGGAAAGCAGGATACATTTTGGAATGCAGGAAACTTGTATACTTTCTGTATCTTTCCCAAAGACTCCTTTAGGTAGAGTTTGTTTGCAAAGATCAGAGTTGAGACTATCAAAGTTATTTGCCTAGATTCCAGATTCTACCCTGGAAACTTGCTCTTTTACTTCATAGAATTTACTCAAATCCTTGGGAGAGGGGTCCCATCCTTATCCTTCTTGTGCCCCCAACTCTGCCCCTCAGAATCAAGACAAGATATTAAATCGCAAATTGTATGTGTGGACTGATGCAGAATTCTTGTATGTTGTTGTTTGCACCCCCCAGGGCGACAGCTTTAGGAGTTGTGGGGATTGTTGGTCACCTGGGTGCAGCCCTGTCTCCCCTCTTCATGATCCTGGCAGTACATTCTCCTCATTTGCCTTGGATCCTCTATTCACTCTTCTCCATCCTGGTGGCACCTGCTGTCTACCTCCTTCCTGAAACCAGGAATAGACCTCTGCCTGACTCCATCCAGGCCATGGAAAATGAGTAAGCGGCCCCTTTGGCTATCTCTTAGGAGAACTCTGAACTTTTAGGTCTGTGATGAAGAAAGGAAGACAGTATTCAGGCTCATCATCCCCAGGAAGAGGTCTGATTCTTGGTTATTTCAACGTGGTCAGTAATTTTGGTGACCTCATCCATCCCCGCAGTGACCACAGACTTCCCTGACATTCCCTAGGTCACACAGAGACACTTGACCCATCCCACTTAAGTCATTCTAGTGGTGAAGAGCCCACTTTTCAGTGCTGTCTTGTCACACTCATACTCTTGGCGGCATTTGCAGAAACACACTGATCCAAGTACCTGATTCTTTTACCTCAGACTCTGGCAGCCTAAAGTCCAAGGTTGTGAAGCAAACTTCCTGGGTGACCTGGTTTCTAGAGTTCTGAGTTCAGGTCTGGATCCTGAAGAATTTGAAGGACAAGAGCTGCTTTCACAGATGAGAGCGTATGGGGGTGGGAAGTCCTATTGTACTGCCGGTTAAATTAAAACTATTGCATTTTCACGGGGAACAAAAGCACTGAGAGAAGGAGAGGGGGAGTGGCAAATGAGGGGATCTCTTTAATGATGAAGGGTTGGAAAAACTTTCTTTAAAATTTTTTTGTATTATCATTATTAATTTATTGGATAGAGACAGCCAGAAATCGAGAGGGTGGGGAGATAGAGACAGAGACAGAGAGACACCTACATCTCTCTTCACCACTTGCAAAGATTTCCTCCTGTGGGTGGGGACTGGGGGCTCAAACCTGGGTCCTTGTGCATTGTAACATGTGCATGCAACCAGGTGCACCACCACTCAGCCCCTGGAAAGGATTTCTAAACTTGTATACTTTTTGTACCTTTCCCAAAGACTTCTCTTGGTAGCATTTGTTCACAAAGGTCAGAGCTGAGACTCTCAAAGTTATTTGCCTAGATTCTATCCTGGACACTTGGTCTTTTACTTCATAGCATTTACTCAAATCCTTGGGAGAGGGGTCACAGTACTCACCAAAGATGGTGGACTAAGGATTAACTTCATCTACAGAAAACATGGCGTGTGTGTGTTTGCCGTGTATTTCAGTACGTTCTTTGGGTTAATTTGCTTGCTGTTTTCATTATGTCTGTTCTAGGAGGAAAGTCTCAGGAGAAATAAAGCAAGAAGATACTATTATGAAAGTGACACAGTTTTAAAGGAGCCCCACAAATTGTTGACTGAAGAGGAAGATAAAAGAGAAAACTGAAGTTATTAATAAGCATTGCTGGGGGCTGGGTGGTGGCGCACCTGGTTGAGCGCACATGTTACAGTGCGCAAGGACCCAGGTTCAAGTCCCCGGTCCCCACCTGCAGGGGGAAAGCTTCACGAGTGGTGAAGCAGTACTGTAGGTGTCTCTCTGTCTCTCTTCCTCTCTATCCCCCTCCCTCTTGATTTCTGGCTGTCTCTATCCAATAAATAAATAAAGATCATAAAAAATAAAAAAAATAAGCATTGCTAAAATATGAATGAGAAATAAAGAGGTGTAGTAAAAATGTTTCCCATTACAATTGCAGTAGTAAATTATATTATATACATAATGCCAATAATGAATCACAATAAGATTTTTTGGGAAAAGTTATAATGTTATTTAAGGAAGTATAGTGTATTTATATAATTATGGATGCCTAACCTCCTTTCTGGATAAAAAGATAGTAAGATTAAAAAGCATTGCTTTATCTTCAATTAATTGGTGTGATAATAGACTCAGTAATCATAGTGAAAAATCCTATAGTTTTTGGGAAAAACTTGAAAAAAGTTCAAGATCTTTCTAAAAATAAAAGAATCCTAGGAAAAGGTGGCTGCTTGTATAATACTTAAAGATGGATTATTTGAACATCATAAATCACTGGTAGGGATAAATGCTTATGAAATAAGGCTAATTTTGGAATAAACATCTAATAATTTAGTTTCATGTGCTAAAACAAACATGTTAAAGAGATAAAGGGGGCAACGAAACCACATTATTCAACAGAATGTGCGACTGTAAAATCTTGAGATTAAAAGACATGTTTTGGGTAAGTGTGACAAATTTCAGATTTAAAAAACAAAATTGTAGGGGACTGGGCAGTAGTGCACCAGGTTAAGCACATGGTGTGAAGTGCAAGGACCAGCATAAGGATCCCTGTTAGAGCCCCAGGCTCCCCACCTGCACGGGGGTCGCTTCCCAAGCGGTGAAGCAGGTCTGCAGGTACTTTTCTCTCCCCCATCTGTCTTCCTCTCTGATTTCTCTCTGTTCTAGCCAACAGCAACAGCAATAATCGCAACAATAACTATAACAACAACAAAGTAGAAAAATATGACCTCCAGGAGCAGTGGATTTCTAGCACAGGCACTGACTCTCAGAGAGAACCCTGGAGGCCAAAAAATACAGTCCTCCCCCCACCAAGCACTTAGGTTGGCTCCTAAAGTTATGGCAGTTATTAAAGGGAGATGCACTCACTCTTGCTGTGCCCCAGGGTCTAGTACAGGTGGAACAGAAAAGATCACCCTGTTTATCACAGTCAGTAATTCCCCACCGGTGCAGCTCTGAGTGAGGTGGTAGAGGTGTTTGTCTCTCTGTGTGTAGAGTGAAGGCTTTGGCTCCATATTCAATCATATTTGGTCCCTAATTTTTTTTTGAAAGCTTAAAAAAAATGTTGTGATGAACAGATGACAAGATTGAAGGGTTACAAGGTATAGTTTCATACTGTATCCACCATCAGAATTCTGTGCCCCTCACCTTCCCAAGGGTAACCTCCATAGTTCTTAAAAGGTCTTAGAGATTGTTTGCTTGCTTCTTTTTGTTCATATGTTTCAGTTCTCTAGACTCTACATATGAGTGAAATCATAGTTGTCTTTCATCTCTTTACTTATTTTTCTAAGTAAATTATTTTATCCATTTTGTCCCAAAGGACACAACATCACCTTTTTATTGCATAGCAGTATTTCATGTAATATATATATATATTCCATAATTTCTTCTTTTTATTTATTTATTTTTATGTATTTAAAAAATATTTACTTATTAATTATTGGATACAGACAGAGAGAAACAGGAGAGGGAGAGAGGCAGAGAAATACCTGCAGCTCTACTTCACCACTCATGAAGCTTTCCTCCAATGGTGGGGACCAGGGGCTTGAACCTGGGTCCTTTTGCACACTGTACAGTGTGCATTTAACCAGGTGTGCCACTGCCTGGCCCCATTTATATTTTTTAAAGTTTCTTTTAAAAAAATTTTTATTTAGAAAATGGAAATATTGACAAAACCACAAGATAAGAGGGGTGCAACTCCACACAACTCTTACCACCAGGACTCTGCATCCAGTCCCCTCCCCTGATAGCTTTCCTATTCTTTATCCCTCTAGGAGTATGGACCAGGATCATTATGGGGTGCAGAAGGTGGAAGGTCTGGATTCTGTAGTTGCTTCCCCACTGAACATGGGCATTTGCAGAGACATAGCAGGTCCCAGGCTGTCTCTCTCTTTCCCTAGTGGGGCAGGGCTCTGGGGAAGTAGGGCTTCAAGACACACTGGTGGTGTCGTCTGCCCAGCAAATTCAGGTTGGCATCACGGTAGCATCTGGAACTTGGTGGCTGAAAAAGAGTTAACATATAAACCCAAACAAATTTTTGACTAATCATGAATTTTTCAGATGAGGATTTGGGGTCTTCATTTTGGAAAAAGCTGGTAGGTCTATTTTAGGTATATTCCAAGGGACCCACAACTTTACTAGTTTTTGCCTGAGCCTGACATCTAGTATGCAGGTGGACCCAGGTTATTGTCTGAGGAGATAGGGCCATAGTTGGAAAAAGGACTAGAAAGCTGGGTCAGGGCATAGAGTAGCTCCCAGATATGGGGAAAGCATATAAATACTGTTAACTGTAAACCCCACCGGTTTAATCTGGGGCCCATATTCAGCAGAGAAGCCTGTGTAACCTCTGCATCCCTGTAGGTCTGAGCTCACATTCTGTAGTCACGGCTAGAAACATTCCAGGCTGCACTATTTTCAGGACCCATCATCCTCAGGTGATAGGTAGAGTAAAAATAGACATCTGCAGATCTGTTTCAGTACTTGTGAAGCACGCCCCCTGCAGGTGGGGAGGAGGTGGCTCCAACCCGGATCCTTGCACACAGTACTATGTGTGCTTCACCAGGTGCACCACCAAGCACCTCTCTCCCCGCCCCCCTCTTTTTTTTTTTCTATTTTGTGGAAGCTTGTTGGTTTAAGTGTCAGGTCCATTTCTGTGCATTTTGCCCCCCATTTTGGGTCTACCTTTACAGTGATTGTGGGAGGATGCAGACACAAATACTTCATACTCTCATCTTGGCTCTGCCATAGATTCTCTTATCTCTTTTTAAAATTACTTGTTTATTATTAATTTCTAGGTACATTTGTACCTAGCTTCTCAAGCTTTGCCCCCCTCAAAATTATGTGTATTTTCTTTGTAAACGCTACATCAAGCTTTCTTCTAGTTAATAAGGAAAATTGTTGTTTTTAACCTTTTATTCAGAGATATCTATCTATAGATCTTAGCATACAGTATACACCTTTTATGGGTTATAATAGGAAATCATCATCTTTTATATTTAGTAATTTTTCACCAAAATGAAAAAAAAGCATACTTTTTTCATGATCAGTTTATTTTATTAGTTTTCTTATATCTGGAGATTACATTGGTTTCGTCCACTATTTCTTGCTTTGGTCAGCATTTAATTCCCAGAAGTCCTTCAGATCATGTCACTTTCATGGAAGTAGCTTTCTGTTTTGCTTTGCTTGGCCTTATCTACTGGTAAAAACACAGCAAAAACAAAAACCAATAAACTCACACAAAAAATGAGAAGACATCAGACAAGTCTATACATCCTGCATGCCTTAGGGGAAGAGTACTCTTTGCCAGTGAGCCTCAATATAAACCATAAACTTTCCTGTAAACCGTGTGAAAAAAAAACAAAACCTGGATACAAGATGGCAAAACAACTTTACTAGTTTCTGTTCTCACCATTGAAGATCCTGGCATTTGAAAGCAACTTAAAAAATTAAAAAAAAATGCAGCTATCAAAAACAATGAACCCACCTTCTCTGACCCATCTTGGACAGAGCTAGAAGGAATTATGTTAAGTGAGCTAAGTCAGAAAGATAAAGATGAGTATGGGATGATCCCACTCATCAACAGAAGCTGAGTAAGAAGATCTGAAAGGGAAACTAAAAGCAGGACCTGACCAAATTGTAAGTAGGGCACCAAAGTAAAAACCCAGTGGTGAGGGGTAGACATGCAGCTTCCTGGGCCAGTGGGGGGTGGCAGTGGGTGGGAGGGATGGGTCACAGTCTTTTGGTGGTGGGAATGGTGTTTATGTACACTCTTAGTAAAATGTAGTCATATAAATCACTAGTTAATTAATATGAGAGGGGGAAAATTAATTGTATGTCTTGAAGTTTTTTAAAACACAGACTGAATCTTTTTAATATATAGGCTGTGTATTTGATATGCGGACTCTCTCAAAAGCCTAGACCAAGTAGATCAGAAGCAACCAATAGCACAGCTATATAAAAGATACTGGGTACTGTACAGCAAACCCTAACAAAAGGACTTTTCAGAGTTAACCCAATTACCAAATAATGTGATGATAACATTAACTATCCATTGTCTTTTTGAACCCTAAGACAGCAGGAACCTCACATCTGCACTATAGAGCCTCTACTTCCCCATCCTGGAACCCTTGGATAGGGCCCACTTTCCTGTATGCCTCTCCCAATCCATATCAAATAATATTGCATCTACTGATCACAACCTAATCAACGCAACGATGGCCACCTCAACATGCTTCACTTCAGACTGTGTCCAGAGACTTCATGTGTGGAATGACAACCCTTCAGCTTCATTACTAGGGTGAGACCTTTCCTTTTATAGTATACTCTAATTCCATCTCAGGTGGTTCACTTTCTAACAAAGTCCCAAAACCTAGATATACACCAGTTTCTGTGAGAGAGAGCATATGTTCACATGTATCCATAAACTACTGCAAAATATATACCTGAAAGCAGAAGTACACTAGAGTTTGCAGTGAGTATCCCCCTAACACTTCCTCTCCACTATTCCAAGCTTTGGGTCCATGATTGCTCAACAATTTGTTTGGCTTTGTATGTTAACTCTCTTTTCAGTCACCAGGTTCCAGATGTCATCAGGATGCCGGCCAGGCTTCCCTGGACTGAAGATCCCACCAATGTGGCCTGGAGCTCTGTTTCTTCAGAGTCCCAGTCTAGTAGGGAAAGAGAGAGGCAGACTGGGAGTATGGACCGACCAGTCAATGCCCATGTTCAGCGGGGAAGCAATTACAGAAGCCAAACCTTCAACCTTCTACATCCCACAATGACCCTGGGTCCATGCTCCCAGAGGGATAGAGACTGGGAAAGCTATCAGGGGAGTGGGTGGGATATGGAGATTGGGTGGTGGGAATTGTGTGGAGTTGTACCCCTCCTACCCTATGGTTTTTTAAATTTATCCTTTCTTAAATAAAAAGAAAAGAAAAAAATTAAAAAAATTATTTTAAAAAAAGGAGACATTAACAAAATCATAGGATAAGAGGGGTACAACTCCACACACTTCCCACCACCAGATCTCCATATCCCATCCCCTTTCCTGATAACTTTCCCATTCTCTATCCCTCTGGGAGTATGAACCCAAGGTCATTGTGGGATGCAGAAGGTCTGGCTTCTGTAATTGCTTCCCCACTGAACATGGGTGTTGACTGGTCGATGCATACTCCCAGCCTGCCTTTCTCTTTCCCTAGTAGGGTGGGGGCTTTGGGGAAGTGGAGCTCCAGGACACACTGGTAAGGTCGTCTGTTCGGGAAAGTCTGGTTGGCATCCTGCTAGCATCAGGAATCTGGTGGCTGAAAAGAGAGTTAACATACAAAGCCAAACAAATTGTTGGGGGGGAGTTACTCATTGCAGACTATTGTTTACTTTTGCTGAAAGCAACTTAAAAAAATTTTTTTATTACCAGAGCACTGCTCAGCTCTGGCTTAAGGTGGTGCAGGGGACTGAATCTGAGTCTTTGAAGCCTCAGGCATGAGTCTCTTTGCATAACCTTTATGCCATTTACGCCCACCCAACTTTTTTTTTTTAAAGAAAGTACAGAAAAAAAAATATGTGAGTGTCCTTTCCTACTGTTCATCACTTCAAAATGTTTTTTTAAACCTTTTTAATTGATTTAATTATGAACAAGTCCATTGGATAAGTTGGGGTACAGTTACACACAATTCCTCCACCCAGAGTTCCACATCCCATCCACTCCCCTCCCCTTCATTGGAAGCTTTCTTATTCTTTTTTTTATTATTATTATTGAATAGAGACAGAGAGAAATTGAGAGGGGAGGCAAAGATAGAGTAAGAGAGACAGAAAGACACTTGCAGCCCTGCTTCACCATTCATGAAGCTTTCCCCATGCAGGTGGGGACCAGGTGCTTGAACCAGGGTCTTTGTACACTCTAATGTGTGCACTTAACGAGGTATGACACCATCTGGCCTTGAAGCTTTCCTATTTTTTTATTTATAAAAAGGAAACACTGACAAAACCATAGGATAAGAGGGGTACAACTCCACACAATACCCACCACCCGATCTCCATATCCCATCCCCTACCCTGATAGCTTTCCCATTCTCTATCCCTCTGGGAGTATGGACCCAAGGTCATTGTGGGTTACAGAAGGTGGAAGATCTGGCTTCTGTAATTGCTTCCCCACTGAACATGGGCGTTGACAAGTTGATCCATACTCCCAGTCTGCCTCTCTCTTTCCCTAGTAGGGTGGGGCTCTGGGGAAGTGGAGCTCCAGGACACATTGGTAAAGTTGTCTGTCCAGGGAAGTCTGGTCGGCATCATGCTAGCATTTGAAATCTGGTGGCTGAAAAGAGAGTTAACATACAAAGCCAAATAAATTGTCGAACAATCATGAATCTAAAGGCTGGAATAGTGCAGATGAAGAGTTGGGGGGTCCTCCATTTTGTAGATAGCTAGTAGGCATGTTTAGACTGAGAGAAATTGAGAGAGGAGGGGAGATAGAGAGGGAGAGAGAGATAGAGAGAGAGAGAGAGACTTACAACATTGCTTCACCACTTAAAAAGCTTTTACTATAGCAACAAAAACAATAAAATATCTAGGAGTAAACCTAACCAAAGAAGTGAAAGGCTTGTATACTGAAAATTATGAGTCACTACTCAAGGAAATTGAAAAAGACACAAAGAAGTGGAAAGATATTCCATGTTCATGGGTTGGTAGAATTAACATCATCAAAATGAATATACTACCCAGAGCCATCTACAAATTTAATGCTATCCCCATCAAGATCCCAAGAACATTTTTAGGAGAATAGAACAAATGCTATAAATGTTTATCTGGAACCAGAAAAGACCTAGAATTGCCAAAACAATCTTGAGAAAAAAAGAACAGAACCGGAGGCATCACACTCCCAGATCTCAAACTGTATTATAGGGCCATTGTCATCAAAACTGCTTGGTACTGGAACATGAATAGACACACTGACCAGTGGAATAGAATTGAGAGCCCAGAAGTGAGTCCCCACACCTATGGACATATAATCTTTGACAAAGGGGCTCAGACTATTAAATGGAGAAAGCAGAGTCTCTTCAACAAATGGTGTTGGAAACAGTGGGTTGAAACACGCAGAAGAATGAAACTGAACCACTGTATTTCACCAAATACAAAACTAAATTCCAAGTGGATCAAGAACTTGGATATTAGACCACAAACTGTCAGGTACTTAGAAGAAAATATTGACAGAACTCTTTTCTGCATAAATTTTAAAGACATCTTCAATGAAACGAAACCAGTTACAAAGAAGACTAAGGCAAGTATAAACCTATGGGACTACATCAAATTAAAAAAGCTTCACATCAAAAGAAACCACTACCCAAACCAAGAGACCCCTCACAGAATAGGAAAAGATCTTTACATGCCATACATCAGACAAGAGTTTAATAACCAACATATATAAAGAGCTTGCCAAACTCAACAAAAAGACAACAAATAACCCCATCCAAAAATGGGGAGAGGACATGGACAGAATATTCACCACAGAAGAGATCCAAAAGGCCGAGAAACACATGAAAAAATGCTCCAAGTCTCTGATTGTCAGAGAAATGCAAATAACGACAACAATGAGATACCACTTCACTCCTGTGAGAATGTCATACATCAGAAAAGGTAACAGCAGCAAATGCTGGAGAGGTTGTAGGGTCAAAGGAACCCTCCTACACTGCTGGTGGGAATGTCAATTGTTCCAACCTCTGTGGAGAACAGTCTGGAGAATGCTCAGAAGGCTAGAAATGAACCTACCCTATGACCCTGCAATTCCTCTCCTGGGGATATCTTGTAAGGACCCCAACATATCCATCCAAAAAGATCTGTGTTACATATATGTTCTTGGCAGCACAATTTGTAATAGCCAAAACCTGGAAGCAACCCAGGTGTCCAACAACAGATGAGTGGCTGAGCAAGTTGTGGTCTATATACACAATGGAATACTACTCAGCTGTAAAAAATGGTGAC
This sequence comes from Erinaceus europaeus, assembly GCF_950295315.1. NCBI lineage: Eukaryota > Metazoa > Chordata > Mammalia > Eulipotyphla > Erinaceidae > Erinaceus > Erinaceus europaeus. The sequence continues at coordinate 12,133,379 of NC_080178.1, forward strand.
TTCACCATTTTCAGCCGATCTTGGATGGACCTTGAAAAAATCATGTTGAGTGAAATAAGTCAGAAACAGAAGGATGAGTATGGGATGGTCTCACTCTCAGGCAGAAGTTGAAAAACAAGATCATAAAAGAAAACAGAAGTAGAACTTGAAATGTAATTGGTGTATCACACCAAAGTAAAAGACTCTGGGGTGGGTGGGTGGGGAAAATACAGGTCCAGGAAGGATTCAGAGGACCTAGTGGGGGTTGTATTGTTATATGGGAAACTGGGGAATGTTATGCATGTACAAACTATTGTACTTACTGTTGAATGTAAAACACTAATTCCCCAATAAAAAAAAGTGAAAAAAAAAAGCTTTCCCCCCTGCAGGTGGGTGCCAAGGACTTGAACCTGGGTCCTTGCACATGGTAATAGGTATATTTAACCAAGTGCACCACTATCCAGTCCCCTTTTAGTGTTTTTGATTTGCATTTCCCTGCTGAGTGATGTTCCCTACTACATTTATTGGATACTTTTTATACCTTCATAACCAACATGCTTCTCTGGTACCTTCCATTCATTCTCATTCCTCTTACCTCCATGGTTAAGGTGTTTTCAATATTCTTTATTCCGTTGTAGTATGCTATTTTTCTGAGTTCCTTCAAGCCCTTCTCAGGTTTGTTTGCAATAATCCTCCACTGAGCAGACTTTGCCAGCCACCTGATAAAGATATATTGCTTGGGAGAGAACTCTTATGTTCAGGATGCATCAATAATTTTATCAACTTTCAACAGTATCTCACAAGACAAAAGAAGAAAGAAAACTCTTACCTTGTTAACAGAAATAAGACAAATAATGGTATAGACACTACTAATTGGAGTGTCTGCCAGTCTTGAAATGCAAAAGCCAGACCACCCATGTTTATCAGTCCAATAGTAGTGGCAGAATATGACAGTGTCAGGGCCATGGTTTGGAACCTAGTGGGAGTTGTATTGTTATGTAGAAATCTGGGAAATGTTATACATGTACAAATTATTGTATTTTTCTGTTGACTGTAAACCATCAATCCCCCAATAAAGAAATGAAAAAAATGGCCCCCAGGAATGGTGGAGTCATGCAGGCACTGAGCCCCAGCAGTAACTCTGGTGGAAGAAAAAAAAAAGCTCTAGATAGAAATGCCGACTTACTGAGCAAAAAAAATGTTTGTCATCATAGTTATGGCAGAAATTCCAGATAATAAGCGCAGTAAGCATCAAATGGGCAAGTTGTGAGCAAAGGTCACACAGGTTCCAGCAATGGCGAGCTGAAGGAGATACCATCTGAGGACCAATCACCTTCCAAACCTGGGGGAGAGAGAGAGAGAGAGAGAGAGAGAGAGAGAGAGAGAGAACCAGGTTAGATGACTGGGCTAATGATAGCCTGTTGCAAAAATTAGTAAAACAGTAACACTCTGAATCCTTAAAGAATCATCATATAATTGCATAATTCTCCCAGAAGCAACACTCCATATATGTAAATTGATACTGTGTCAAAAATTTCAGTCTAATCTATTAGTAGTAGATTTGACACCAGCAAAAGAAAACTTCACAGTACTTTACAAGCAGTGACGATCCAAATATCCCCTTTAGCATGTCTTACAAAGTGCAGTATCAGCATATTGCCATTTCCAGCCTCTCTTTTCTTAGTTTTATCATTCAAGTTTCAGCTTAAACACAAATTCCTCAAGGAGGTCTCCCTTAAACCTGCTGGTTTCATGAATAGTTGACATCAGAGGAAATGGGGTCAATCTTGGGTACACAGTGTGATTGCTTAAGGAACTTTTAAAAAATTACTGAGAAGGTTAAATTTCAAATCCAGATCTCCTGCTTTTTGCCCTTTCCTTCCTGCTTCCCTTCCTTCCTCTTCCTGTTTCTTTTCTTCTCTCTCTCTCTCTCTCTCTCTCTCTCTCTCTCTCGCCCTCTTTCTTTCTTCCTTCCTTTCGTCTTTTTAATATATATTGAATAGATAGACACCACAGCAGAAAACCTTCCTTCAGTGGAATGGGGGTCAAGTTCAAACCCAGGTCATGCACAAGGTTAAGCAGCACAATATCCAAGTGAGCTCCAGCTCTTTTTTTTTCTTTAAAGATTTATTAATTTATTCTTATAAGAGAGAAAGAGAGGAGAGAGGATAAAAGAGATAAAGAAAAGGAAAGCTTTCAAGGGGGGGGGAATTGGATACAGCGTTCTGGTGGTGGAATTGTGTGGAATTGTACCCCTCTTATCCTATGGCCTTGTCAATATTTCCATTTTATAAATAAAAATTTAAAAAAAGGAGAGAGAGATAAGAGAATTGTTCAATTCTGGCATATGTATTACTGGGTTTCAGAGGTGGAGCTCAGGTTTCCAAGCCCTGTGCTCACCTCTGAGCTATCTCTCCTGCTCACACCTTCTGATATGATTAATCTGAGGTATAATCTAGTGGTTGCAAACTTTTAGCACATTTCCAGCTATCTCTAGTCAGCTATCAAAGTCTGAACACTACTGAATTAACATATTCCAACACTTCACACTGCTTTATCTCCACTTAATGATAGTGGAGAACACCCAAGTAAACCCGTAATTAGTTGAAGATCTCTTAAGGGAAGCTCAGCATCAAGAGTGATGATCATACTATCTAACAAATACCTTTTTTTTTTTTAAATAGGATTTTAAAAAATTTATTTATTTATTATTGGATAGAGAAATTGCAGAAAGAAATAGAGATGGGAGTGGGAGAGAAAGGGAAAGAGACTGCGAGACATCTGCAGCTCTGCTTCACCACTCCTGAGGCTTTTTTTCTCTACAGGTGGGGTCCTAGGGCTTTGAACCCAGGTCCTTGTGCACTGTAGTGTGTGTACTTAACCAGGCACACCACCGCCTGGCACCATGAATACCTCTTTATGCCATTTTAAAGTAAAAAAAAAAAAAGTCAAACCATTGAAAACCAGGGGCCTTCTAGATATTACTTGTTTTACTCAATTTCCCTTAGGATAAAAGTATTGTGATAGCAGGGTTCATGCCTTTCAGAATTTTTAAATTTAATTTTATCGGTTTTTAAACTTAATTTTAGGGCCCAGGCAGTGGCACACCCAGTTAAGCACACACATTACAGTGTGCAAGGACCCAGGCTCAAACCCCTGTCCCCACCTGCAGGGGGGAAGCTTCACGGGTGGTGAAACAGAGCTGCAGGTGTCTCTCCATCTCTCTCCCACTCTATCTCTCCTCCACCACTCTTAGTTTCTCTATCTCTATCCAATAGTAAATAAATAAAATACTTTAAAAACTGTCTTTCATGGGTGATAAAATACTGTGAGATTAGTGTTGATGATTGTGCAATATTATAAATAAACAAAAAATAAATTTAATCTTATTAGTTTTATAAGACAGTTGTTTCGTAGGTATGATTTTGCATCTTTACAAAATATTTCCCAGCACACTTTACCATTCACAAAAAATACTATCTCCCTTGACTTTTTGTTATCCCTAGCCCCTTTCACACTTTACCCCCAGTATATCTTCCTCTATGATAACCTATTGATGAAACTTTTCATGCTATAGCCTACTTTTTCCCTTGCTTTGCCTTTTAAAACTCATGTGGGAGTAATATGATCTTGGATCTGTCTTTTTTCTGTCTTATTTCACTGAGCATAATCCTTTCCTATTTCATTTAAAGTCAATAGCATCTGTGTGGACTCTTGACATTTAGTAAAGAAATAATTAATATTGCCAAAAGAAAAAAAGGAGTATCTATGGGATTATTAAAAGCCAGAAGTGTGTTCTTTTTTGTGGCTATCTCTAAACTCTCAAAGCAAGTGAGTTGGAAGAGATAAATGGATCCACTCACCTGAGTCACGATGGTGGAAGAGAAGGTGTTGTTTTCTGATTTTGGACATGTGAAAAAAAAAAAAAAGAAAGTGACTTGCTTTCTGATTATGCTTTGAAAGATTGAAAGTAATGTTTTGCTAAACAGAAACTATTAAACAGAATATTTATTTTATTTATTCCCTTTTGTTGCCTTTGTTTTATTGCTGTATCTATTGTTGTTGCTATTGATGTCGTCATTGTTGGATAGGACAGAGAGAAATGGAGAGAGGAGGGGAAGACAGAAAGGGGGAGAGAAAGATACCTGCAGACCTGCTTCACCACTTGTGAAGCGACTCCCCGGCAGGTGGGGAGCCAGGAGCTCGAACCGGGATCCTTAAACTGGCCCTTGCACTTTGCGCCGCCTGAATTTAACCTGCTGTACTTCTGCCCGACTCCCCTTATTAAACAGAAATTCAATTAAAAGCATTAATTAAAAACAGTCCTGACTTGAGTTAAATGAAGTCAAAAGTTGAATCAGGTTCAGTTCTTCCCTCTTAGTTAATGGCATTTAAACCGTTGCTTAAATCATTTTAGAAACTCTCATGGGCGTAGTTAGCATAATGGCTATGCAAAGAGACTCTCATGCCTGAGGCTACAAAGCCCCAGGTTCAGTCTCCTACAACACCATAAACCACAGCTGAGCAGAGTTCTGGTTAAAAAAACACACACACAAAAACTGAAAGAAACTTACTTTGAAAACGAATTGCTGGAGCTAGGCCCCAGCACCTGGTTAAGTACACATATTACCAACCTTCCCATCTGCAGGAGTTCTGCTTCATGAATGGTGAAGCAGGTCTACAGATGTCTATCTTTCTCTCCCTCTCTCAATCTCCCTGCCATCTCTTAATTTCTCTCTGTCCTATCTAGTAATAATAATAATAATAATTGCTCAAAATGGACTCAGAGTGAGAAGTGATGGAGTGTTAAGGGGTAAGTTAGGGATAAACTCATGTAGATGTTTGTGATTCTGCTTTATTGATTAATTTATACAATAATCTTGAAGACCTTTTATGTGCTAGTTTCAGGAAAACAACATTAACCATACATTTGTCATGACTCGTGTAGCCTTCATGAGTAAGCAAATAGTTATATTCTGATGTCCTAAGATACATATCTATGGCAGACAAGCAGTATGCTTTTTAAAGAATTATTTATTTCTTGGGAGAGGGAAGAGAACCAGAGCATTACTCTAGAATGTGGTGCTTGGAAGCAAACGCAGAGCATCATACTGGAGAGTCCAGTGTCTTATCCACTGCACTGCCTCCTGGGCTTCTACATTATACTTTGAAAGAATTTAAGACAAAAGTGTAGGAGAAAGTGTCACCTTAAATAGGACTGAATCCTCTTTTAAAAATTTGACATTTTCCACATTGGCCAGTAGAATAGAATTGAGAGCACAGAAATAAGCTTCCATATTTATGGACATCTATATTTTGACAAAGGAGTTCCAAATATTAAATTGAGAAAGGAGAGTATCTTTGATAAGTGTTGAAGACAACTGGGTTGTGAAATTTAGGTGATGGGAAAATTGGGTTGAAATGTGAAGAAAAATGAAAATGGACAACTACACTTCATCACATATAAAAAGTAAACTCCAAATAGATCAAAGATTAGGACAGTAGACTAAAGCCATAAACTACTTAGAGGAAGACATTGGCAGATTGGGATGTTAATGGCTTAGAAAACTTTCTCATATTGCCATAGCTAGGCGGCATCTATAAAACACTCTCGCCCACAAAGTAGGTCCTTTTCCATCATCCTGTATCCAGACCTGAAAGCCACCCATTACCCCACCCTTTTCCTTGTCTTGCTTCCCCAGAGTCCTTTGCTACAGCGCAACATACCAAACAAATCCAAGTTTTACTTTGTGCTTTCCCTTTCTGTTCTTGTTTCTCAAGTTATGTTCCTAAGTGACATCTCCCCATATTCAGCCTTCTCTTTCTGGCTTATCTTAACGTGATTCCTTCAAGCTCCATCCAAGATGAGGTGAAGAAAGTGACTTTATATTTTTTAATAGCTCAATAGTATTCCACGGTGTTTATTTACCACAACTTTCTTGGCCACTCATCTATTGCTGGACACATAATAGCCCAAACTTGGAAGCAACTTATAAGTTTTAAAAAAGACATCTTTGGTGACTCAAACCCAATCATAAGGAAAGCAAAACCAAAAGTAAGCCATTGGAATTACATCAAACTGCAAAGCTTCTGCAAGGCAAAAGGAACCACCATCAAAACAAAGACTCCTTACAGAATGGGAGCTCTTTCTATGCCATACATCAGACAAATGGTTAGTAACTGAAATATATAAAGAACTCACCAAATAAAGTAATAGAAAACAAATGAACCCATCACAAAATGAGGAGAGGGTATGAAGAGAATATTCACCAAAGAAGAGATTCATAGGGCCAACAGGACCTTTGAAAAGGACTGATGAAAAATGCTCAAAGTCACTGACTATCAGAGAAATGTATCTTTTTTTTTATTTCCTTGAATACTGACTCAAAATTTTCAGTATTCTGGGTTCCAAGGTTTCCAGCATGAACTTTGGATTGAGTGAATTTGCTTCAAACACCACTAGTAGTGAGAGAAGAATCTGGAGTGGTGGACATCAGTATACGTCATCAATGAGATTTCACTGAATATCATGCTTTTTTTTTTTTTTATTGAGTATATCCACATATGTCAAAACAGCAATGCAAGCATAAACATTTTAGGAGAGTATATATCTGAATAATCTCTTTCTAGTGTGTAAACCATTCTGTATCAGACTTTTTATCTCCAACTCCAATGAGAACATCAAATTCTGTGCTAACTCTACAACTCCTGATCTTATCCTAAGAATGTAGACATAATTCAGGGATATCAGATAAGGTGACTTTGGCCTTCATGACCTTTTGACGAATTATTTATGTTTGTCCTCATCTTGGTCAATCATTCCTGGAGCTGGAGATGACAAGAGAAATCAAAGAATTTCTAACATGACTGATTCTAATACATAGCTTTTAATAATTAGAGAAACAGGCATTATGAATCACAAGGTCCCCAATGTCAGTATACGAGTCTTTCATTGATTTTAATCGACTTTTAAAATCAAATTTCTGTTTAAATGAGCCAAACAATGACTTTCAACTTTGAAAAGAATATTTGGAAAGCTGTTCATTTTTGAAGTTCACAGACAACATTTTCAAAACGGACTGCGTTCATGGCCCGTTGGTGAGTTTACCCACCAGAGGTGCAGCTCAAAGTGCACTTTGCAGGCTAGGAGAATTTAAACAAAGTTCACCTTTAATGGACTCAAATGTCAAGTGCAAAACACTAACCTTAGTAAATATTTCTCTTGGACTGAAAGAACATAGCTATTTACCTTGACCTAAGAAGACCTGGAGAGACAAACTCCATATTCATGCTGCCAAGGGGAGGCAGGACTTTTGAATTCTCTAGAGACTAGTTTTACTCAGCTTGGCATTCAGTTCTAATGGCTTTTCAAAGCCTCCTTGAACAAGCTGGAGGTCTTGGGAGATTCCAGATCCTTCAGATGGTTCTCCTTTGTACTGTCATTATATTTACATTTCCTCGTAGTGTGTTGGAGAACTTCACGGCAGCTGTGCCTGATCACCGCTGCTGGGTTCACCTCCTTGACAATGACACCATCTCTGCTAATGACACTGGGACCCTCAGCCAAGAGGACCTCCTGAGAGTCTCCATCCCCCTGGACTCCAGCCTGAGGCCAGAGAAGTGCCGGCGCTTCATCCACCCCCAGTGGCAGCTCCTTCACCAGAATGGCACCTTTCTCGACGTGACAGAGCTGGACACGGAGCCCTGTGTGGATGGCTGGGTGTATGACTGCAGCACCTTCTCTTCTACCATCGTGACTAAGGTGAGAGGGCCTTTTATTTCTTATGAACACGTGGCCTGGGTGTAAGAGGAGACACAGCAAATATTTTGCTCTATTTCAATCATTATGTGGGTTCTAATTCTTCATTTACTATTAATTACATCTCTATTAAATGTGAAGAGTCTGCATAGATTAGACTAGTGAATTAAAATGTAGATGTGAATATTACTCTTACAGAGGCTGGGTGGTGGTGCACATGGTTAAGAGCACATATTATCATGTGTAAGGATCTGGGTTCAAGCCCCCCATCCCCACCTGTAGGGGGAAAGCTTCATGATTTGGCAAAGCAGTGCTACAGGTGTCTTTATTTTTCTCTCCCTCTCTGTCTCCCCCTTTAGTCTTGATTTCTCCCTGTCTCTGTTAAATAAAAAAAGTTATTAAAAAACATTACCACTATAGTACTTTTATTTTATTAAGAACAAATAATGCAGGTAATGTACAGATGGTTTCCACATGATTGCTTGACTTACAAAGTGTTTTACTGGTATGATAGCTGATATAAAGGAGAGAGCTATACAAGCCCTTAGAGGTGGAGTAGTAGATAGGGTGTGGGATATACAAGCATGAGGTCCTGTACTTGATCCCTTCTTCTTCTTCTAGCGTTTGCCCTTCTTCCGTAGCCAGTCAACAGCGTCAGGTTGAGCCTGATGTAAAGTTTCGAGAGCTCCTTTGAATCTGGAGAGGAGGCAGTCGTTGACTGTAGGTCACTGAGATCACATCACACTTGCCAGAATGATACTCTGGTCCTCTCTTTCCTCTCTTCTCATTCTTAAATAATAAATCTTTCAAAAAGATAGGTATTTATTAGAAATAATAGTATGATACCTCTTCATGATACTGAAGAGCTACCAGTGAGCATTTAAAACATTGTATTTGTTTATTTATTTACTTTTATTTGCTAGGACAGAGAGACATTGATAGGGAAGAGGTATAGAGAGGGAGAAAAAGAGAGAGAGAGAGAGAGAGAGAGAGGGAGAAACCTGCATCCCTGCTTCACCACCTGTGGATTTTCCCTCCTGCAAGTAGGGACCTGGTCTTTGAACATATGTCCTGGTGCATGGTAACATGTATGCTTAACCAGGTGCATCATTGCCTGGCCCCACTGAACCTTTTTAAAAGGAGGAAACCAGGGTTCTGATTTCCTTCTTTTTAAAAAATATTTTATTTATTTATTTGGATAGAGACAGAGAGAAGTTGAGTAGGAAGGGGAGATAGAGGTAGAGGTAGACTGAAAGAAAGATAGCCCATCCAAAAAATGGGGAGGGGACATGAACAGCCCTACCCTACTAGGGAAAGAGAGAGGCAGGCTGGGAGTATGGATCGACCAGTCAACACCCATGTTCAGCGGGGAAGCAATTACAGAAGCCAGACCTCCCACCTTCTGCATCCCACAATGTCCTTGGGTCCATACTCCCAGAGGGATAAAGAATAGGAAAGCTATCAGGGGAGGGTATGGATATGTATCTGGTGGTGGGTACCCCTCTTATCCTATGGTTTTGTTAATGCCTCCTTTTTTAAATAAATAAAAAAAACAACAAAAAAAGAAGAGATCTGAAAGGCCAACAAACATATGAAAAATGCTCTAAGTCAATTATAGTCAGAAAAATGCAAATTAAGACAACAGTGAGCTACCACTTAACTCCTGTGAGAATATTATACATTAGGAAAGGTAGCAGCAACAAATGCTGGAGAGGTGTGGGGAGAAAGGAACTCTCCTCACTGCTGGTGGGAATGTAAATTGGTTCAACCTCTATGGACAGGTCAATCCATACTCCAAGTCTGGAGAACTCTCAGAAGGCTAGAAATGGACCTACCCTATAACCCTGCAATTCCTCTCCTGGGGATATATCCTAAGGAACCCAACACACCCATCCAAAAAGATTTGTTTATACCTATGTTCATGGCAGCACAATTCATAATAGCTAAAATCTGGAAGCAATCCAGGTGTCCAACAACAGATGAGTGGCTGAGCAAGTTGTGGTCTATATACACAATGGAATACTACTCAGCTATTAAAAATGGCGATTTCACCATTTTCAGCCCATCATGGATGGAGCTTGAAGAAACCATGTTAAGTGAGATTAAGTCAGAAAGAGAAAGATAAATACAGGATGAGCTCACTCATAGACAGAAGTTGAAAAAAAACAAGAGCAGAAGAGAAAACACTAAGCAGAACTTGGGCTGGAGTTGGTGTACTGCACCAAAGTAAAAGACTCTGGGGTGCGTGGGGAGGAGGGTTCGGGTCCTGGAACGTTATGGCAGAGCAGGACCTAGTGCAGGTTGTATTGTTATGTGGAAAATTGGGAAATGCTACACATGTATGAACTATTGTATTTACTGTCAACTATAAAACATTAATCCCCCCCCCCAAAAAAAAATAAAAATAGATTGGTAGACCTGCAGCACTGCTTCAATGTGTGTGACACTTACCCCTGCAGGTGGGGACCTTGTGCACTGTAATGTGTGTGCTCAACCAGATGTGCTACCACCCTGCTCCCTTGTCTTTTCCTTTTTTTCTTTTTTTTTTCTTTCTTTCTTTCCTTCTTTCTTTCTTTCTTTCTTTCTTTTTTTCTTTCTTTCTTCCATCCTTCCTGCTTTCCTTTCTTTTTTAACATAAGAATACTTTCAACATACTGTGGATTTATCAGGGCATAACACCAAGATAAATCAGAGAGCTTGTATATAGTGCTGTAAATGTGCTTTGTCAGTCTTTGGTTGCAAATTGGAAACACCTAGGAGTTTGATAGAAATGTTCAACTGTATCCTAGTATAGTTGTATGAAATCTAAGGTCGAGATTCAGCCCAATGAATATTTTTTTTTAATATTTATTTTATTTATTTATTCCCTTTTGTTGCCCTTGTTGTTTTATTGTTGTAGTTATTATTGTTGTTGTCGTTGTTGGATAGGACAGAGAGAAATGGAGAGAGGAGGGGAAGACAGAGAGGGGGAGAGAAAGACAGACACCTGCAGACCTGCTTCACCGCTTGTGAAGTGACTCCCCTGCAGGTGGGGAGCCGGGGTTCGAACCGGGATCCTTATGCCGGTCCTTGTGCTTTGTGCCACCTGCACTTAACCCATTGCGCTACAGCCCGACTACCCCAATGAATATGTTTTTAATTGATTTAATTATGACCAACAAGTCTGTTGGATAAGAGGGGTAAAATTCCATACAGTTCCCACCACCAGAGTTCTGCATTCCATCCACTCCATTAGACACTTTCCTATTCTTTATCCCTTTGGGAGTATGGACCCAGGATCATTATGGAGTGCAGAAGGTGGAAGGTCTTGGCTTCTGTAATTGCTTCCACTGGACATGTGTGTTGGCAGGTCAGTCCATACTCCAAGCCTGTTTCTTTCTTTCCCCATTGGGCAGGGCTCTGGAGAGGTGGGATTGCAGGGTACATTGGTGAGGTCACCTGCCCAGAAGTCAGATTGGCGACATGGTAGCATCTGCAACTTGGTGGCTGAAAAAGCATTAAGATATAAAGAAGAATAAATTGTTTAATACTCAGGAACCAAAAATAAGAATATAGCAGATGAGATTTGGGGTTTCCATTTTGGAAAAAGTTATGAAGTCTATTCTAGGTATATTCCAAGGGGCCCATGACTTTACAGATTTTTTGCCTAAGCACCAACAGCTAACATGCAGGTGGGCTAAAGGTATTGTCTGAGGAGATGGTGTCAGAGTTGGAAATAAGACAAGAAAGCTGGATCAGGGAAGAGAGTAGCTCCCAAATGTGGGAGAAGTATATAAAACGTGCCAACTGTAAATCCCATCAATTTGATCTGGGGCCCATATTCAACACAGGAGCCTGTGTAACCTCTGCATCTTTGTAGGTCTGAGTTCACATTCTGTGGTCACAGTTAGGAACATTCTAGGCTGCACTCATTTCAGGACCCATCTTCCTCGAGTGGCATGAGTATTTCTTAAAGTTCTTTTTAACACACTCTGGGCCAAGATTGACAACCATTTACTGTGGAGTTAAACTACATTTAAACAAAGCTAGCAGGTTTAGGTGAAGTTCCCTTGAGGAAGTTATACTCCAGTTGATATCTGAATGATAAAATGTCAACAAATCCAAAAAGTGTCATAAGGACTTGCTCAAAGGAATTTTAAAAGTCATGCTAAAAGGTTTAGATTGATTTCCACAGAGCTGTGCTGAGAATCTCTCCTTTGCTGATCCTTTCTCTTCTAGTGGGACCTGGTATGTGAGTCACAGTTATTGACATCAGTGTCAAAGTTCATATTCATGGTTGGAATGCTGGTGGGAAGCATCTTATGTGGCCACTTAGCAGACAGGTGAGTGTAGATCACAGCTCTGTTTATACTCAAGTATTGGCATTGATTATGGAAATCAATCATTATTTCAAAAATACTTATCGTAAATTATAGTGTCCTGGAGTTGCCTTTGCTGCCAGGGATTACAGCTGTTTTTTTAAAAAATATTTTTATTAGTGATTTAAATAATGATTAAGAAGATTGTAAGATAACAGAGATACAATTCTCTTTTTTATTGATTTAATAATGTTTGACAAGACTGTAGGATAAGAGGGGTATAATTTCACACAATTCCCACCACCAGAGTTCTGTATCCCATCCCCTCCATTGGAAGCTTTCCTGTTCTTTATCTCTCTGAGAGTATGGACCCAGGGCCATTATGGGGTGCAGAAGGTGAAAGGTCTGGCTTCTGTCATTGCTTCTTCACTGGACACGGATGTTGGCAGGTTGATCCATACTCTCAGCTTGTCTCTAGCTTTCTCTAGTGGGGCAGGGCTCTGGAGAGGTGGGGTTCCAGAGTACATTGGTGAGGTAATCTGCCCAGGGTACTCAGGTTGGCGTCATGGTAGCAGCTGCAGCTTGGTGGCAGAAGAGGCATTAAGATATAAAGCAGAACGAATTGTTGACTAATAATGAACCTAAAGGCAAGAATTTTGCAGATGAAGATTTGGGGTCTCCATTTTGGAAAAAGCTACATGGTCTATTTTAGGTAGATTCCAAGGGGCTCATGACTTAACAGATTTTTGCCTGAGCCCCACAGCTAACATGCAGGTGCACTAAAGGTATTGTCTGGGGAGATGGTCAGAATTGGAAATAGGACTAGAAAGCTGGATGAGGGAAGAGAGGAGCTCTCTAATATGGGAAAAGTATATAAATATTGTTAACTGTAAATAGGGGTACAATTCTATATACAGTTCCCACTACTAGGGTTCCATGTCCTCCACTGGAAGCTTCCCAATTTTTTATCCCTCTCTGGGAGTATGGAGCAAAAATATTTATAGGGAGCAGAAAGTGGAAGGTTTAGCTTCTGTAATTGCTTCTTCACTGGACATGGGTGTCGATAGGTCGATCCATGTCCCCAGTCTGTTTCTATCTTTCCCTGGTGGGGTAGGGCTCAGCAGAAGTGAGACTTTGGGACACACTGGTGAGATCATCTGCCCAGGAAAATCACAACCTGAGAATTCTAATGATATTACCAAAGCTTCTTTAAACTCAATGGATTTATCACAATGTAATAATTATTTTGCATATATTTTAATTCAACTGTTATGAAATGCGTTACTAAATCATGCTTTTACTTTTGCATAATTACCACGTTATTACATACATACACTTTGGGTGCTTCTAGATAATTTTTCTATTTGCTACAAAGTGTTTCAATGGGGAGAAGGCAATCTGATTATTTGATTTCTTTTTTCTTTTTTATATTTTCTTTTTTTATAATATTTTAATTATTATTGGACAGAGACAGAGAGAAATTCAGAGGAGAGGAGGAGATATAGAGGGAAAGATTCAGAGAGACACCTGCAGCCCTGCTTCATCACTTGTGAAGCTTTTCCCCTGCAGGTGGGAACCAGGGGCTTGAACCTGGGTACTTGTGCACTATAATGTGTGTGCTTAGCCAGATGCGCCACCACCTTGGCCCAGCAGTCAGATTACTATCAAAAGCCCTGGAAATCCAAATAATGTATATATGAAGTTCTCCTGTGAAGCTATTAATGACATTTTTTTACATATGGATTTTTTTGTTCTGACTGACCAAACTTTCCAAACAAAGCTACAAAATAATTTTTATGATTTTTCAGTTTGATGTAGTCCCATTGGTTTGTTTTCATCTTAGTCTTCCTTGCAAGTGGATTTGTATCACTGAAGATGCCTATGAAATGTAGATTGAAAAGAGTTCTGACAATTTTTTTCCTCTAAGTATTTGATAGTTTCTGGTTTAACATCCAAGTCTTTGATCCATTTGGAGTTTACTTTTGTGTGTGGTAAAATGTAATGGTACAGTTCCATTCTTCTGCACGGTTCAATCAGTTTTCCCAACACCACTTTGAAAAAATTCTTCTTTCTTCATTTAATAGTTTGTACTCCTTTGTCAAAAATTATATGTCCATAGGGATAAGGGCTTATTTATAGTCTCTCATTTCTATTCTACTGGACAATATGTCTATTTTTGTTCCAGTTCCAGAAGTTTTGATTACAATGGCCCTGTAATATAGTTTGAGGCCTGGGAGTGTGATGTCTCTAGTACTGTTCTTTTTTGTCAAGCATGTTTTGGGGATTCTAGGTATTTTCTGGTTCCAGATGAACTAGATTCTATTCAATAGTGACATGTATTTATACACCAAGTATATGTTATATTACTATTCAAATATTAGGAATTCAGTTTCATTATAAAATCAGTATGATATGATAGGAAGTCACAGAACTGTTGTCCATTTGATAACATTAATGGTCACATTGAATCACCACAATCACTTTTACTAAGGTGTTTACAGGAAGTTCATATTTCCCAGAAATAGGAAACACAATTCACACTCCTGCTAAGAAATTGACTTCCTTCTAATATGTATTCATTCTACATCTTACACATTCTTTCCTCTAAGAAAGTTCTGTAAGTCCCTTTGCCTGGTACATGGCTGTCCTATAGATTGTTCCCAAAAGAGTCATGTGTGAGACAAACAAGCCCAAAGTCAGCAGACTCTCATGTAATCCAACAGAAACTGTAATGGGTTTTGAATACTGTTTCTTTTAAATCATCTTTGCCATAAGCAGTGTGGTCAGAGTCTCAAATGCAAATTTGGTTTCTTTGCATTGTAGACTCTCTTTGCATCTTACCTTATTTTTATTATTTATATACATTGGGAGGATAATAGTTTTTATACAGAGTCTCTGTTATGCCAAATGCAGGTACCAGTATAAGGGAAATGTATAGTCTTTTAGAATTTCCAATATTATAATATTGTAAAATTTTCTGTCTTATGTAGTCTGATATGCAGTCAAATGTACTAGTAACAGATCAGAAAAAAAGAAAAAGGCTAACATTTGATACCCTCAATGTCAATGAACACACAGGGAAGCTAGCTTCTGAGATCTTCTGCATCTATTTCTTGTTTCTTTATAATTTCAGAATGCTTTCACCTTGCTGAATTTTACAAGAATTACTGTTCCTGTAATATGGCCTGGTCTTTCTTTTTCAGGTTTGGGAGGAAGCTGGTCCTCAGATGGTGTTGTTTCCAGCTCGCCATTGCTGACACCTGTGCAGCCTTTGCTCCCAACTTCTCCATTTACTGCTCACTGCGCTTCCTGTCTGGGATTTTTACCATAGGCATCACCACAAATTGCAATATGCTCAGTAAGTCATTTACTAAGCCTTGCATTTCCAAGTCAGTGTTTTCCAAGCCTTGAATCTGACCTTGGTATTCCAGCTTTCCTTGATGGCCAAATCGTGTTTGTGTTTTCTTTCAGTTATAGAATGGGCAGTACCCCGGTTCCAAGCCATGGGGTTGGCACTGTCACTCTCTGCTATTAGTAGTGGACAGATAGCCTTGGGAGGCCTGGCATTTGCTATACGAGGCTGGCATAGACTACAACTAGTGATGTCTGTGCCGTTATTTGTTTTATTTCTATCTACAAGGTATGAGTTTTCTTCCCCTTTTGTTTTATGGGAAATTTGTATGAAGTTAATGATGAAATCTGAACACAGGAATTCTTTCCCACACAATCACCTTGCTAGATGGCTGGCAGAATCTGCTCGGTGGCTAATTACCTCCAATAGACCCGAGGAAAGTTTGAAGGAACTTAGGAGAGCTGCACATTGCAATAGAATAAAGGATGCTGAAGACATCTTAACCATGGAGGTGAGGATAAAGGGAATTGGTTATGGGATGGAAGAACCCAAACAGACATTTTTTTCCCAAAGAAGACATGAAATTATCAATATGTATATGAAATACATAGCATCACTTACCGTCAGGGAATTGCATATCCAAATCACAATGAGGCATTAAACTTTACTTGTTAGTGTGCTTGTTAAAGACAAGTGATAATAAATGCTCACATGGGATTTCACCTTCTTCTCCCCATCTTGGATGGAGCTTGAAGCAATCATGTTAAATGAGTTAAGTCAGAAAGAGAAGGATGAATATGGGATGATCTCACTCATAGATAGAAATTTACAAACAAGATCAGAAGGGAAACCACTAAGCAGAACCTGGACTGGAGTTGGTGTATTGCACCAAAGTAAAAGACTTTCCGGTGGAAGGGGAAGGGTTCAGGTCATAAAACATGATGATGGCAGAGGAGGACCTAGTGGGAGTTGCTATGTGGAAAACTAGGAAATTTTACACATTCACAAACTATTGTATTTTACTGTCAACTGTAAACCATTAATCCCCCAATAAAGAAATAAAAAAATTAAGTATTCACATGGGTGTGGAGAACAGAAAAACTTTATACACTGTTGACAGAAATGTGAACTGACATAGCCAGATACTGAAGCTATGAAAAGTAAACAAAAAAATAAATTGACATAGCTGTGCAAGACCCATCAAAAATTATGGAAATGGGAACGAGCAGAGCTGGTGTCCCAGCACATCCTTATCTGGGTATGTGGACAAAGGAATAAACTCAGTATCTCAGCTACACACCCGGGTCTTTATTTATTTATTTTTTACTATTAGTGGTTTCACTCTGGTTTACCAAACTGTAAGTCTTCAGGGGTTCAGTTTCACATTCATATATGTGTACACATCCATGCTAATTCATAATGGCCAAGATGAGAAAATAATGTAATGTCTCTTTCTCTCTCATCATTACCAGGTCCCCACGGCTCTCTCATTCCAGAGAGAATGAGAGAGAGGGAGAGAGAGAGAGACTGAGAGAGAGAGAATGAGAAAGAGAGAGATAGATAGGGAGAGAGAGAGAGAGAGAGAGAATGCAAGATCAACCATAGCACTAAATCATCTTCCTATACAATAGGGGTTGGGCTTGAACCTGTATTCTGCACATGGCAAAGCAGTACAGTATCCAAGTGAGCTATTTTCTTGACTGGACCTAATGTCCTTTTATGAAGGAGTGGACAAAGACAATATAATATATATGAGTATGAAAAAAAAATATATATGAGTATGCACATATATATGCGACAAAACCTTATCAAAACAAAAAAAAAGAAGATTCTGCCATTTACAGCAATATGAAATAACTTGGAGGGAAATATACTAACTGAAATATGCCAGAAAGAGAAAAATATATAAATGCTGTATGGTATTATATGTATATTTTTAAAAAGAGAAAAATGATATTATGAAAGCATAATAAAACAGTATTTTGCGGGGAGTCGGGCTGTAGCGCAAAGCTCAAGGACCGGCATAAGGATCCCGGTTCCAACCCCGGCTCCCCACCTGCAGGGGAGTCGCTTCACAGGCGGTGAAGCAGGTCTGCAGGTGTCTATCTTTCTCTCCCCCTCTCTGTCTTCCCCTCCTCTCTCCGTTTCTCTCTGTCCTATCCAACAACGACGACAACAAAAATAATAACTACAACAATAAAACAACAAGGGCAACAAAAGGGAATAAATGAATAAAATAAAATATTAATAAAAACAAAAAACCCCCAGTATTTTGCATGGTGTAAGGGATAGGAATTGGGGAGAAGTAGTTATGTGCGGAATACGTTCTAGAATAATGGACTGCCTGTGTCTGTATTTAATAACAGTATTGGATACCTGAAATTGACTGAGAGTATATCTCAGACATTCTTATCACATACACAAGAATAGGAAACTATCAACAGATGAAGTGATGTGTGTTCATTTTCTTGACCTTGATAACACAATATATCGCCACATGGAACACCTTCATTACACACAATTTCGTCTGCCCATTTTGCCTCAATAAATTTGGGCAACCAAATAAATAATACATCCTTAACAGCAATTGGCTCCATAACATTTCCTCCATAGCTGACCATGCTCATGAGTGAGAGTTCTCCTTCAGATATAGAGGCTGCCTTGCAAAATACAGTGTTGTCTAAAAATCAGAATTGAGTATAATTTGTCTCTCTTTCATTTTTTATTGGGGGGCTTAAGGGTTTACTGTTGACATATGGGCAAAATTTCTCATTACACAATGACAGGTGTCTGTGAAACACTCTCACACCCTCCACCAACATGTACCAGAACATGAAAGCACCTCCCCTCCACCTCCCACCCCACAGTCCTTTGCTGTGGTGCAGTACACCAAACCCAATTCAAGTTCTACTTTGTGTAGAAAAAAAAAGGAAGCAAATATAGACATATAGTTATTGAAATAATAGCTAACTCATACCTGAAACTTTAAGAGAACAGCTGTAGTTTCCAATGAAGGGAATGGGGATTCAGAACTCTGGTGGTGGGAACAGTGTGGAGTTGTACCCTGGTTATGTTGTAATTTTGAACCTGCTATTAAATCACTAATAAAATAAAAAAAGAAATTCAGAGACAGATAGATGGTAGACAGACAGATAGATAGATAGAGAGAAGGAGACCTGCATCACTGCTTCACAGCTCATGAAGCTTCTTCCCTGCAGATGAGGACTAGACTCCTTGCTACCATCTGGCTTCCTGTGTCTGTGTTTTCTAGTAGTCAGAAAAGACAATCTTCTACCTTATCCTCTGTTGGGGTCTTAACAGCATATACTGTCTTATGACAACTGAACAGTTTTGTTTGTTGTTGAAGATTTTGACATCCACCATGCAGAGAGAGTTAGAGTCCACACAGAGGAGACCATCTTTGCTTGACATGCTCCGTTCACGCATCCTGCTTAAAAGAATCTGTCTTGTGTCTTTTGTGAGGTAAGTGTCGCACTGAATGGGGGAATATTACAACAGTGGAGACACCAATCTGTCCCTTATTGAGGGTAGGGGTTATAACATGTAGGGACTTTCTCTGTAGGGACATATTTGAGATAAACTATGTGGAAACTGTAAAGGCAATTGCTGTGTTTGGAGGTCACCAAAGGTTTAGGGCAGAATGATATGTACTAACTGTCCCACAAAGAGTACTGTTTATCACATGACTTTACAAGGCTCACCCCTGGAGATTATCCTGAGGGCTTAAATCTTTTTGCTTGATTCTATTTTTTTTTTTTTTTTGCCACCAGGGTTATTGCTGGGGCTTAATATCTGTATGACTTCACCACTCCAGTAACCATTTTCCTCTTTTTTTCTGAAAGAGAGAGAGGCAGGCACTCCCTGTGGCAGCTGAGGGCTTGAATCTGGCTCATGCTTGGTAATATGTGCATTCTATAGGGGAAGTCACCTCTCAATCCTGATTTCATTTTTCTTGAGGTAAAATTACAAAGAGATAAAATGTTCAAACATTCACAGCTCAATTGATGTGTACATCTGTGAATATATAACCACCACAAGAACAAAGTATAGAATAGGCAAAGAAGATAATTCATGTATTAGATAGACCACAGGACCCTAGAGGCTCCAGGTTCAATCTCTGGTACTACTATGACTCAGAGATGAAGAGTGACTTTCTCTCTCCTTCTCTCTCTACTTCATATATATTCTTCTTTCTCTACTTCATATATATTTTAAAATCCAGAGGGGCCCCCACAGCAAGCACCCTCTGCAAAAATTTTAATCATTATGATTCTCGTCCTCCTATAATTATTTTATGATCATTTTATTATTTATTTATTCTCCAGGGTTATCGCTGGGGCTCGGTGCCTGCATTACGAATCCACTGCTCCTAGTGGTGGCCGTTTTTTCCATATTTTTTTTTATTGGATAGGACAGAGAGAAATTGAGAGAAGAGGGGAAGATAGAGAGGAAGAGAGAAAGATAGATACCTGCAGACCTGCCTAACTGCTTGCGAAGTGACCTCTTTGCAGGTCGGGAGCCGGATCTCCAGCGCTGCTCCTTGTGCTTCGCGCCACGTGCGCTTAAACCACCCGACCCGCTATGATCATTTAAAAACAATAATCTTATAAAGAAATAGTCCACCCAGTATTCTGTGCCACTGGCTTCCTGGGTCAGTATTGTAGCATGTAAGGATTGCTAGACAACCCTGATGACCTGTGTCTTGGATCTTTTTGTTCACCACAGATTTACGTGCGTCCTCTCCTATTTTGGCCTGACTCTCAACCTGCAGCATTTGGGGAGTAATGTTTTCCTGTTCCAGGTTCTATTCGGTGTAGTCACACTCCCAGGAAATTTTGCTGCGTTTCTGATACTCCGTTACCTTCCACGTCGAAGTAGCCAACTGCTTTTATTGTCTCTGCTGGGAATCTCCATATTGGCGACTATCTTCGTGCCTCAAGGTGAGAAAAGACAAGTTGCAAGACAGTATTTTCCTAGAAAAAAAAATACATATATTTGAAATGCAAGATCATAAATTTCTTAAATTTTTTATTTAGTTATTTTTTTTTATTGAAGGGTTAATGGTTTTCAGTATAGTCTTCCTCCCTCACCACTTTCATCACCAAAGGTCTGTGTCCCCACCCCCACCCCTCAGATAACTATAATTCTCACAGTCTTAGATATAAGTTGACTTTTTTCCCCCACATTCATATGTTCAATTCTCTACATTCCGTATATGAATGAAACCATCCCACAGTTCTCCTTCATCTCCTTATGTGCTCCACTAAGCATATTCTCCAATTCCACCCATTTTATCCCAAAGGACACAATATTATCATCTTTTTTTTTCTTACTTATTTGTCATCAGAAAGTGAAAAGAAATTGAATTCAAATAGTTCCCTCAGTAAGTAAGGCTGTAGGAACAGAGCCAAAAAGATGAATTAGACCTGTATCTGCTAAAGTGTATTCATTAAAAGTGAGATCTGACTTTTTTTTTTTCCTGACACTTTCTCCAGGGCAGCAAATGGTCATTGGATTTAGGCCAATCACACTCAATAGATTAAGTGTACCTTAGTCTGGTAATTCCATGACACGTATAGACACAGTAGTGTTGCTTTTATGTCCAAGGTTTCATTTTTCTTTTATTTTTTATCTGATTCCTGCGGGAAAGTTTATTCTTGTGTCTATGCCACAGCTTTTTAAATGATAGAGGTCATAGATTAGTTTGGCATTTCTGAGTAATTGCCAGCATGAAAGGCCTATATTTCCTCTGAAGGGTGTAGGAGACACAGAATGAAGCTGAGAGAGTATACCTGATGAACTCCCCTTCTCTCATCCTTTAATGGAAATTCTCACTTATGCAAGGAGAGTTGATAAAATTACTCATTATTTGTCTACCATAGCCCATAAAACACAGACAAGTAAGTTTTCCCAGCAACCACTGCTTACTGTCTGCTTCTATGTCCCCAATGCTATGCCTACCTCAAGTACGGTCTCCTTTTATAGTTTTGGGTATGCTGATTTTTTAAAAATAATTTATCTATCAGTAACATTTATCTTTCTATTTCTTGATTGGTTTAATAACAATCAGTTCGACCATAGGATAAGAGGGGTACAATTCCACACAACTCCCACCACCAGAGCTCCATATCCCATCCCATGCTTTCCTATTCTTTATCCCTCTGGGAGCATGGACCCAGGATCATTATGGGGTACAGGAAGTGGAAGGTCTGGCTTCTGTAATTGCTTCTCCATTGAACATGGGTTTTGGCAGGTTAATCCATACCCTCAGCATGTCTCTATCTTTTCCTAGTGGGGCAGGGCTCTGGAGAGGTGGGGGTCCAGGGCACATTAGTGAGTTCATCTATCCAGGGAAGTCAGGTTGGTGTCATAGTAGCTTCTGCAACTTGGTGACTGAAAAAGTGTTAAGATATAAAAGCAGAACAAATAGTTTATTAATCGAGAACATAAAGCAAGAATATAGCAGATAAGATTTGGAGTTTCCAGCTCATGATGGATTTGCTTTTTTCTGATGATGTTAGATGTTATAAAAAAAAAAAGATTTGGGGTTTCCATTTTGGAAAGAGCTAGGAAGTCTATTTTAGGTGTATTCCAAGGGGCCCATGATTTTACTAATCTTACTTGAGCCTGACAGCTATCATGCATGTGGGTTATTTATTTATTCATTTATTTTTTATTGACAAATCCATCACTCTCGGTGGCCAATTTTTTCCTTTTTTTCTAATTTTTATTAGATAGGACTGAGAGAAATTGAGAAAGGATGGGGAGATTGAGAGAGGGAGAGAAAGATAGATATTTGCAGACCTGCTTCACTGCTTGTGAAGCAGATCCCCTGCAGTGGGGGAGCCAGGGGCTTGAACCTGGGTCCTTGTGCTTGGTAATATGTGTGCTTAACTGGGTGCACCACTGCGCAGCCAGAATGCTGATTCCTCAGATCAGATTTTCTGAGCACAACCGGTCTTTCTCTTTCCAGAAATGCAGGCTGTGCGTGCTGCTTTGGCAAGTTTTGGAATGGGACTTTGTTCTGCCTCTATCATTTGTTCTCTTACCCATGAAGGTGAACTAGCCCCCACTATAATCAGGTACAAATCTAATAGATATTTTTTGCAGGATTGAAATATGTCTATCCCAAAACAAAGCAAGGGCAAAGACAGGAATATAAATAAACTATTGGCGTCCGACTGCAGATCTGAGGTTACTTAGGAGGGGAGAGAGGAGAGAGGACCAAGGAGATGGAGTTGAAAGAGCAATAGAAACACATTCTCAATGGTGGAGGGAGACTGGTATTGTGACAAAGGGATGGGGGAGCTGTGCTTATTTATGGAGAGATGGAGTTGTAAGCCTGTGACAACACAGTCTTCTAAAGCAGTGTTTCTTCAATAAATTAAACCTTTAAAATAGAGCTTTTCTAGTTAATTGGCTTGTAGTAAAGGAAGAAAACTAGGATTGGCTATTCATCCAATACGGTCCATTAAATGATAATAATTGTCAACCATGTTTTTTTGAAAGGTGACTTTTTGCTAGGTACTGCTTTAAGTAATTTGATGCAACAGCTCATATAATCTTTTCTTCTTTACCTCCAGGGTTATTGCTGGGGCTTAGTGCCTGCACTTTGAATCCACTACTCCTGGTGGCCATTTCCTCCCTTTTAAAAAAAACTGGATAGGACAGAGAGATATTGAGAGAGGAGGGGAAGATAAAGAGGGGGAGAGAAAGATAGACAACTGCAGACTTGCTTCATTGCTTGTGAAGCAACCCCCCTCCACCCCCCCCACAGGTGGAGAGCCTGGGACTTGAACCAGGATCCTTGTGCCCGTCCTTGCGCTTCCTACTATGTGCACTTAACCCAGTGCACCACTGCCCGAACCCTGAAAGTCTTTTGGAGCTCTGCTACCTCAGTCTTGAAGGCCCTAGTGCAGAGCCACTACACTAGGTCAGCACTCTTCATATAGTCTTCTAAATACAAAGGACTAAGGGATAATTCATGGGGCAAGACATGCGTGTTGGATGGGCGTGGCCTAGATCTTCAGCCTTGGTGAATGGGAGTGGCATGATTCACAAAGGAAACTTGAGTGCAGTGGTATCTCTCCCTCCCTCTCTGTCTCTGTATGGACAAAAGTCAGCCTAGGAGTGATGAAGTCATGTATGTGTAAGGTCCTGGATCCAGAAAAAAAAATATATATATGTTGCAAATGAAAGGTAATTTCAGAAGACCAAATTTGTTTTCCACCTCCCATACTATTGTGAGGCTTCCTATACTTAAAGCAAAATACTCAACTCCAGAGTATAAGTGCACATTTTCAGCATGTGTCCTTTCTTCCTAGGGCAACACTCGCAGGAATTTCTGGACTTTGTGGTAATATTGGGGCAGTCCTGGCCCCCCTCTTGACAATCCTAGCGGTGTATTCTCCCAGTGCGCCCTGGATCACCTATGGAGTCATTCCCATCACTGGAGGCCTTATTAGCTTACTCCTTCCTGAAACCATGAACCAGCCTCTGCCTGAAACTATCCAAGATCTGGAGAATGAGTAAGTACTCCCCAGTGACCTCTCAGAGAAGCATCTGCTACAGGTCTATGGCCTTGAAGGCAGAGGAGATGAGACCTCGCTGCCGCCAAGCAGTTTAAACCAAGGATTGGGTCTGGGTTCTTTCTACGTGTTCAGTACCTTTTGATGAGCTACAATCTTTCTCTCCATGGTGATTTCAAATACCTTGAGCCTCTCTAGTCCACAAAGTCCCACTCTGTCCAGAATGCACTTGTTTTCGTGATGAAGAGGCCAAAATTTGGCACCCTGATGTGATATAACATGCCCAAGCATTTCATAAATATACACAGATCCAAACACTGTTTTTCCCCAGACCTTAGCAGCCTCAGTTCAGGAAGCGCTGTGCATTTTTTGGGGCCTATGATTTCCCTAGGCCTGCAAGAATCTTAGCTTCCAGAAAATAAGAGCCAATAGAATGGGAGTTCATTTGCTGTGTGTGTGATTGTAGCCCCAGTCAAGAGACACAGCTATTTGTTAAGATACTGGTTCAGTGGGGGGAGCCAAGAAGGTAGACTAGCATGTTCTGTTTTCCTTTGTCTCCACAACAGTAGAATACAACAGCATACATAAAAACACCAGCGAAGAAACTGGCTTAGATTTTACAAATGACAACAACAAAGGATGAAAGCCCAGCCTTCACAACTGGGGAGTGGGAGTGCTCAAAGACACATGCTAAAGGCAAAAGGCCACTCCCTTTATCCTTGGCGCCTGACCTAACTCCCCTCATGGCCTGTAGTTCCCCAAGTCATCATATTGCTGGGTCTGATCCCACTCAGCTCACCTCGCCTAGCTAAGTGTGGTCACCTGCTACCTAGCAGCCCTGGAGTTTCCATCCACCACTGTAGCCAGTGATCATACCAACTCCACCTCCCAACTCTGTACTATGCCAGATGCTCCAATTCTGTCACAACTTCATGTCCATGAATATCCAAAGGAGAATCTGTGAAGCATCCAGAGATAGAGGCAGCAGTTAGGAAGTTAGTAATCGAAAACAGCAAAGAACATTTCAGATAAGCAGCAGTCACAGGAATTAACTTCCATTAAAGCATCTTACAAGTAATACAAAAGGGGGACCAGGTGCACACATTCCTATGTACAAGGCACAGGTGGGTACTGGGTGACAGGTGGCCATTATATTGGAAAACACTTTCCAAGACAATGGATCCTGGGCTTCGAGCTTCAGAGAATCCCTCAAGTTACTGCACATAACCTACAAGTCTGTCTCCTCTCTCTCTCCCTTTCTTTCTTCCTTCCTTTTTTCCTTCCTTCCTTTTTCCCTTCCTCCCTTTTTTACTTCCTTCCTTTTCCCTTCCTCCCTTCCTTCCTCTCTCCCTTCCTCCCCATCTCTCTCTTCCTCTCTCTTTCTCTCTTTCTTTTCTTCCCCACCAAGGTTATCACTGGGACTCAGTGCCTGCATGATGAATCTGCTTCTGGCCACCATTATTTTTGTCCCTTTTTATTATTTATTTATTATTTATTATTTTTGCCTCTCTCTCTGTGTGTCATATAGGGATCGGGACAAATTGAGAAGGAAGGGGCAAATGGAGATGGGGAGAGACACCTGCAGCACTGAAGCTTCTCTTCTGTAAGCTTGAAGCCAGGTCCTTGTGCATGCCCTTACCAACTCTCACCTCCACAAATCTCTTCTTATCCCAATTTGTAATACACTAAAACCCCCAGATTTTTGATCTGACAGAACAACACAGACAGCTGACCCTGATTATGGTGTCTCGCTGTGCCTTTATGTCTCTGCCTCTCACCCACTTTGAGAAAGGAAAGGAAAAAGGACTGCCTGGAGTGCTAGAGTCATGTAGGCACTGAGCCACAGGCATAACTCTGGTAACAAAAAGGATTAGAAATTACTGGCACAATATATCTAAATCTTTGAGTGGGAAAGACCACCACCCAAGATACTCTATCCAGTTAAGAAATTAGTAATCGAAAAACAATGAAGAACATTTCAGATAAGCATCAGTTATAGGAATTAACTTCCATTAAAGCATCTTACAAGAAATACTAAAGGGGGGATCAGGCAGTGGCACACCTGATTAAGTGCACACATTCCTATGCACAAGGACCAGGGTTCAAGCCCCTGGTCTCCATCTGCAGGGAGAAAGCCTTATGAGTGGTGAAGCAGGGCTGCAGGTGTCTCTCTGTCTCTTTCCCATTATAGATCCCATCCCTTCTCAATTTCTCTCTGTCTCTATCTAATAAGTAAATAAAAAATTAATACTAAAAGAACTTCTATAAATGTTCTCTTTCATATGAAAGGAGATACATAGACAAAGTATGGGCATAAGAGAAATCAAATGAAGACATGTCTTTAGCCTCAAACTTAGAGTTATTAAGGGAATTGGAGGAGGGGTTTTGCAATGCAAGTGTACAGGGTGGGGGGGAATCTAATGGAAAGCTTATTCATGGAAGAGTAGCCACGCTTCAGTGTAGGCCATGGTGTGGTAGTATGCCTTGAAGAGATGTGAAACTGTACGTCTGAAACACTGATAGTTTTGCAAACCAAGGTAACCTCAAAATAGGTAAAAAAAAAAAAAAGTAATAAAAAAAGAAATGAGGGAGTGAGAGCTGCCCAGCCCAAGATCTATAAGCCAGCAGCAATCTGGAGACCTGGGAGGACTTAAACAAAATAGGTTTATTCAGTAGAAAGGAAATCTGGAGGTATATCTCCCTCCCACTTTGGGGAAGTTATCTTTTCCCCTTAAGACATTCAAAGCCTTCATCTTATTAAAAGGAACACATATGTCCACACATGCAAATATGCATACACACATTATAGATGTAATACACTTCACTTAAAGTTAACTGAGCTAGTATTACTAATACATGAAGAAAATCCTTCACAGAAATATCCAGAATGGTTGAGTTTATGACCAAATATATGAGTAATGTAGCATAACTAAGCTGTCATATAAAATCACCCTCTGAAGATCTGATGACCAACCTGTTGAGTGAAGAGTGGGGGTGGGGAAATTGAAGAGAGAAGACTAAAAACACCTCCCACGGATAATGCTGTATCTCAGGGAAGGGTTTTGTGTTTTGTCTGCAAAATTAAGATGGAAATGAAAGCACTGAAACATGAAAGAATGTTGACAAATAAGGGATTTTTAGATGATGAATAGGGACACATTTTAAAACTTTTCTGTACTTTCCTTGGCTTTTCCAAGCAGCTCTTTCCAATGCCATTTTACCATAAGTGAGAATAGAAACTATCAAAACTGCCTTCCCATGTTGTATCTTGTAACTTGCTCTTTTTTTTTTAAATTTCTATATTGGGGGGCTAATGGTTTACAGTCAACAGTAAAATACAATAGTTTGTACATGCATAACATTTCCCGTTTTTTCACATAACAATTCAACCCCCACTAAGTCCTCCTCTGCCATCATGTTCCAGGACTTGAGCCCTCTCATCCCCACTCCAGAGTCTTTTACTTCGGTGCAGTATACCAACTCCAGTCCAAGTTCTGCTTAGTGTTTTCCCTTCTGTTCTTATTTTTAAACTTCTGTCTATGGATGAGATCATCACATATTCATCCTTTTGTTTCTGGTTTATCTCACTTAACATGGTATCTTCAAGCTCCTTCCAAGATGGGGTGAAGGTGAAATCACCATTTTATAATAGCTGAATAATGTTCCATTGTATATATACAACTTGCTCAGCCACTCATCTTTTGTTGGACACCTGGGTTGCTTCCAGGTTTTGGCTATTATACAAATTGTGCTTCTATGAACATGGGTATACACAAATCATTTTGGATGGGTGTGTTGGGTTCCTTAGGATATATTTGCAGGACAGAAATTGCAGGGTCATAGGGTAGGCCCACTTCCGGCTTTCTAAGAATTCTCCAGACTGCTCTCCACAAGGGTTGGAACTAGGTCTTTTTTTATAACAAGATTTATTTATACTGTATGGGAAAGCATCATAGTCTATGTTAGGAGTGGGGAACCTTTTGTGTTTGTAGTCTGTAGGCCTCATTTACTCACCTATGGTCTGTACCAAGTTTGTTAGTAAAGGATAAACTTATTATGATAAAATAAGTGGTTATATATACTTGTTTGGTGGCTTCTTACGTTTTGTGTTTAATTCATGTTGGTTTTCTTATGTTTTCAACAGGAGTAAATGCTCAAGAAAAGCAAAGAGGGAAGACATTTGTTTGAAAGTGACTCAGTTTTAAGGGACCCTGAGCTAACTGCTGGTCAAAGAATGAAATAAACAAAGAAACCAAGAGAACTTCTAGATATTGGGAAAATTAGAAAACATACACAAAATGTAGATGGGAAGGTGGTTTCTTTTTTCAATTATGGTGCAAAATTACTAATTATAAAATAGCAATAATTAATAATGAGAGCCATGAAATGTGAATAGCAATATTATTTTAAGAGAAGCTTCAGGCATGAAAGTTTCTTTGCATCATCATTATTTATACCCCCACCCAGCAATATTATTTTAAAAGGACTTAGAATATTTGTATAATTTTGGTCATGTTTAACAGATTAAAGTTGATACATTTTGCAACAGGAACTGTAGAGACAAATTCTGGGAGCCTTCTACCAACCCTGACAAGTAGTTGATATGACTGAGGATTAGGAAGATTTATCAAGAGTCTTAATTCAAGGCACACAAAAACCTTGCCAACCAGTGCCTGACTATAAGCAAGCAAGTTGTGTATTGTATCCAATAAGCACCTTGGAACCCATAGATTGCCAGACTATGCTTCTTTCCAGCCCTGGATTGTGTGTTTCATCAACCCCATAAACTGAGACTCCAACCAACTTTCAGGCTTGAACACATGCCCAAGGCAACCAAATGATGACAGGCACACATGACCTTGAAACCATAGCTATTCATTGTCTAGACCCCTGGCCCAGGTGCTCAGAGTACCAGACATGACAACAAAGGAAATAATAGCAGGCATTATGGATCATGATAAAAGCCCGTGTGTGTGGTGGGGAGGATACAATAGAGATATGTAAATCTCCTAAAGAAGACTTCAGAACATAGATGCCTACTGAAATACCATCAAATAAAACAAACTTGATAAACTCAGAGAAAACTCTTATCAGAAATCAAAGAACTAGAGAAGACAGTAGCTGAACTAAAAACTCTTGTAGAGGTTCTCCACCGTAAATACAGAGTCCAAAGATCATAACACTGAGGCCAAGGATGGGGTAGAAAACATCATGAAAAAGGAACACTATGAGGAGTGGGCAGGGGAGCACCTGATTGAGTGCACACACTACAAGACACAAGGACCTGGATTCGAGTCCCCAATCCTCACTTTTAGGGGGGATGCTTCATGAGTGGTGAAGCAGGTCTGCAAGAGTCTATCTTTCTCTCTCCTTCTCTGTTTCAACCCCCTCTCTCAATCTCTGTCTGTCATATATATGAATAACATGAAGAAAAAGTCAATGAAGTAAATATAAGAGAGTTATCGAGCAACATCACAATGAACAACATTCTTATTATAGGAGTCCAGAAGGAGAAGAGCGAGAGAAACGGTAGAATTTTCATTTGAAGTAGCTAAGAATTTCCCCAAACTGAGGAAGGGTACAGACACTAAGATCCAGGAAGCTCAGAGAGTTCCAAAGAAATAAACAAAGAGAAAAAAAAAAAGTCACACCAAGACACAAGAGATAATTGTTTGTCAAAACAAAGGGTTAAATAAGAAGTGGTACTTGCAGAACTCTGTAAATGAATAAAAAAAGAGGATAGAATAGTTTAAAAATAGACACAAGGTAAAGAAACTCAAGGTTTATAAAACAACAACAACAAAACAAAAACAAGGAAGGAGATGTAGGGAAGATTAAAGCTTATTATAAAATAACAATTTAAAAAGATGATTGTATGAATGTTAATATGTTATACATAAAAGCACTATGTGTACTTTATATTTAAATGTACTATAAACACATCTAAGAGTCTCTTTTAAAACTGCCTTTGTCTCACCATTCTTTGCAGAAATATTATTTGAGCATTTCTTCTTTTCATACTTTAAAATTGTCTCATATTGCTATGACTTTTCCTTTTGCATCTGTTTTTACTTTTTTTTTTTTGAAAGTGAAATGTTCCTTGTTTCTTACTCTGTGGCACTCCTCTCAGTAACTTGCAAGGCAAGTCTGGTAATGGCAAACTCTTTTAGTTTTTGCACATCTGGCACCATTTTGATTCCTCCTTCATATGTAAATGATAGTCTTGTAGGGTAAAATATGTGTGGCAGATAGTTGTTGTGCTTTAACAACATGAATATGTCAGCCCACTTTCTCCTGGTCTCCCTGGTTTCTGCATAAAAATCAGATGCAAGTCTAAATATGGTGCCTGTATAAGTTACATTCTTCTTTTCCCTAGCAGCATCCCCAAATTTCTTTTTTGTACTTGACTTTCGATAATTTTACAATGATGTGTCTTGGTGTAGGCCTGTAGGCCTATTTCAATTTAGAAATTTTCAAGTTTTCTCTGACTCTGGAATATCTACAGCCTTACCATATCTCAGATTTGAAAAAAAATTCCACTACTATTTATTTGAATATGGTTTCTGTTTCCTTCTCTCTCTTCTCTTCTGAATTAGAGAGGTCTAATTCTTGTTTTGCTCTTTTAAATATGTCTTCAGTCAATAAAAAAAGAAAAATGGGATACATATATATATATATATGCATATAGATTGTTATAGAAGTTATAGTCAACCCATATCTGTGATCTTGGGAGAACTACTGCAGTGTCCAATGGAGGGAATGTGGATATGGAACTCAGGTGTGGGAAAGGTGTGAAGTTATATCCCTGCTGTCTTATAATTTTGTGAATCCATAGTACATCATTAGTAAGAAAAAAATAGTGTCTTCAGTCTCTCAAAGAGTTGCTGCTTGTTTTTCCTAAACGTTTCCCCCCTCCTTTTGCAGTCAATTTGCCTTCTATTCCTGATGTTCTCTCTTCTGCCTTGGAAAGCCTACTTCCTTGACTGGCTATGTAAGGCTGCAAAGCATCCTCCACATCTATTTTTCATGTTGTCATTGAGTAAATGTTTGATGCTATGTATTCCCCTTTAATCCATTTCTTTGTATTAAATGGAGAATTTTTATTTCTCCGAATTTCCTGACATTGAAATTTCCTGAATTCTTTCTCTGATAGCTCATCTGAATCTGCATCATGAAGTTTCTGGCCATCAGGTTGAGGATCCATATTCTTTGTTTTCTAGTTTTTACCCAACTACTTTTGTTTCTTTTGTTGGCCAGCAGATGGCTTTGGGTTCTGCTTTATATGTAAGTTGTGGGGTAGAGGTTAGGGGGGAATGACTTGGTATTATGCTGCCTGATGTTTCTTAAACAAAGCCCTATACTGGGAGGGAGTTTTTCCTGGCAAACTTGGCTGTGCTTTGGGAGGCTTTCTGTGGTCATCAGACACATTTGCCTTAGGGGAGCATGGTTTGCTAGCAATTTTTCTGCCATCGTCCTGTCTCAGGAAGTCAAGAAAGATTTAGAAAGATATTTCACTTAGCTAATCTTCTCTTTTATGGCATCTCTCTGTCATAAGAATGGATAACGGTCTGAGCTAAGAACATCAAAAAGAAAGGACAGGAAATTAAGAACTGATAAAGGTCATGATTAGGGAATTACTCCATCATCCAAACTAGAAAGACTTCCCTCACCCACACTCAACAGGGAACGAGGAAGCTAATTAAATTGTATGCTGAGCTCCATATACTCCCAAAAGAAGGCTTTGGGGATATAGTACTCAGTGGTGAAGAGGGATCTGGTTTAGTGGTGGCCACCTAGCACAGGGAGAATAAGAAATTGTACTCATCTGTCTACAATAGTCTTGTAAGCCATTATTTTCCCTTTAAGATGATTTTGAAAGAAAATTAAACATTAAGGAAAAAATTGTCTGCTCATGTAGTTGTAGTGTGTACCTTCTCCAACTACCATCCTGCTGTACCTATATGTTTGAGTCATGATTGCTTCATTCTCCAGAGTGAAATCTTTGCACTGAACAGAGAAGAGTGACAACTGTTGAGATGAAAATCTCATGCTACAATATATAAAGTGATAATTTAAATTTAGACAAAACGTGTCTCACTGATTTCTCAATTAGGCATGAATAAACATGAATTAAACCACAGAACAATCATTATTTTTCTTTTTTTTGAAGTTTTTAAAAAATTTATTTAATTTTGAACAAATCTGTTGAATGAGAGGGTACAGTTCCACATAATTCCCACCATCAGAGTTCTGCATCCCATACTCCCGCCACTGGAGGCTTTCCTATTCTTTAGCCCTGTGTGAGTGTGGACCCAGGATCATTATGAGGTACAGAAGGTGGAAGTTCTGGCTTTTGTAATTGCTTCTCCACTGGACATGGGAGTTGGCAGTTTGATCCATACTCCCAGCCTGTTTCTTTCCTTTCCTAGTTGGGTAGAGGTCTGGAGAGGTGGGGTTCCAGGACACATTGGTGAGGTTGTCTACCCAGGGAAGTCATATTGGTGTCATAGTAGCATCTGCAACTTGGTGTCTGAAAAGCGTTAAGAGATAAAGCAGAACAATTTGTTTAATAATCAGGAACCAAAAGATTAGAATATAGCAGATGAGATTTTGGGTCTTCATTTTGGAAAAGGCTAGTAGGCCTATTTTAGGTATATTCCAAGGGGCTCATGACTTTACAAATTTTTGCCTGAGCCCAACAGCTAACATGAGGTAGGCTAAAGGTATTGTCTGGGGAGATGGTGTCAGAGTTGGAAATATGACTAGAAAGCTGGATCAAGGAAGAGAGTACCCATATTCAGCACAGGATCCTGTGTAACCTCTGCATCCCTGTAGGTCTGAGCTTGCATTCTATAGTCATAGCTAGGAACATTCTAGGCTGCACTCATTGGAGAACCCATCTTCCTCGAATAGCAGAGTATGTTGACCCAGTCTCCTTTCAGAGAGTGGGGTAGTCCCTACTATTGTTGACCCACATTGAGGGTTAGGTCCTGTAGAGGCCCACAAACAGGTCCTCGATGCTGTTTCTGGTGGAGATGACCAGTGACAGTGGAAAGAGGGATCTGTTGGAGGTCTAGGCCCATCATATATATTGGGAATTCAACAATTCCCTGAGTAGTGCCATGACAATATTTTTCAACAAAAGAACCAAGAAAACTCAGGTGTAATTGAAGTTCCACTCAGGATCCAGGGGCACAGTCCAGCAACAGAACATTCATCTTGTATTTGCCAAGATCAGCGTTCTGTTGCTGCTGTCATGTGAGAGCTATGATAGGCTCTCATAAAACACGGTGGAGCAGTAGTTTGTCCTGTCTCTCCCCACTACTCTTTCTGTATTTCACTCAAAAAATTAAAGTTGGGACAAGTTAGGTGACTTAGTGGTCAAAGCACAAGCATGAGAACTTTGCATTTATCTCTGACACAACATTAAACAATTCCTTTTAAAATATGGTGTTGACACACACATCACAAGATATCCACAAGTACAGAATCAGCTGATTCTCAATATTATTATAAGTAATCAAGTAAATTATAAACCCAAATATTAAGCTCTTAGAAGAACATTTAATTGCAAATATTTGTTATTTAGTTTATTTAGTGGTCTTACATGCTTATAGCAGTATTATTTATGAGACAAAAAGTATAACAGTGACTGTTCCTCAATGGACTGGATAAACAAAATGTAGATTATAATTTCAGAATTATTTAAGGAGTCTCAGAATTATTATTATTTTACATCCAGTTACGGCTGGGGCTCTGTGTCTGCACTACCAATCCACTTCTCTTGGAGGCTATTTTTCCCTTTTTGTTGCCCTTGTTTATCGTTGTTATTGTTATTGTTGGATAGGACAGAGAGAAATAGAGAGAGGAGGAGAAGACAGAGAGGAGGAGAGAAAGATAGACACCTGCAGACCTGCTTCACCCTGCAGGTAGGGAGCCAAGGGCTAGAACTGGGATCCTTATACCGATCCATGCACTTGGTGCTATGTGCGCTTAACCCAATGTGCTACTGCCCGACCCCAGAAAGAATAATTTTAAAGTGTATGAAAGATGAACACATGCTGAATTATGGCTGAAACTTAAAAAACATTAACTTAAGTGAAATGAGTGAGACACAAAGGAGCAAAGACTTTATCATTTACTTTCATACGATATTCTCAGAATAGGAAAATTCACCACTCATGAAGAAGAGACTAGCTACTGGCAAACAGAGTATTGGTGGAAAAAAAAAGAAATATGACTACTAATAATTTATTTTTTGATATAAAAATTCTATAATTAAAGAGCAGTCATGAAAGTGGAAGTACATAGGGCATGTAAATAGTACTTTTATGAAAATGTGAAAACAAGTACCAATAGAATATTTAACACTATTAAAAGATACTTCTCTGAAATTTTCTATTAAGTTATTTCTTAGTATATTGTATAAAGGTCAAACGTACGTATGACATCAGAATATACCCATTTCCTTACCCCTCCCTGATAAGGATATAAGAATTATGAAGATCTTATTGTTCACCTTGCTGCCTTCCTGGAACTATCACAAGACACAATCTGTACAGTTATCTAAATTTATCGGATAGACAGTGAAACAGTTGAGTTGAGTTTCCCTCTGAGTTAGTTCTCAACCCTCCATTACTATCTGCTCTGTCCCAATTTCAGCTTTTTTTCATTCCTTCTTTCCTTCTTTCCTTCCTTCCTTCCTTCCTTCCTTCCTTCCTTCTTTCCTTCTTTCTATTTATTTTTGATAGGACATATATAAATTGAGAAGGAAGGGAGAGATAGGGAGATGGAAAGGGACACTTACAGAACTGCTTCACCACTCATGAAACTTCTCCCTTTCAGGTGAGGAGTATGGGCTTGAACCTGGGCCCTTGTGCATGGTCATGTGCACTCAGCCAGGTGAGCAACTGGCCAGCCCCCAGGTTGGTCATTTTCAAGTTAAGTTTGTCATTTACTTAGAGGTAAGAATTGAACAGTATTTGACTAGTTTTAATTCAACTCAGGATTGATTTTCATTAACACTTTTAATAAAAATAGCACACATTGTGTTGCATTGTTTATTTTATCTTTCAAAACAAGCAAAGGAACATGAAGGCACTTCAGTTTTTTAAAAAAATTTTTATGAATAATTTAATATTGACATAAAATTATGAGAAAACAGGGGTATAATTCTGTACTATTCCCACTACCAGAGCTCTGAATCACCACTTCCAAAATGGAAACTGCAGTAGTTCTCCCAAGGCCACAGATATAGGTTGGCTATTATTTTTAATAATTATATATATATTTATATATTTACCCATTAAAATTTTTTTAAATTTAATTTAATTTTTATTTTATTTGTTTATTCCCTTTTGTTGCCCTTGTTGTTTTATTGTTGTAGTTATTACTTATGTTGTTGTTGTGGGATAGGACAGAGAGAAATGGAGAGAGGAGGGGAAGACAGAGAGGGAGAGAGAAAGACAGACACCTGCAGACCTGCTTCACCACCTGTGAAGGGACCTGCCTGCAGGTGGGGAGCTGGGGGCTCGAACCGGGATCCTGACGCCGGTCCTTGAGCTTAGTGCCACCTGCGCTTAACCCGCTGTGCTACAGCCCGACTCCCATATTTACCCATTTTTTAAAACTTTTGATTATTATTGGATAGAGACAGCCAGAAATTGAGAAAGGAGGGGGAAATTGAGAGGGACAGAGACAGAGAGATACCTGCAGCCCTGCTTTACCACTTGTGAAGCTTTCCCTTTGCAGGTGGGGACCAGGGGTTTGTACCTGGGTCCTTGTGCTCTGTAATGTGTGCACTTAACCAGGTGAGCCACTGTCTGGTCCCTACATTTTCCCATTTTTTTCTATGATCATATTTTCTTTTCCTTTCTAAGTCACACCTAATCCTGTTACTACTTCAGAATGTCCTTCCTTTCTTCCTCTTCTCTCTTGGAGTCCTGATGGAATCAGTTGAATGCCCTCTGGTGATCTCCTCTTCTAGGAGTATGTCCCAAAATTCATTATGAGTGACTGTCCTGGCCTCTGTAATTGCTTCTCTGCTGGACATTGACATTAGCAGGTCAATCTATACATAATCCCAGTCTATTTCTACTTTTCAGCAGTGGAACAGGGATCTGGATAAGTTAGGTCCTGGGGCACATTGGTGAGGTCTTCTGCTCAGAGAGTTCAGGATAAAATCATGGTAGTACAACTTGGTGGCTGAAAAGCATTGATATATAAATCAGTACAAAATGTTTAATAAGCAGGAATCAAAAAGTAGGAATAGAGCAGATGAGAATAGGAATCTTAGCATGGAAGGAAGTGAGAAAGGTATGTTCCTGGGGACTTACGACTATCATTGTTTTTTCTTGAGTTTGATAACTAACATGGAGCTGGATAAAAGGTATTATCTGAGGGGAGTTGGGCGGTAGTGCAGTGGGTTAAGTGCACGTGGTACAAAGTGCAATGACTGGCCTAAGGATCCCGGTTTGAATCCCTGGCTCCCCACATGCAGGGGAGTTGCTTCACAAGCGGTGAAACAGGTCTTCAGGTGTGTCTGTCTCCCTCTCTGTTTTCCCCTCCTTTCTCCATTTCTCTCTGTCCTATCCAACAACAATGACATCAATAACAACAACAATAATAACTACAAGGGCAACAAAAGGAAATAAATAAATAAATATTAAAAAATGTTGTCTAAGAAGATGGTGTCAGAGTAGAGAATAGGGCTAGAAAGCTGGATTCAGGCAGAGAGTAGGTCCCAATCTTGAAGAAAGTATATAAATACAATCAACTGTTTATACCATCAATATTTAGCACAGGAGCCTGTGTTATCTCTGCATCTCTGTCAGTCTGATCTCATAGTTCATGATCCTAGCTGGGAATATTCTAGGGTGAACTCATCTCAGGACCAGTCTTCCTAGAGCATCAGGGTACCATGAACCAGTTGTTATTCTAATGGTGCATTCTCACCACTGCCTTTGGAAGGTGAGGGGTAGGATCTCTTCTGCTCAAATTGAAGAGAGAATGCCTGCTTATTCTGAACATAGCTACTTAGGTCTTGGAGGGTATGCCACTCACACCTTTTCAACCCTTCTGGTCACTTGTGGATAAAAGAGTAACATGGGATCACAGTAGTAAATCTTAAGAATTTTTCTTCTTTAATTCAACCCCTGTGGGTGAAGACAATATAGTTGATAATTCTTTGTTTTGCTTCTGGGAAGCTGGCTAAGAATTATTTTTTTCTAATTGGCATTGGGGACTTAAGTGAACAGTTAGAATTTTGACTTAATCACTCTCTAGTGATTAATAACAAAAACAGAGATAAGACAAGAAATTGAAGATAAGGTCAATAAGATAAGAGGGATAACAGATATGATAGAAATAACAGGTAAGATAAGGAAAAAATAAACAGAGAAAGGGATATGATTTGTTCACAGAATAGGCATGGGCTAGTTTGGGGCTGGATCCCAAGTTTTCTCCCTATTGTCTGGTAGCTAAATCTAGATTCTATTTAGCATTGGATTGATATCTAGTGATCTTGGGGGGATGAGCCCTGATAAGGAGCCAGAATAGTATCCCTGATCTTTTTTGACACTGACAATGCTGCTTCTCTACTGGTTCAGAGCCATCTGTCACCAAGTATGACTTTTTGAGTTCAGAGGATCCCTTCCTCACCCTTTTGCTACCTAC
The DNA here is from genome assembly GCF_950295315.1 of Erinaceus europaeus. Lineage (NCBI taxonomy): Eukaryota > Metazoa > Chordata > Mammalia > Eulipotyphla > Erinaceidae > Erinaceus > Erinaceus europaeus. The sequence continues at coordinate 12,170,990 of NC_080178.1, forward strand.
TACCCATACCTGTGGCTTACTGAGTTTATCAAGAAATGGTGGTTGTATTTTGTTGAGTTTTCAGGTGGCTTTTCTTTTTATTTTGTTTTTTTCTAGTTTCACAGGAGAGTAGTCTGAAATGTTTCCTACTCCATAGCCATGCCTCTGGAAGTCTGGCACTTCAGATTTGACAATCACAAATGACATTTTCTGGCAATAACTATTCACAGTTCATCCTGTTGTTGAATCACAAGAATCAGCAGATCAAAGTACAAAGGTACCTTAGAACACTGAGGATAAAAATGTTTACTGAGTACATCATTAACTGATTCAGTTGCAAGTTTTGGAAGACCACAGCAAACTAATACTCTTGACTTTAAATAAATTGAGCATCTACCTCACTCTAAAACAATTTGAAGAAACAGTTTACATGTTGATGCTGTCAAGCTGAGGAATATGGTTTGAATTTCCTAGACATTGAATTAATTTTTAGCAATTCTGACTCAGTTTGGTATTCAACTGCCCAGTTTTGATACTTTTCTTTTTTCCATTTGATAATGTTAATTTTTCCATATCCATGTACATGGAATATCTTTCCACTTCTTTCTGTCTTTTTCTATTGCCTTGAATAGTGACTAATCATTTTAAGCATACAAGTCTTTGACTTCTTTGGTTAGGTTTATTCCTAGATATTTTATTGTTTTTGTTGATATAGTGAAAGGAATTCATTTCTGAGTTTCCTTTTCTTCTAACTTGCTAGAGAAATACTGCTGGCTTTTATATGTTAATTTTGTATCTTGACACATCACTATATTGCCTGATCATTTCCAAGACTTTCTGGATGGATTCTTGAGGTTTTCCAATGTATACTATCATGTCATCTGCAAATAGTTAGACTTTGACTTCTTCTCTTCCAGTCTGTATCTCTCTTTAATTCCTTGCTCCTACCTTATTACTATCGTAAGATCTTCCAACAGTATGTTGAATAGTAAGATGATAGTGGGAAGCCCTGTTTAGTTCCTCATCTGAGGGGGAGTGCTGATAATTTTTCATCTTTGAGTATGATGTTGGCTGTATATTTGATATTTATGGACTCCACTATCTTAAGGAATTCATTATCAATTTCCTATTTTTTGTAGCACTTTTATCATGAAGGAATGTTAGATTTTTTTAAAACATTTTTTAGTATTTATTGATTCCCTTTTGTTGCCCTTGTTGTTTTATTGTTGTAGTTATTGTTGTTGTTATTGATGTCATTATTGGATAGGACAGAGAGAAATTGAGAGAGTAGGGGAAATCAGAGAAGGGGAGACAGAGAGACACCTGCAGACCTGCTTCACCGCTTGTGAAGCAACTCTCCTGCAGGTGGGGAGCCAGGGGCCTCGAACCGGGCTCTTTGTGCCACGTGTGCCACATGTGCTTAACCCACTGTGCTACCGCCCAACTCCCCAGAATGCTGGATTTTGTCAAAGGCTTTCTCTGCATCTATTGATATAATCATATGGCTTTTAGGTTTTTTAATTGATGTGCTGAATCACACTGATTGATTTCCATGTATTAAACCAATCTTGCATTCCTTAGATAAACTCTACTTGGTCATGAAGAATAATCTTTTTAATATAGTTCTGTATCTGGTTGTCTAGAATTTTATTCACTATTTTAGCACCTGTGGTCATCAGATATATTGGTCTGTAGTTTTCTTTTTTTGTTGTGTCTTTTTCAATTTCCTTGAATAGTGACTAATAATTTTCAGTATACAAGTCTTTCACTTCTTTGGTTAGGCTTGTTCCTAGATATTTCATTGGTTTTTGCTGCTATTGTAAAAGGAATTGATTTCTGAATTTCATCTTCTTCTAACTTAGTGTTTGCATAGAGTAATGCCACCGACTTTTGTATCTTAATTTTGTAGCCTGACTCCTTACTGTATTGCCTGATGATCTCCAAAAGCTTCTTGCTGGATTCCTCAGGTTTTTCTATGTATACTATCATGTCATCTGCAAATAGGGAGAATTTGACTTCTTCTCTTCCAGTCTGTATCCCTTGAATTCCTTGCTCCTGCCTGACTGCTATGGCAAGAACTTCCAAAACTATTCTGAATAGTAATGATGATAGTGGGCAGCTCTGTGTAGTACTTGATCTGTGCCTTTTCAGTCCACTGACATTTATTGATATTATAGATTTAAGGTACTTTAATGCTATTATTTTAAACTTTTAGATTATTCAATGTCATGTTTTTGGTAATGCTGTGATTATTTATAGGAGACCTTCTAGAACTTCTTGCAGAGCAGGCTTGGTGATAGTTGACTTCTTCAACTGTTGCTCCAACTAGCTGAATGATAGTTTAGTAGGTCAATTCTGTTTGGGACTCTCTGGATTTTTGAATATTAATATCATTTATGTTGTTTAGAATAGGAAAGTTCTCTGCTATTATCTTCTAGAGATTGCTTTTTTTCCTCTGCCTGCTGTTCTTTCTCATGAGAGTATGGTTCACAGGGCTCTGTTTCCTGCCAGTCCTAGAGTGTGATGTCCATCACCACCTGAGTCTAAGGTTGCAGTCTCCTTTCAGACCTGAACCTGTGACTATTAGCCTTGTACACAGGTCTGCTATGCAGAACTCAATTCAAGCCTCACAGAACAACAGATATAATGAAAAGATGCAAACCTATAGATTCAATGCAATTCTGATTAAAATACCAAAGACTTAGTTCAAGGAAATTGAGCAATTTTCCAAAAATTGATGTGGAACTATAAAAAAATCATGAGTAGCGGGAGTCAGGCGGTAGTGCAGTGGGTTAAGCGCAGGTGGCACAAAGTGCAAGGACCTGTGTAAGGATCCCGGTTTGAGCCCCTGGCTCCCCACCTGCAGGGGAGTCACTTCACAAGTGTTGAAGCAGGTCTGCAGGTGTCTTTCTCTCCCTCTCTCTATCTCCCCTCCTTTCTTGTTTTCTCTCTGTCCTATACAACAACAACAATAATAACCACAACAATAAAACTACAAGGGCAACAAAAGGGAATAAACAAATATTTTAAAAAATCATGAGTAGTAAAAGCATTGCTCAGGAAAAAGAAGATACGTGGAGACATCACATTCCTGACTTCAGTTTATACTACAAAGTAATAGTAATTAAAACAGTGTGGTAGTAGAGTTCAGAGCCTTTAAGTTATCTTCCACTAACATTTCTCCTTCTCGGGGATTATGGGTCAAAATTCTTTTTTTTTTTTTTTTCTGGAGTGCAGGAGGTAGGAGCTTTGGCTTCTGTCATTGCTTTTCTGCTGGGCCTGGATGCTGGTAGGTTGATTCATACCCTCAGCCTGTTTCTATCTTTTTCTTGTGGGTTAGGGCTCTGGAGAAGTGAGGCTTCAGAACACATTGATGAGGTCATGTGCTCAGGAAAGTTAGGATGGAATCATAGTAGCATATGCAACCTGTTGGCAGATTATTGGAGTTGGAAGGCTGACATCTCAGGCTTGGCTACTTGCATTGGACTTGAAGTGAAAAGGCAGTTGCCGTATATTGTGGCATGGTGGCATTGAGGCCAGAAGAGGCACTATAATAGGGTAGGCAATCAAGAAGAGAGTCAGCAAGAAAACAAGCAAAGTCCCAGAGGTTCCAGAGCTGGGAGTAATATGGATTTTAAAGAGAATGGTGAAAGTTCCTTGAAGTCTTAGAATTAAAGAAGGCAATAGATTATTATTATTATTATTAGCAATTTTGGGGAGGGCATCCTTTAAAGCTCTTGGAGGGTACCTCCTTCACACCTTTTCAATCCCCTGACCATGCTTTCCTAGAACCACATGTGGCTAAGTGAGTTACTTAAGAGGTCACATGTATACATTTTAATTTTTTCATGCTTTAACTCAGTCCCTGAGGTGAAGAAAGGTATTTGATTCTGCTTGGTTAGGTGCTGGGAAGTTGGCTGAGAGTTATTTTTCTAACTAGCCCTGGAAGCTTAAATGAATAGCTAGAATTTTGACTTAATTCACTCTGTAGTGTCTAAGAGTGATAAGTTATGAAAATTGAATATGAGATCAGCAAAATATATAACAGAGATGACAGAAATAATAGATGTAAGGTAATTGAAAAACAGTGACAGAGAGGAAGATGTGCTGGACACAGAACAGGCATGCGTTAGCTTAAGGCTTGACCCTAAATTCTCTCCTTTATTCACACCCTGCTCCTAAGTCTAGATTCTACCCAACATTAGAGTGACATCCAGTGGTCTTTGGGACATGAGCTCTAATGAGGAACCAGAACTGTAATCTTTATCTGTTCTGCCATTGGCAATGCCACTTTCCAACTAGTTCAGAGCCAGCTGTCACCAAGTATGGCTTCTTGAATTCACCCATTTCCTCACCCATTTCCCACCCACTGGTAACACCCCTGGCTTAGTGAGCTTCTGAAGAACTTGCGGATGTATTTTATTGAATTTCCAGATGACATTTTGTTTGGTTTAGTTTTTTCTAGTTTCACAGGAAAGTGTTCTGAAATGTCTCCTACTCCATAGCCATGCCACTGGATGTCTGGAATTTCAGTTTTGATAATGACAAGTGACATTTTCTAGAAAGAACTGTTTCAGGAGTTGGGTGATAGATAGTGCAGCAGGTTAAGCGCATGTGGCACAAAGCTCAAGGACCACAGTAAAGATCCCCCTTTGAGCCCCCGGGTCACCACCTGCAGGGAGGTTGCTTCACAGGTGGTGAAGCAGGTCTGCATCTTTCTCTCCCCTCTCTGTCTTCCCTTCCTCCATTTCTCTGTGCCCTATCCAACAATGACAACATCATCAACAACAACAATAATAACTACAACAACAGTGAAAAGCAAGAAGGGAAACAAAAGGGAAAATAAATATATATATGTGCGCATATATATATGTATATATATATATGCGCACATATATATAAAGAACTGTGCCCACAGTCCAGTTTGTTTAATCACAAGAATGAGCGACCAAAGTTCAAAGGCACATTGGAACACCAAGGATATCATTGACAGATTCAGTTTCAAGTTTTGGAAGACCACAGTAAACTACTATTCTTGGCTTTAAAGAACTCTAGTATCTACCTTACTTGAAATTGATTTTGAGAAACAGCTTTCATGTTGACGCTATTGAGTTGAGGAATACTGTTTGAATTTCCTAGATATTCTAGAAATTCTGACTCAGGTTGAGAATCAACTGCTCAGTTTTGATGGCTTTCCTTATACTCCTGGATAAAGCTGGAGGCCTGGGGAAATTCCAAATTCTTCAGATGATTTTCCTCTGCATCTCCATCTTCATCTTGAGCCCATATACTATGTTGGAGAACTTCATTGCAGCCGTGCCTGATCACCACTGCTGGGTCCACTTCCTTGATAATGACACCATCTCAGCTAATGACACTGGGACCCTCAGCCAAGAGGACCTCCTGAGAGTCTCCATCCCCCTGGACTCCAGCCTGAGGCCAGAGAAGTTCCAGCACTTTGTCCACCCCCAGTGGCAGCTCCTTCACCAGAATGGCACCTTCCTCAATGTGACAGAGCTGGACACGGAGCCCTGTGTGGATGGCTGGGTGTATGACCGCAGCACCTTCTCTTCGACCATCATGACTCAGGTGAGAGGGCCCGTTTATCTATTATACCCACACAATCTGGGAATGAAAAGAAAAGGCACTGCATTTGCTAAAAGGTTTTTGTCACAGTGTAGATGTTCATTCTTATTTCTTTCGTGTAATTTTAATTACTTCTTTATTAAACAACAATTCCTTGCATAGGTGGTTTGACTTATAATGTCTTGTACTTTAAGATGGCATCAAACAGACATTCATTAATAATCACTGAAGGGAGTCAGATTTGTGTCCAATAGTGCATTATTGAAGGACGCTTTCATGCTGTGGTCTCTTCCACTTCTTTGCCTCTCTGTATATAACACACACACACACACACACACACACACACACACACACACACACACACACACACACACAGATACACACACACACACAGATACACACACACATACACACATACACACACACACACACACACACACACCCTTTTAATTCTGGCAGGTTCTTACTGATATGCTTGACTTAAGGATATTCTCAGTAATCACAATCTTACTAGTGTAACCTATAATTAAGTTGAGAACTATTAAGTGTCAAGTGTTAAAAATATTGTATTGTGTAGCCACATTCAGCTTTTGGTTACTAGTCAGAAACATCTGGGAACTTGCTAAAGGTCCTCTATGTAGACCAGAGTTTATATAATAATGAAGACTTCTGAAAGTTTGGTCTGGGGAGATTGCTCATTAGTGAGTAAGGGTTTTCAATGCCTGAAGCAATACATTCACTTCTCATCAACACAGTGTTGAGCAGTGCTATGGTTTCTATCCTACTGTCTTTTCTGTCATAAATATATACATCAATTAATCTTAAAAAAATAAATAAAGGTTATGAGATTAAAATTCAGTATTATTTATAATTGATTTATTATTATTACTATTTTGCTGTGAGTAGATCTCTTATAGTGTGATTCTGCTCCTCCCAGACCAATTTTTTATTTGAGTGCATGTATGTGTGTGGAGAGGGAGATAGAGACAGAGATAGATAGATAGATAGACCAAGTGAGACCATATAATCAGAGTTGCTCCTGTGTTGTATGTTTTACATTGGCTTGGTCTAGCTCTCCCCCCCCACCAGAAAAATTGGTTTGGCCCCTGCTAGTTTTGTGGCCCATTTGTCCCCGCCCCAAGGGAACCCCTACAGAGTTCCAGAGTTCTTGGCACTGCCGAGTGAGGAGAAGGATGCAGGAGAGTTCTGTGTGGTGGTTAGTTTAAGGGTCTCTCTCTGCCACCAGAGGAGAAAGACAGGAGATCACGTTTGCCCGCTCGTGAATAAAGATATACAGCTTCCCAGCCCAGCTGTGTGTCCCCGAGTCTCTGTTCACCACCGCGAAGCTAGCCCGGCCTGCTGGAGTTCCCCGAAACTTTAACAACAAATGGTGCCCACGTGGACCTGACCTGCGCATCTCTTAGATAAGTGAAGACAATTTGGCTACCTATACACTATGGCCTTCTCTTCTGCTTGTGAAGAGATCTCCAAAGGCCTCTGCTCTTTCTTCGTGAGACTGTTTCGCTGTTTCTGGAACATTTATCTCTGGACCACTCTGTGGTTTCTGCCCAATGCCAGCCTGCAGGAGCCCAACGCCAGCCCGCATGAGCCAGCTTTCCACCACGTGGTGCAGGGCATTGGGCACTGGCTCCCTCCACACTGCTCGGCCGCTGGGAACAGGGCAACAGACATGGCAGGGCCATGGGGCAGGGCCTCGGCAGCCTATCCTGGCCACCACCCCGTGGCACCTCACCCGTGCCATCTGCATGGCTGGCCCGCCCACCCTCGTTCTATGAAGTCTGGACAGATCCTGGACCTCCCGGAGACCGCGGGCTCCCTACCGAAACTGGGCCCCCTGGCCAAGATCTCCAGCTTGGGTCTGAAGGCAGACAAGCTAGAACATGTAGAGATTCGTCCAGAGATCGCAACCTACAATTCCTAGAAGTGGAACTGCGCGGGAAGCCACCTCCTGATGGTGACCCACCCCCCCCAACAACTAAGACAGTACAGATCTAAATTTGTGTTTGAAATGACATGTCTTCATAACAAAGGTTTCTCTCCTTGTGTATTGAAGACCATGTGTATGTGTGTGTTTAAAGTTTGGTAACATTAACTTTAAGGTTAAGAATGTAACTTTAAGGATAGATTCTTACCAGACAAAGTTAAATGAAAAAGGTTTTCAAAGTAATTCTCATAAAGATAAAATTAACTTACATTTAAAGTCTGAGGTAAAAAATTAGTTAAAAATCAATATATTTTAACCAAGTTGGTCTAAAAAAAAAACTGCGCACACCTAGGGTGTGTCTCCATCTTGAATGGGTGTAACAAAAGGTTAAAAAGATGCTGTTGATATGTAAAACTCTCAAATTCCTTCTCAGTTAAAACGTTAGATTGAGCTATGGTTATGCTAACAATTGTAATAGAGTTATCAATTGTGGTAAACTTCTAACCTGCTACAAGTTTTGTTTCATAGTAAGTAAATTGCAGCTGTCAAGTTCTCTACAGAAAAGCAGAATTCCGATGGCTGACATTCCCCATCGAGACAGACGTACAACAATTCACCCCCTGGCAATTCTTCGGTGGACATCTGCTTTGGACTTCTATTGGACTCACTGGTACACCTCGGACACTTTGCACAAAACTAGCAGCTTCCTTTATGCTGCTGGGTTTCTCAAAGATTGACTGCAGCCATGCCTTGGGACTCTAGGCCTCACCCTCCCCCCATGCTAGAAAATGCCCGTCGAGACAAGTACGCCCCCCAGAGGCAGGAAATGTTTTTTTTAAGCTGATAAAGTTTTGCCCAGAGGCAAAAAATGGCCCCCTCAGGCCTTCCCTTGGTAGCACACTGGTTCTTGTTACTCGCTTACATGTTTCTCCATGTTTGTGCCAGTTTCTTTTTTGAAAATGCCCGTACAATATAGGTTTCTGTTCACCCCACACCCTTGATACTGTAGTCATTTAGTTAAAAAGAAAAGGGGGAATTTTTGTATGCTTTACATTGGTTTGGTCTAGCTCTCCCCCCACCAGAAAAATTGGTTTGGCCCCTGCAAGTTTCATGGGCCCGCTTGTCCCCGCCCCAAGGGAACCCTTACAGAGTTCCAGAGTTCTTGGTGCTGCCGCGTTCTGTATGCAGGAGAGTTCTGTGTGGTGGTTAGTTTAAGGGTCTCTCTCTGCTGCCAGAGGGGAAAGACAGGAGAGCACATGTTTGCCCTCTCGTGAATAAGATATACAGCTTCCCAGCCCATCCGTGTGTCCCTGAGTCTCTGTTCACCACCGCGAAGCTAGCCCGGCCTGCTGGAGCCCCCCAAAACTTTAACAACATTCCTGGTTCCTTGTCACGCTCATGTGGTGCCAAGTCTCAATCATGGTCAAATGCATGACAAGGTGAATACCATAACTGGACAGAGGTATTATGGCCTTCTTATCTGTATGCTTCTAAATTGTAAAATATTATTCTCTGCTCAAGATTGACAACCTTATACTTTGTGGTCAAATTAGATTTTCATAAAAACAATGTGTCTAGGTAAGTGTTCCCTGAAGGAGTCATCTTTAAGCTGAAAGTTGAATGATAAAATGTCTTCTATATAGATAAGAGTGATGAAAAACAGCAAATGGGAAAAGACATTTGCACACTACACTTCAGACAAATGGTTGATATTGAACACCTAAAAAGAACTCACACAGCTCAACAAAAGAAAAAGAACAACCAAATAAGAAAGTGGGTAGAAGATATGAATAGATGGTTCTCAGAAGAAGAGATACACATGGCCCACAGATATATGTGGAAATGCTCCAATTCACTTATTACTACAGAAATGTAAATTAAAATTACATTCAGATTCCACCTCTTCTCTGTGAGAATGGGCTCCTTTAATAAAAGAAGAGAAGATAAATATTGGATAGGATGTGGAGAGAGAGGGACTCTGTTACACTGCTGGTGGGAATGCAAATTGGTGCAACCATTATGGAGAAGAGTATGGAGAACCCTTAAACAAATGCAAATACCTTATGATCCAACAAATCTACTCCTAGGCATTTTTCCAAAAGAGATAACACTGATTCAATGGGATATATGTACCCCCATGTTTACAGCGGCTTTATTCACAAAAGCAAAAAGATGTAAGTAACCAAAATGCTTTTTGACAGATGAATAGGTAAAAACATTATGGGTCATATAATCAACAGAGTGTATTATTCAACAATAAAAAAAGATGACATGGTGTTTTTTACATAAAATGGGTAAATTTGGAGAGGTTTATTATGCTTAGTGAAGCAAGTAAGGAGGTAAAAGACCACTACAGAATGTTTTCACTCATATGGGTGATATAAGAACTAAGCATATGAATGTTAAAAAAAGTTAGTGTATAGCTAAGACTGTGGTAGAACTATAGTGGTTTTCTATGCAGGACACAACCTTTGGTGACAGGAGTGGTGAAAAAGACTATACTGTAAGCCGTTACTCAATAAATCTCTAGAATTAAAAAAATAAGTCAAATAATATATAGAAGGGAAGCTTGGGTGTGTGCTAAGGGCATGGCATATAGTGTTTAACTTTTGCTTTGCCTCCAGGTTTTTTGCTTGGGCTCAGTGCACTACAAATGCACTGTTCCTGGTGGACAGTTCCCCCCCCTTTTTTTTTTGCCCTTTTTGTTGTTGTTGGATAGATAGAGAGAAATTAAGAGAGGAGGGGAATACAGAGGGAGGGGGAAGACAGATAGACACCTTCAGACCTCCTTCACCACTTGTGAAGCGACCTCTCTGCAGTTGGGGAGCCGGGGACTTGAAGCAGGATCTTTACGCAGGCCCTTGCTCTTTGTGCACTTAACCTGCTGCACTACTGACCAGCCCTGGCATATAGTGCTTTGCAAGGTACATTAAGTAGTTTGGATTAGATTTTTACCTTTTGTTTGTAAACTTGTATGGCTCTCTCAGATTTAGTTCTTTGTCTTCTAGTGGGATCTGGTATGTGAATCACAGACACTGATCCCAGTGACTAAATTCTCATTCATGGCTGGAATGGTGGTGGGGAGCATCATGTGTGGTCGATTATCAGAAAGGTGAGTGTTCTGGATCACAGATCTTTTTTCTACCCTAAAAAAAGTATTTCTTCATTGTGGTATGTCAATTTACAATACTGTTGTCACAAATTTAGTTTCCTATCCCCATGATAAAATTTAGCACACCACACTCTAGACAAACTTACCATTTCCCTCTTCCTTAATACACTGACTACCTTAGGACAGCCCTTTTCTCTGCCTCTGCACACCCCTCACCCCCCTTAGGGTCTTTGGAGCAGCAGCTATAGATCCTTCCTACTTAAAGTTTCACTCTGCATTTTTCCTGAAAATAATCAAGTTTAAAAAGTGTAGGTGGCTTATTTCAGAATGGAAAAGAAGAATTAAACCCCTTGTAGAAAGGAATCTTATACAGAAGGTTTGCATAGATTGCAGTTTAGAGAAATAAACTTTATGGTGGTCAAGTTGGAAATTAATGACTTTGTTATAAGGATTTTTAACAAATCTTTAAAATCAATGGCATTATTTTGTCAAGAGTACATTTAAACTTCCATATCTTAAAGAAATAAGAGACTTTTAGATTGCAGCTCTAGTTCTCACTATATAACATGCACACTCAACCAGGTGAGCCATCACCCATGCCCTTAGTTCCCCTTATAGTTCATGAAAGATTTATCTTTATTTTTTAAGTAAATCTATATGATAACAAAGAGTTTTTAATCTTCCCTTATTCTTATCATTATCACTTGACTAAGTAATCTAGTTTTCTCAATATACAGTGTTAAGTTTTTCTAAGAATGATGTAAAATTTCTTTTTAAAATTAAAAAAAAATTCCCCTTTTGTTGCCCTGGTTGTTTATCATCGTCAATGTTATTATTGTTATTGCTGTTGTTGTTGTTGGATAGGACAGAGAAGAATGGAGAGAAGAGGGGAAGACAGAGGAGGAGAGAAAGATAGATACCTGCAGACCTGATTTCACCACCTGTGAAGTGACCCCCCCTGCAGGTGGGGAGCCGTGGGCTCAAACAGGGATCCTGATGCTGGTTAGTGTGCTTTACGCCATGTGCGCTTAACCCACTGCACCACTGCCCGGCTCCCAAATGATGTAAAATTTCTACAGCAGAGTTTGAAAAATTTTGATTTCATATTGAGCACATAATTGTTATTGTTTCTTTATTTTCTTTTATTTATAAAAAGGAAACACTGACAAAACCATAGGATAAGAGGGCTACAACTCCATACAATTACCACCACCAGAACTTCGTATCTCATCCCCTCCCTTGATAGCTTTCATATTCTTTAACTCTCTGGGAGTATGGACCCAAGGTCACTGTGGGATGCAGAAGGTAGAAAGTATGGCTTCTGTAATTGCTTCCCTGCTGAACATGAGCACTGACAGGTTGATCCATACTCCCAACCTGCCCCTCTGCCTTTCTCTTAACCTAGTGTGTGTGTGTGTGTGTGTGTGGGGGGGAGTTCTGAGGAATTGGAGCTCCAGGACACATTGGTGGGGTTGTCTGCCCAGGGAAGTCTGGTTGGCCTCATGTTAGCATCTAGAACCTAGTGGTTGAAAAGAGAGTTAACATATAAAGCCAAACAAATTGTTGACTAATCATGAACCTAAAGGTTGGAATAGTGCCGATGAAGAGTTGGAGGAGTCTCTGTTTTGTAGATAGCTAGTAGGCCTATTTTAGTTATATTCCAAAGGGCCCATGACTATATTTGTTTTTTTTTTCTTTCCTCTGAGCCTTAAATCTGATATACAGGTGGATTCAAATTATTGTCTAGGGAGATGATGTCAAGGCTAGAAAAAAATGACTCGAAAGCTGAATCAGGGAAGAGAGTAGCTCCCAAATATGAGAAAGGTGTATAACTATTGTTGACCGTAAACTCCTTTGATTTGATGTGATCTGGGGCCCATATTCAGCTTAAGAGCCTATGTGACCTCTGCATCCCTGTAGATCTGAGCTCACATTCTGTGGTCATGAGTAGGAACACTCCAAGCTGTCCCAATATCAGGACCCATCTTCCTCAGGTAAAGCATAGAGTATGTTGTCCAGCCTCCCTTCAGATGATGGAACATTCTGTACCATTGTTGATCCAAGTTGAGGGCAAGGTTCTATGGGGTCCCACAAAGGGGTCTATTTTGTTGTTCCTGATAGAGATGAACTGTAAGAATGGGGAAAAGGATTTATTTGAGGTCTAGGCCCATCATGTCTGTTTGGGAATCTAAGGACTCCCCGAATAAGGCCCCAGCTGATAGGATGGCCTGATAGTGACTAAAGAGTCATCTTTAAAGTATGCCAGTCTCTTGCCCTCATTCAGTTTTTGTAGTCCTTGCTTTGATAAGGATAGTTTTGGAGTGAGTGAGGGAAGTGTAATAAGAATTAGGTGAGTAGGGTATCTATGTCTAAGTAGACACTATTTCATTATGAACTTTATACTGACTCACTGCAGACTATTGTGTACTTTTGCTTTCAGGTATATATTTTGCCCTAATTTATGGATACATGTTAATATATGCTCTATCTTATGAGACCTGGTATATATATAGGTTTTGGGACTTTTTTTTTTAGGAAGTGAACTACCTGGAATGGATTTAGAAAATCCTATGAAAGGAAAGGTTTCACTTGAGTAATGAGGCTGAAGTGTTGACATTCCATGCCTGATGTCTCTGGACACAGTCTGAAGTGAAGCATGCTGAGGCGATACTCATCGCATTGATTAGGTTGGGGTCAGTGGATGCAATATCATTTGGTATGAATTGAGAGAAGCATGCAGGAAAGTGAGCCCCACCCTAGAGGCTCCAGGACTGGGGGAAATATAGGCTCTATAGAGGAAGTGGTAGGTTCCTGCTGTCTTAGGGTTTAAGAAGACAATAGATAGTTATTGTTATAATCACATTATTTGGTAATTGGGTTAACTTTTAAAGATCCCTTTGTTAGGATTTGCTGTATCATATACAACATCACCATAATTTATGTCCTTTAACATTATTTGTATATAGCTGTGCCACCAGTTGCTTCTGTTCTCCCTAAGCTTTTAAGAGAGTCAACATATCAAAGACTCAGCCTATGGTCTGTGCATTAAAAAGTTTGAGACATTCTATCAATTTTTCCCCTTTTGTATTAATTAAATAGTGATTTATATGACTACAAATGAATAGGAATGTACATAAACACCATTCCCACCACCAAAAGACTGTGTCCCATCACATCCTTCCTGCCCCCACCCGCCCCCACCCCATGAAGCCGAACATCCACCCTCAACCTGAACTCAGGGTTTTCACTTTGGTGCCCTTCTCCAAATTTAGTCAAATCCTGCTTTGAATATATATATATATATATATATATATATATATATATATATATATATATATATATATATACACCACAACTTTCTCAGCTACTCATCTTCATCTGTTGTTGAGTACCTGGGTTGCTTCCAGGTTTTAGCTATTATAAATTGTGTTTCTATGAACATAAGCGTACACATATCTTTTTGGTTGGGCATTATGAAGTCCTTGGGGTAAATATATTTAGGAGAGGAATTACTGGGTCATATGGAAGGTCCATTCTAGCCTTGTAAGAGTTCTGTTACTGTTTCATAATCATCTGTGATGAGTTAAATACCTTAAAACTGATGAATTTTTTAATAATAAATTTTACTTCCTCTCTTTCCACTGGTGATTTAATAATGGCTTTCAAACTAATAAAATTTCAGGGTATAGTTTCACACTACACCTATCATCAAAGTTCTGTCTCCCATCCCACTAGTCTCCATAGTTCTCCCACAGTATGAAGAGCAGTTTTGTTACCAGCTATGCTTAGGTGGAGAGCTACAATCACTTTGGTCTTATAAAAATTATTATATTATTGATGAGTAATACACAGAAACTTGAAGCAAAGAGTTTTATTGCTGTGCTAGTAAGGAAACGTACTTTCAAAGATGGAGGGCTTACACCACAGATGAGAAGATGAAGCATAAAGTACAGAGTTTGGTGTGTTTTAAAGCAAAATCTTGAGAGGAGTCTAAGGTTACGTAACTAACTGGCAAGCTAGATGTCACATAACTAGTTGTACTCTGCATCTGCTTAGCCATAATGCATACCGAATAACCCGTCGGGATGGGGAAACTGGATGGCTAATTTATTATAATGCATTATGTTGAAGTAGGGGTCATCTTGAACCATTTATTTCTTTTTTTTCTGTGCCTATGTCTCTAGTGGTTATTGGCCATTTTTCCAACTAGTAAGCCAGGCCTTGGCCAAACAGGCTTGGCTATATGCCCTGAATTCTTGCATCCTGCCCTCTTGGTCATCTTTCAGTTTGTCTAATTTAAACTGTCAGAATCCCGTTGTTCTGTGTGATGGTATACCCTGAACTTCCTTCTCTGCTTCCACCAACTCAATGACTAACTCTATCCTAGCCTAAGCAACTGTAATGGTTTGACTTTTTTTTTTTTGTAAGTACCTGTTCTATAACTTTATTTCACTCATGAGGGAAATCATCTAATAGTTATATTTCACCTCTTCAGTTATTCCACTAAGCAAATTTCCCTCCAGTTTCATTCATTTTATCCTATAGAATACAACATCGTATTTTCCTAAGGTTCCAGATATGGATAAACTATTCGTTCTCCAACTATCTGCCTATACTTATATGTATCTCCCTCCCTTTTGAGGTCCCATTTTCTCTTCCTTTAAGTCACACATGCACCTATTACTACATCCAAGTGTCCCTCTGTTTCTTTGGTTCCTGATGGAATTGGAGTTGAGAAACATCTGGTCATCTTCCTCTTATCATTTCCCACCTTTCTCATCACTGAAGGTCTGTGCCCAACCCTTCCATCTTCCCTCAATAACCATTTCAGTTTTCCACAATCTAAACATGAGTTGGCTTTTTATTTGTTTGCTTGTTTAAGTTCATTTGTTCAGTTATCTAAATTTCACATGAGTAGAACCATGTGATCTAGTTTCATTTTTCTATTTCACTTTATTTTTTTAGTTATTTAATATTGATTATTTTTCTTTTTATGTGGGACTCCTCTCAGAAATTCTTTTTGTAGGGGGGTCGGGCGGTGGCGCAGTGGGTTAAGCGCATGTGGCGCAAAGCGCAGGGACCGGCGTAAGGATCCCGGTTCGAGCCCCCCGGCTCCCCACCTGCAGGGGAGTCGCTTCACAGGCGGTGAAGCAGGTCTGCAGGTGTCTATCTTTCTCTCCCCTTCTCTGTCTTCCCCTCCTCTCTCCATTTCTCTCTGTCCTATCCAACAACAAATTGCGTCAACAAGGGCAATAATAATAACCACAACGAAGCTACAACAAGGGCAACAAAAGGGGGAAAAAAAAAGGCCTCCAGGAGCGGTGGATTCATGGTGCAGGCACCAAGTCCAGCAATAACCCTGGAGGAGGAAAAGAAAAAAAAAGAAATTATTTTTGTTAAATTTATTTATAAAATAAAAAAATATTGACAAGAACATAGTATAAGAGGGGTACAATTCCACATAATTTCCACCACCAGAACTCAGTATCCCATCCCCTCCCCTGATAGCTTTCCTATTCTTTATCCTTCTGGGAGTATGGACCCAGGGTCATTATGGGGTACAGAAGGTGGAAGGTCTGGCTTCCATAATTGATTCCTTGATGAACATGGGCAATTGCAGTTCAATCCATACTGCCAGCCTATCTCTCTCTTTCCTTATTGGAGAAGGGATCTGGAGAGGTGGTGTTCTAGAACATATTGGTCAGGTCATCTTTCCTGGGAAGTCAGGTTGGCATCACGGTACCCTCTGCAAAAAGCACTAATATATAAAGAAGAACAATTTGTTTAAAAGTCAGGAAACTAAAGTCAAGAATACATCAGATGATATTTGGGGGTCTCCTTTTGGAAATAGTTATTAGGTATACTCCAAGGGGCTGTAACTTTACTAATTTTTGCCTGAGCCAAACAGCTAATATACAATGCAGGTAGGGTAAAAGTATTGTATGGGGTATATGGTGTCAGAGTTGGAAATCAGACTAGAAAGCTGGATCAGGGAAAAGAGTACTTCTCAAATATGAGAAAAGTATGTAAACATTGTTAACTGTAAACCCCATCAATGTGATCTGGTGCTGATGTTCTGTGCAGGAGCCTGTGTGACCTCTGCGTCCCTGTAGGTCTGAGCTTGTATTCTGTGGTCATAGCTAGGAACATTCGGGCTGCTTCCATTGCTGGACTCATCTTACTCAAGTGGAACAGTATGTTGACCCAACATCCCTTTTGAGAGTGGAGCAGTCCCTACCATTGTTGAACCACATTGAGGGCAAGGTCCTGTAGGGAACCCACAAAGGGGCTGATTATGTTATTCCAGAGGGATATGAGCAGAGACAGTAGAGAGAGTGATCTGTTAGAGGTCTGGGCCCTCACTAGAGGCCCCGGAGATGAGGTGACCTGGTAGTAATCAGAAGAGCCATCATTAAAGTGTGCTGGTCTCTTGCCCTTATTCACTTTTGTAGTTCTTACTTTGTCTGAGAAAGTTAGCCTTGGAGTGATTGAGGGATGTGAAATAGGAAGTAGGTAAGGAGGGTATCTAGGTCTAATTAGAAACTATTTGATTAGGTACTTTATGTTGTCTTTTTTAGTTCTTTCTATTTGCTTGCTGCACTGATTGAGTCACTTTTGCTTTAAGGTATATATTTTACCATAATTTATGGACACATGTGCACATGTCCCCTGTCTCTTGGACCTAGGTGCTGTGGCTTTGTTAGGAAGTGTACCACCTGAAATGGAGTGAAGGAGTTCTTTAAACTAAGAAAGGTCTCACCAGAGTACTGGAGCTGAAGGGTTGACTTTGCAGGCTTGTCTGTGGACACAGTCCAAAGTGAAACATGTTGTGATTGTACTGGTTGCATTTATTTGGCTGTAATCAACAGATACAGCATCAATTGGTCTGGGCAAGAGATGCCTTCTGAGAAATGAGCCCTGCTGCTGAGGCTCCAGGACTGGGAGAAATATGGGTTTTATAGACAATGGGCAGGGTTCTTTCTGTCTTAGGGTTTAGGAAAGTGATAGATTGTTATTATAACCAAGTTATTTGGGAATTCGGTTGACTTTGCCAATCCCATTGTTAGTATTTCTCTGTCACACAGGAGTTCACCCTGATTTATGTCCTTTAATGCTATTTACATAGAGCTATAGTTAAATTGGGCCATAGCCAGTTGTTTCTTGTCTCCCTGGTCGAAGATTATAGTTGATTTAATATTTCAAAGAAAAAGCCATTATTTGAATTGTATTGGCAATTTAAAAACACTGTTAAAATTAAATCAAGTTAAAACTAAAACTTAAAAGGGACTTGGCTGCATCGCATAAAAGATTGACTGTGGGGTTGGTTAATAGCTTCTTGTCTCATGCATGACATGTGAAGATTTTCTCCCATTCTTTCAGGGGTCTTTGCATTTGGGTTATGGTTTCTTCTGCTGTACAGAAGCTTTTAAAATTGATGTAGTCTCATTAATTTGCTTTTGATTTAGTCTTCCTTGCAACTGGGTTTGTGTCTTCAAAGATAACCTTGAGGTTTAGGAGGGAAAGTGTTCCACCAATATTTTCCTCCAAATATAAAAAATGTAATAGGAATTAGGTGAGGAAGGTATCTAGGTCTAATTAGAAACAATTTGATTAGGTATTTTATGTTGTCTTTTTAAGGTCTTTCTGTTAGCTTGCTGCACTGATTGAGACACTGCAGACTATTGTGCATTTTTGTTCTAAGGTATATATTTTGCCCTAATTTATGGATACATATGTACATATGCCCTATCTCATGGGACCTGGTCTATATCTAGGTTTTAGGGCTTTGTTCACAAGTGAAAGCCTTGGTCTTTCTTGAGGAAGTCTGGTCCTTAAATGAGTGCAGCCTAGAATGTTCCCAGCTGTTATCATTACCTATGAGCTCAAAGCAACGAGAACTCAGAGGTTACATGGGCTCAGAGCCTGTGTAATGATATATATATATATATATATATATATATATAATCTATTATATATATTCAAATATGAATATATATTATATATATTCTCCCTGGGTCAGGTTGATGGGGTAAACATTAACTTTATGTACATATTTTCTTCAAGTTTGAGAACTACTCTCTGCCCTAATCCAGCATTCTATGCCTATTCTCAACTCTGATACCATCTTCCCAGACAATATATATATATATATATATATATATTTTATTATTTTATTTATTTAAGAAAGGATAAATTAACAAAACCATAGGTTAGGAGGGGTACAATTCCACCCAATTCCCACCACCCAATCTCCATATCCCACCCTCTCCCCTGATAGCTTCCCCACTCTCTAGCCCTCTGGGAGCATGGACCCAGGGTCATTGTGGGTTGTAGAAGGTGGAAGGTCTGGCTTCTGTAATTGCTTCCCAGCTGAACACGGGCGTTGACTGGTCAGTCCATACTTCCAGCCTGTCTCTCTCTTTCCCTAGTAGGGTGGGTCTCTGGGGAAGCAGAGCTCCAGCACACATTGGTGGGGTCTTCAGTCCAGGGACATCTGATGACATCTGGAACCTGGTGACTGAAAAGAGAGTTAACATACAAAGCCAAACAAATTGTTGAGCAATCATGGACCCAAAGCTTGGAATAGTGGAGAGGAAGTGTTAGGGGGATACTCACTGCAAACTCTAGTGTACTTCTGCTTTCAGGTATATATTTTGCAGTAGTTTATGGATACATGTGAACATATGCTCTCTCTCACAGAAACTGGTGTATATCTAGGTTTTGGGACCGTGTTAGAAATTGAACCACCTGAGATGGAATTAGAGTATACTATGAAAGGAAAGGTCTCACCCAAGTAATGAAGCTGAAGGGTTGTCATTCCACACGTGAAGTCTCTGGATACAGCCCAGACAATATTTTTGCCCACCTCTATATTAGCTATCAAACTCAAGCAAACACTATAAATGGCATGGACCCCTAAGGGCATACCTAAAATAGTTTTCCTCAGTTCTTTCACACTGAGGTCACTATACTCATCTCCTCTATTCCTACTTTTTTGTTCCTATTCATTAATTATTCTGCTTTATATCTTAATGACTTTCAGTCACCCAGTTGCAGATGCTATCATAATTTAATCCTGACTGCCCTAGGCAGATGACCTCACAGATGTGTCCAGAGCCAATAGGGAAAGATAGAAATAGGCTGGGGGTATGGATAGACCTGCCTTGCCCATGTCCAACAGGGATGCAATTACAGAAGCCAGAACTCCCACCTGCACCCTATAAGGAATAATAGTTCATACTCTCAGTGAGAGAGAAATGAGGGAAAGATGACCAGAAGGCTCTGAACTCCATGAGGACCTGGAGTGAGAAGAGGACAAAAGGAAGGACTTTCAGAAGTAGTAATAAGTGTAGCTGTGACTTAGGAAGAGAAGACAGGACCATATAAAAAGGGAAAATACATACAAATATAGACAGAGAATTAAAGAAATAATAGTTACTCCATATCTCTGGTGTTGGGAGGACTACTCTAGCTTCCAATGGAGGGAAGCAGACCCACAAGTCTGGTAGTGGGAACAATGTGGAATTATCTACCTGTTACTTTATAATCAATACGGTCACTAATAAAATTTATAAAAGTAAGAAAAAAAGAAATTGAGAGTGCAAAGGGAGATACAATACAAAAGAATCCCCTGCTTCACTACTTCATCAGTCATGAAGCCTCCACCCTGCAGGTTGGGACAGTGGGTTTGATCTTGGGCCCATGCATATGGAGATGTATGGGCTTCTTCTTCTTCTAGCATTTGCCCTTCTTCCATAGCCAGTCAACAGCGTCAGGTTGAGCCTGATGTAAAGTTTCGAGACCTCCTTTGAATCTGGAGAGGTGGCAGTCGTTGACTATGTGGGTCATAGTCTGTCTGTAGCCGCAGGGGCAGTTCGGGTGTCTCTGGCTCCCCAGCGATGGAACATAGTGGCGCACCGGCCATGGCATGTTCGATAGCGATGGAGGAGGGCCCAATCATAACGTGCTAGGTCAAAGCCGGGTTGACGCTTGCAGGGGTCTGTGATGAGGTGTTTGTTCTTTACCTCAGCTGACTGCCAACTCTGTTTCCAAGAGACTGGAACAGAGAAGTTCAGTATAGGCATAGGGGACCAGATTGGGTGACGAGACGTCAAGCGTTGGACAGGGTGGGCGAAGATATCCGTGTATATTGGCAGGTCCGGTTGAGCGTAGACGTGGGAAATGAACTTAGATGATGCTGCATCCCGACGAATATCTGGCGGGGCGATGTTGCTAAGAACTGGCAGCCATGGAACCGGGGTGGAACGGATGGTTCCAGAAATGATCCTCATGGAGGAATATAATTTGGAATCGACCAAGTGGACATGGGGGCTATGGAACCATACTGGGGCACAGTATTCTGCAGTGGAATAGCATAATGCCAGAGATGATGATCATAGTGTGGAAGCGCTCGCGCCCCATGAGGAGCTGGCCAGTCTTGCAATGATGTTATTCCTCGCACCTACCTTTGCTGCAGTTTTTATGAGATGATCGTGAAATGACAGAGTGCAATCGAGAGTAATGCCAAGATAGACTGGCTGGGCTTCATGCCGGATTCTCGTATCCGTATCGTATCTCGTATCGTAGATGTATGGGCTGAACCAATATGTCACAACCTTGTCTTTGTAAAATTCATGAATATGATGTGCTTCTGGCATCATTGTCTTGCAGATTTCTCTAGAATTATCTTGCATGCAGCAGAAATTCCAAGTCAAAAGGGAGGGTCTATTATACAACCCATCAACAACTGAGATTTAATTTTATGCAACTATTTCTTTTACATCAGTTTTGTCATGACTTATGTATTCTCAGATTGATCAATACATTTATATTCCTTGTGTTCTAATCATAATATAGACTCAACTATGCTAAGTGCATGTGCTACCATAAGTGAGATTTATTTTAAAGTTTACAATAGAGCTGCATCTCTGTTTGATTTGGAGTGATGACAATTCTGATAGTCACAAATTAGAGAAAGAGCCTTCCTATACTCAGGATTAATTCATAGACAAGTATGTTTATTTCTGCAAATTGCTATATTATACATTGATTTTGTGGGTTAAGAATGTTTTAATGTTATTAAATTTTGCACTGTTGACATTGCCCCCATAATCTAGCTTGCTTCTCTCTCCCCCAATCTCTCTATCTCTATGTATCTCTCTCTCTCTCTCTCAGGTTTGGGAGGAGGATGGTCTTCAGATGGTGTACCTTTTTGTTGGCCATTACTAGCACTTGTGTAACATTTGTTCCCAACTTCCCCATGTACTGCTCACTCCGTTTCTTATCTGGGATTTCATACATACCTATTGTGGCAAATAGTATTTTTCTCAGTAAGTCTTATTCTGTATCTTCAGTATTTTTCTAGTATTAACATTGACTTGAAATTCTACCTTTGTTTGAAATAAAAATTCTGTGTTTTTTTTTTTTCAGTTGTAGAGTGGACAGTGCCCCGGTTCCAGGCATTGGGAATAACAATGACATCCTTTGCCACGTGTATTGGACAGGCAACCTTGGGAGGTCTGGCGTTTGTCTTTAGAGACTGGCATATACTCCAGCTAGTGGTGTCTGTTCCATTATTTGTCTTATTTCTGTGCATTAGGTATGAGCTTTCTTTTTGTTTTGTTCTGTGGGATACTGGTATGCAAATGTTGACAGATTCAGCGTATAAGTGTCTGTTCCACACGATGTGTCTTGGTCAGGTGGGTGGCACAGTCTGCTCTGTGGCTGATTATCTCCAACAGACCCGAGGAGGCCTTAAAGGAACTGAGAAAAGCTGCACATCGTAATGGCAAAAAGGATGTTGAAAACACTCTGACCCTGGAGGTAAGGAGCATGGGAGGCTGGTTATGGGATGGAAGGCTGTAAATAAACATTTTGGCAATGGAAATGTAAGCTCCAACTATGAAAAGAGTCACTACATTACTGTCAGAGGAATGCAAATCAAACCCTCAGTAAGAGATTACTATATGCTTATTTGAATGGCTATTACATAATGATAGGTAACAAATGTTCAAAGGCTTTGGAGAAAAGGAAAACTTTACCAGCTAGTGAGGAGATTGTAAAGTGGTCTAATCACTGTGGAGTGCAGTCGGATATTCCTGAATAACTTCAAAATACAACTGGTCTTCTGGCAGTTTACACTCAGTGTATATGGAAAAGACGTGATCATAATCTCACAGAATCTGTCCTCCCATAGTAATTTCTTTCTGTCTTAGGGTTTAGGAAAGCGATAGATTATTATTATTATAACCAAGTTAGTTGTGAATTTGGTTCACTTTGAAAGTCAGATGGTTAGGATTTGCTGCATCATACAGGATGATTTTTCAGGAGACAATGGAATACAGGGAAAAATTATCACAGGGAGTGGGGACCTATCCTGCAGGCAGCAGTAACATTGTTGACAATAAGAAAAAGCAAACAACAGCAACAAAACACTTAAAAAGAAGTGAAACACCTTTTGTATTAGCAGTGATTTACTTTAGATACAGACTTAAAATTTTTTAAAGATTTTAAAGAATATTTATTTATTACCTTTTTTGTTGCCCTTGTTTTTTATTGTCATTGTAGTTATTGTTGTTGTTATTGATGTCATCATTGTTGGATAGGACAGAGAAGTGGAGAGAGAAAGGGAAGACAGAGAGGGGGAGAGAAAGAAACCTGCAGACCTGCTTCACCGTCTGTGAAGAGACTCCCCTATAGGTGGGGAGCCCGAGCCTCTAACTGGGATCCTGACACTGGTCCTTACACTTTGAGCCACGTGCACTACCGCACAACTCCCATAAACTTAAAAAAAAACTTTCTTCTGGAATACTCCTATTCAAGTTATTACCATTTAACGCAGTATATCAGTTTTCATGACTAAGATATTTGGTGTGTATGTTAAATTAAAAGAAATTGTTCGGGGGCTGGGTGGTGGCACACCTGGTTGAGCCATGTTACAATAGGCAAGGTCCTAGGTTGGGGTCCCCTGTCCCCACCTGCAGGGGGAAAGGTTTTGAGTGATGAAGCATGGCTGCAGCTGCCTCTCTGCTTCTCTTCCTCTCTAGCCCCCCCATTCCCTCTTGACTTTTGGCTGTCTCTATCCAATAAATAAATAAAGATAATAAAAAATTAAAAAAATAAATTGTCAACAACTTAGTGAAACTATAGATATCCAAATTTTTCCTGAAAAATTTTTGTGTTTTAATATTGATTTAAAATTATAAGGTAATAGTGGAATAATACCATAAGGTTCCTACCATAAGAGCTGTGTGTTGCCATCCCCTACAGAGGAAACTGCAGTAGTTCTCCCAGAGTTGCAGATATGAGTTGACTTTATCTATTACATATGTATCATCTATCTATCTATCTATCTATCTATCTATCTATCTATCTATCTGTCAGTCTATCATCTATCTTTATCTATCATGTATATATCTATCTATATTTATCATCTATCATCATCTATCAACTGTAGGTATCTTTATATATATATAATTTATATCTACATCTATCTTTATCATTTATCTAATTATTTCGCCCATTAAATTTTTTATTTATTGCTACAATAAATAAAAACATTGTTACAATATTATAAAATTACACCCACCACCAAAGTTCTGTATTGCTACCCTTCCAGTTTACAAAAATAACCACCATAATTCTCATAAGTCTTAAGAACAGTTTGCTTGCTTATATTGTCTTTGGATTTTGTGTTTTTGGCAAGTTCATGTAAATCAGATCTTTAGATTCCACATATGAGTGAAACCATTTGGTATTTGTCTTTCGTCTCTACTTATTTCGCTAAGCATAATCACTTCCAGTTCCATCTATTTTGTCCCAAAGGACACATTATCACCTTTTTCTGATTTCAAAGTAGTATTCCATGGAATACATAACCCATAGCTTCTTTAGCCAGTCATCTGTGTGGTGTTTGTTCATTTTTTCTATGCTCCTTCATTCACTTCCTTTCTACATTACACCCTTACTTATTACTGATTCTGAGTGTCCTTCTTATTTTCCTCTTCTCTTTCAGATAATAGAAACAGTGCCTGGCTTCCTTTGGTGTTTTCCAGAATAGCTTTACTTTCAATGATGGTATAAAAACAAGATTCCTGGTGACAAACACTTCATGTCTTCATGGAATTGGGGTTCAGAGCTCTCTGATGATCTTCCACTATTATTTATGCCTTTGGGAGTATGGACCAAAGTTCTTCTTGGGGTGCAGAAGGTGGGAGATCAGACTTCTGAAATTGCTTCTTTGCTGGATATGGGCATTTTCAGGTTGATCCATATCCCCAGAACTTGTTCTCTTTCCCCAGTGGAGTAGGGCTCTGGAGAGGTGATATCCTGGGGCATATTTAGTGAGGTCATCTGCCTATGGAGGTCAGCATGGAATCAAAGCAGCATCTGCAACTAGGTGGCTGAAAGCAATAAGATATAAAGGAGGACAAATGTTTAATAAACAGGAACCAAAAAGTAAGAAGAGAGTAGATGAGAATTAGGGACACGAGTGTGGGAAGAAGCTTGGAAGTCTATTTTAGGTATGTTCCTAGAGATCCATGACTTCAGCAATCTTTGCTTCACCTGATAGTTAAATGGAGGTGGACTAGAAATGTTGTCTGGCAAGATGATTTCAGAGTTGAAGACTGAACTAGAAAGCTGGATTAGGGCAAAGAGTAGCTCTCAAACATAAAGAACATATATAAATACAATTAATTGCCCCATTATTCTGACCTAGGGCCCATATATATTCATATTTAGCACAGGAGCCTGCCTGCATAACCTAAAATTCCCTGTCAGCCTGAGCTTACAGTTCATGTTCACAGCAGGGGACATTCTAGGCTGCACTTATTTCAGGGCCAGTCTTCTTTGAGTGGCAGGGTAGGATGATCCAGCCTCCCTTTGGAGAGTGGGGCAGTCCTTACCATAGCTAGTTTACAGTGAACATAAGTTTCTGGAGAGGCCCTCAAAAAGGCTTGTGATGACATTCTTGAAAGAGTGACCCATGATCGTGGAGATAGTGTTTAGGCTCATTGTATCTATGTGGGAATCCAAGGATTCCATGATTAGGACCCAAGGTGATATGTTGGCCTGATAGTGGCCAAAGTGGACATTATTAAGTGAGCCAGTCTCTTGTCCTTTCCCAGCTTTTGTAGTCTGTTCTTTATCTGATAAGCTTAGCCTTTCTCCCAATTGTTAAAATGTTGAGTGTCAATTATTGCATCCAGGCCAGTATTAGGTTTATGGGGTCTGTCTTCAAGTTAGGGAGGAAATAGACTAAGGATTTTAGTGAAGTTTAAGTAAATATCAAATTCTCCTGCATTTACTTGTTTGATGATGCCAATAAACTTTCAACCAGTTTTTAAGACTGTTTGTAGGCCCCTGTTTCATTTTCCACCTGTCTGTGGAAACCATTTCATTTTTTTGTGAATCTTAATACCATTTTGTATTTTTTAGTTTTTACCATATGCCTCTGCTTTTTTCTTCAACATACTGTGAAGCCATGAATCATAATAGCAGAAATAATTCATCTATAAAAAAATTAAGGAGTTATGGATGGGATGTAAACGTGAAAAAATACTAGCAAATTGCACTAGGTGTGAATTAGTGTATCAGCGGGATGCATTGGATCGACCTTCTCGTGGTGCATCCTGTGAGTACCCATTCATTGGGGAAACTGACGATCCTTCCTAGTCGACTGAATCCACATGGATCCCAGTCACTTTCAAAGCCAGCAACAAGCAGCTCCTGACAGCTTTCAACCTGACCTGTTGACTGGCTACGGAAGAAGGGCAAACGCTAGAAGAAGAAAGTGTATCAGCTATAAAGTCATACAATTTTTTTGACATGCAAACACTTTATTAGGAAGAAGTCAGGTGCAGGTTTGGAAAAGAGACATTAAGAGGTTTGCATTCAATCAGCTACCACAGTGACTGAGTCTTCTTCCAATGGCAAAATTTATAGTCATTACAAAGTAAAAATTTGGGGATGGTTTTGGTTGAGCTTACCCAAAAGGGGAGTGTTTATTACATCAAGGTTTAGGGGTATGGTATGGTATTACTTAGATACAGCAAAATAAGCAATTGGACAGAGATAGGCTAGGCCAAGGCCATGAGTCCATAAGTTAATAACCAGATCTTGACTACACATATCCGCTTACTATGGGACGTGACATACAGTGCGTCCTGGACAGCAGGAGAACAGGCAGGGACAGCTAGCTGCAGCTGAATTTGCAGGGACAATGAGTGCATTTCTGGAATGTAAGTGCTTATATAATTTCATACACACCCACAATCCTTTGTTACTGTTAAGTTCCAAGTAGGGTCCTAGGTTGAAGTCAGCCTCAGGTTAACTATACCTGTGTACCAATAACCCCCCACTTCTAGTTTAGGTTTGAACAATGATGTTCAGTGTTCGTGTACCAACAAAAATTATTGGATATTATGCCAAGTCCAAATTTCACACTGTAGACCCTGCATTTTACCATTGGAGACTTGCCTCTGTTGGTGTATAATTTCCTTCATTTATTTCTCTTTTTTAAATTTACAAAATGGAAATATTGACAAGACTATAGGTTAAGAGAGGTATAATTCTGTACAATGTCCACTACCAGAGCTCCATATCCAATTCCCTCCCTTGATATTTTTCCTGTTCTTTATCCCTCTTGGAGTATGGACCCAGGATCATTGTGTGGTGAAGAAAGTGGGAGGTCTGGCATCTCTAATTGCTTCCCTGCTGAATATGGTTATTGGCAGGCTGATCCATACCCCAGCCTGTCTCTTTCTTTCCCTAGTGGGACAGGAAATCTGGGGAGGCACGGCTCCTTGACACATGGTGGGGTCCTCTGCCCAAGGAAGTTGGGTTGACATCATGGTAGCATCTGGAACCTGGTGACTGAAAAAGAGTTAAGATATGATGCAGAACAAATTGTTGACTAATAATGAACCTAGATGCAAGAATATTGCAGGTGAAAATTTGGAGTCTCTGTTTTGGGAAAAGCTAGTTGGTCTATTTTAGGTATATTCCAGAGGACCCATGACTTTACTAACTTTTGTGCTTTGCGCTATTTGTACTTAACCTGCCACGCTACCACCTGACTCGACTTTACTAATTTTTGCCTTAGCCTGACTAATATGCGGGTGGACCCAGGTTATTTCTGGGGAGATGGTGTCATAATTGGAAAAAGGACTAGCAAGTTAGGTCAGGGAAGAGAGTAGCTCCCAAATATAGGGAAAGTATATAAATATTGTTAACTGTAAACTCCACCAGTTTGAGCTGGGGCCAATATTCAACACAGGAGCCTATGTAACTGTGGCATCGCTGTAAGTCTGAGCTCACATTCTGTTATCACTGTTAGGAACATTCCAGGCTGCATGAATTTCAGTAGGTAGAGTATGTTGTCCAATTTCCCTTTGGAGAATGGAATGTTCCCTACGATTATTTATTCGCATTGAAGTCAAGGTCCTATAGGAGCCTACAAAGAGGTCTATTATGTTGTTTCTGATGAAGATGACCAGTGACTGCTTGGAGCCAGCCCTGGTGAAAGTAGCTAAGAGTCCCTGAAGGAAAGGGGGCGTTGGCGAGATGAACGAGTGACACATCAGCTGCTTTAGGTGCAGGAGAGAAGTGTCTGTGGCGTCTCTCTACAGAGCATTTTTTAAAACACTTTTTGTCCAGGTATAGTTGACATCATGTATCATTGTTTTCACTAACATCAAGGATACAGATGATGTCATGTATAATTGTTTTCATTAACATCAGGGATAACCTTAAACAACATTATTATTATTATTAGTAGTAGTAGTAGCAGTATATATTCTTTAAAAAGTTCCCTAGATGGGAGTTAGGCTGTAGCGCAGCGGGTTAACCGTATGTGGCGCAAAGCGCAGGGACCAATGTAAGGATCCCGGTTCCAACCCTGGCTCCCTGCCTGCAGGGGAGTCACTTCAGAAGTGGTGAAGCAGGTCTGCAGGTGTCTATCTTTCTCTCCCTCTCTGTCTTCCCCTCCTCTCTCCATTTCTCTCTGTCCTATCCAGCAACGACTACAATGATAAAACAAAAAGGGCAACAAAAGGGAATAAATAAATAAATAAATAGATTTAAAAAAAAGTTCCTTAGGTCTGGGGCATCCTAATCTTCCGTTGAAAGTTTCTTGGGTCTGGGGTAGCCTAAATCTACCCTTGACAGTTTCCTTGGTCTGGAGTAGTCTAAATTTTCCCTTGAAATGACCATCTGTGTTTTGACCATCTCCCTTCTGACCTTCTGTATGAATAAACATTTCTCCCTGGAACTAAATCTAATGACTTTTATTCTTAACCCATTCTTGGATGGGTCTAACTAGATCATAGACCAAGCTTTTTTTTTTTTTTTTTTTTTTAAATATAGTAAGCTGTCCACCTAAAGAAATCTGCTGTAAAGTAAGCATACTCTATGGGGGCTCTCTTCTGGTTAACCTTTGCATATATGAAAGTTCACTAATTTATACCTATATGAAAGTTTACTAACTTCTCCCCATATATCCTAATGTTAGCTATTTAACTATACAATCCCTATATTCTTCATGGATGCCTATAAGTGGGAGCAGGGAGTTTATGGGTGAGGGTAAGCAATAGGGTCTCTTTATATTTAGATGGAGATCAGTCTACCACTCATTCTACAAACCACCTGTAATTCTGGCTTTTGGTCTGAGTCCAGCTGATTGAGAAACTGTAGTGGTGATAAGTAGCTCTTTTTCTGAAAGCCTTTCAATGGGTACAGCAGCTTCTGCTCTTAGATCATTTTTGGTCTTGTCATACTCACTGCCATAATTGTCACAGTGAAGTTCCCCCAAGGATCTCCTTTTATTGTCCCTAGGTATTATCTGTGCATATCCAATATAGCCAATAGGTCTTTAAATTATCAATGTAAGGAAAAATAGCTTCAGTTTAGTCTTAGGACTCCCCACTTTGCAGTTAGCCCTAGCCTGCTGGGGCTGTGCCATACAGCAGGCCTGACTTGCCTCTGCCATTGTCCTCAGGTAATACTTATGTATTTTCAATAGCCAGTAAGTATTCAAATTATCAATGTAAGGAAAAATAACTTCAGTTTAGTCTTGGGACTCCCTGCTTTGTGGTTAGCCCTAGCCTGCTGGGGCTGTGCCATACAGCAAGCCTGACTTTGCTCCTGCCAAGTGACAATGGCGAGAGGGATCTGTTAGAGGTCTAGGCCTATCATGTCTTATGTGGGAACCTCAGGGATCCCTGACTAGAGCCGCAGGTGATGGGTTGGCCTGGTAGTGACTAAAGAGTCATCATTAAAGTATGCCAGTCTCTTGACCCTATTCAGCTTTTGTAGTCCTTACTTTGTCTGACTGGGTTAACTTTGGAGTGAATGGGGGACATGTAATAGAAGATGAAGAACATCTCCAGGTTTAAGTAAAAACTATTTCCCCCTTCCCCCCAGTGAAGCTGAAAATATACCCTCACCCTCCACCCAGAGATTTTTACTTTGGTGCAATAGTCCAAACTCAGTCAGCTTCTGCTTTGAGTTTCCCTTTCTGTTCTTCTTTCTTAACTTCTGTTTTTGAGTGGGATCATTCCATACTCATCTTTGTCTTTCTGACTTAGCTCACTTTACATAATTCCTTCTAGCTCCATCCATTAGAGAAGGTGGGTTCATTGTTCTTAATAGCTGAATAGTATTTTATTGTGTAAATATGCCACAGCTTTCTCAGGCATTCATTTGTTTTTGGGCATCTGGGTTGCTTCCAGGTTTTAGGTATTACGAATTGTGCTGCTATGAACATAGGTATAAACAAATCTTTTTGGATAGGTGTTATGGAGCCCTCAGGATATATCACTAGAAGAGGAATTACTGGGTCATATGGGAGGACTATTTCTATCCTTGTGAGAGTTCTCCAGTCTGCTCATCACAGAGAATGGACCAATTTACATTCCCATTAGTAGCACAGAAGGGTTCCTTTGTCCCCACAACCTCTCCAGCACGTGTTGCTGCTGTCATTTTTGGTGTATGCAATTCTCACAGGCATGCAGTGGAATCTCAGTGTTGTTATTATTTGCATTTCCCTGAAAATCAGTAACCTGAGCAATTTTTCAAGTGTTTGTTAGGCTTTTGGATCTGTTTTGTAGTGAATATTCTGTTCATATCCTCTGCCCATTTTTGGATGGAGTCATTTTCTTTTTTGTTGCTAAGTTTGGTGAGCTCTTTATGTATTTTGGTGTCTGATGTATGGCATGTGAAGAGCTCCCATTCTGTGAAGGGTCTCCTTGTTTGTGTAATAGTTTCTTTAGAAACACTGACAAAATATTGGATGAAAGGGGTACAACTACACATAGTTCCCACCACCAGAACTCCATATTCCATCTCCTATCCTGATAGCTTTCCTATTCTATAACCCTCTGGGAGTATGGACCCAAGGTCATTGTGGGGTGCAGAAGGTGTAAGGTCTGGCTTCTATAATTGCTTCCCTTCTGAACATGGGCATGGACAGGTCTATCCATACTCCCAGTCTGCCTCTCTCCTTCCCTAGAGGGGTGGAGTTCTGGGGAACTGGAGCACCAGGACACATTAGTGGGGTTGTCTGTCCAGGGAAGTGTGGTTGGCATCATGCTTTCATCTGGAACCTGGTGGCTGAAAAAAGAGTTAACATATAAAGCCAAATAAATTACTGAATAACCATGAACCTAAAGGCTGGACCACAGAAAGTGAGCTCAGATCTACAGGGATGCAGAGGTCACATAGGCTCCTAAGCTGAATACAGGCCCCAGATCACATCAAATAGATGGGGTTTACAGTCAACAATATTTATACACCTTTCCCATATTTGGGAGCTACTCTCTTCCCTGATCCATCTTTCTAGTCCTTTTTCCAGCCATGACATCATCTCCCTAGACAATAACTTGGATCCACCTGCATATCAAATTTCAGGCTCAGGGAAAAAAAAACTAGTATAGACATGGGCCCTTTGGAATATAACTAAAATATGCCTACTAGCTATCTATAAAATGGAGGACCCTCCCCCCCCCACAACTTTTCATCTGCACTATTCCAGCCTTTAGGCTTGGGAAGATTCTTAATAATTGTTTCAATTTCTTTGTCTGTGATTGGTCCATTTAGGCATTGTAGTTCTTGGTTCAGTTTTAGAAGGTTATATATTTCTAGGAATTCTTCCATTTCTTCCAGATTCTCTAGCTTGGTGGCATACAGTTGTTCATGGAAACTTGGCATGACTTTTTGGATTTCCTTGGTGTCTGTTGTTATATATCCTCTATTGTCTTCTACTATACGTATTTGAGTCTTCTCCTTTTTTTTTTTTTAGTGAGTCTGGCTAGCAGTATGGCAATTTTGTTTAATTTTTCAAAGAACCAACATTTGGCTTCATTGATATTTTGTATCGTTCTTTTATTTTCAGTGTTGTTTATTTACTCTCTAATTTATTTATTTCAGTCCTTCTGGATGCTTTAAGGATACTTTGTTCCTCTTCTTCTAAGTCTTTAAGGCATGTAGTAAGATCGTTTACTTGAGCTTTTTCTTGTTCTCGAATGTGTGCTTGTATGGCTATGAGTTTCACTCTTAGTATTGTTTTAGCTGTGTCCCAAATATTTTGATAGCTTGTGTCTTTATTTTCATTTGTTTCTAGGACCAATTTAATTATTGTTGGAGTACCTCTTTGACCATGCAGTTATTAAGCAGTATCTTGTTGAGGTTCAAATTCTGTGACTTTTAGTAATTTTCTGTTTGTTGTTGAATGCTAGCTTTACTCCACTGTGGTCTGAGAAGATGCTTGTGATTATTTCAATGTTCTTGAATTTATTGATACTGTCTTTGTGACCCAATATGTGATCTATCCTTGAGAATGTGTTGTGTGGATTTGAAAAGGGTGTGTATTCTAGTTTCTTGGGGTGAAGAACTCTGAAAATGTCCAGATGGTCTAGTCAGTCCCTCACTTTGATTACTTCTCTTGTTTCTTTGTTGATTCCCTGCTTAGTTGATCTAAGTGTGAGAGTGGGGTGTTGAAGTCGTCTACTATTATTGTATTTCTATTGATGTATTTTTGTAGTTCTTTCAGTAGGTGTCTGAATTATTTAGATAGACCCTATTGGGTGCATAGATGTTAATAATTGTTAAGTCTTCTTGGTTGATTGATCCTCTGATCATTATGTAATGACCTTGCTTATCTTTTATTACTTTATTTAATTTAATGTCTATTGTGTCAGAGATGAGAATTGGTGTTCCTGCCTTTTTTATGGTACATTAGTCTGTGTGATAGTTTTCTGTTCTTTCAGTTCAAGCCTGTGTTTGTCTTGTTGGGCTAGGTGAGGTCTTACAAACAGCATGTGGTTGGTTTGGGTTTTCTGATCCATCCTCCCATTCTATGCCTTTTAATGGGTGAGTTTAAGCCATTGACATTTACTGATATTATGGATTTAAGGTGTTGCAGTGCCATTATTTAACAGTTTTTATCTGCTCTGATATATGGGAAGCATTATGGTGATGCTCTTGTTTATAGGACGTCTTTTTGAACCTCTTTAAAGGTAGGCTTCGTGATGGTTGCCTCCTTTAACTGTTGCCTGTCTGAGAGGCTTTTTATCCCTCCATCTAATCTGAATGAAAGTCTATCTGGATGTAATATCCTTTGTTAAAACTCTTTTTCATTGAGAGCTCGA
Organism: Erinaceus europaeus; assembly: GCF_950295315.1. Taxonomy (NCBI): domain Eukaryota; kingdom Metazoa; phylum Chordata; class Mammalia; order Eulipotyphla; family Erinaceidae; genus Erinaceus; species Erinaceus europaeus. The sequence continues at coordinate 12,204,258 of NC_080178.1, forward strand.
TAGATATCTTGCCATTTTCTTCTGGCTTTTAGAGCCTGAGTAGAGAAGTCTGCTGATAGTCTTATGCGTTTTCCCCTGTATGTGACTTTTTCTTTTTCTCTTGCAGCCTTTAGGATTCTTTCTTTACACTTAGATCTTTTCATTATAACTGTGATATGTCTTGGTGTCTTCAGTTCTGGGTTGATTCTGTTTGGGACTCTCTGGGCCTCTTGAATCTTAATGTTCTTTCTGTTGTTTAGGGCTGGGGAGTTTATTTCTATTATTTCCTCTAGGATGTTTAGTTCTTCTTCCTCTTTTCTTCCTTTCTTAGGCCATTTATGTGAATGTTACTTATTTTGAGATAATCTCATATGTCTCTGTTGTTGTTTTCAGTGTCTCTAAATCTCTTTTTGAGCTATTTTGCCTCCTTTTTAGTTTTCTCTAGCTCATCCTGTCTGGATAATTCTGTTTTCTGCTTCTGTTAATCTGTGTTCCCTTCCCTCAGTTTCCTTCTTCAATTAAGTTATGGTATTAGCTTGTTCTGATAGTTGTCCTTTTAGCTCAGCTATTTCTGTTTTAGTTTTCTAATTAATCGAAGTAGCTAGTATTTTCCTTGTGGGTCTCATCTGTTGTTTCCCTATTTCTGGTAGCCTTTTCTTCAATAATTGTCCTCATTTCTGTGATTAAGAGGTCTATTATTGTTTGGATACTTTTTTTTTTCTTTGTCTCCAGGGTTTTTGCTGGGGCTTGGTGCCTGCACCACAAATCCACTGTGCCTGGAGACCATTTTTTCCCCTTTTGTTGCCCTTGTTGTTTAATCATTGCTGTAATTATTATTATTATTGTTGTTGTTGTTGGATAGGACAGAGAGAAACCGAGAGAGGAAAGGAAGACAGAGAGGGAGAGAGAAAGACATCTGAAGACTTGCTTCACTGCTTGTGAAGTGATTCCCCTGTAGGTGGTGAGCCGGGGGCTTGAACCAGGATCCTTACATCAATCCTTGCACCACGTGTGCTTAACCCACTGCTCAACCGCCCAACTCCCTACTATTTATATCTATAGAAACTCTTTGGAGTTTCTTCTGGGCTCCTATCCTGATTAATTGTGGTAGCAGTTTTATTTGCTCTTGAATGAACCATTTTTTTTTTATTGATGTATTTGTATTTTTCTGTTCTTTCATTCTTCAGTTGTTGTGATTACAAGCCATGTTAAACTAGACTTTTCACAAAGATGTCACAAAACTCAGAAAGTACAACAACAGTAACTGAGGAAAAGATTGATGCAGTTCAACCAAAACCAGTTAGCCAGGCAACACCTCCACTCCAATAAAAACAAACAAAACCAAATGAAATTCAAAAGGAAAAGAAAAGAAAAAAGACAGCAAGAATAGAAGAATAGACAATTATGCAAATCAACTGTCCAGTATAAATTCTAGAGATGGCAAGAAGAGAAAGAAAAAAATAAAACACACACACACACACACACACACACACACACGCACACCACATGCACGCGCACATGCACACACACACACTAAGAGAGCAAGAAAAAGAGAGTCCACTCTGAGTCAGACTTATTTCACAAGATAATGCACAAACAAGTACGAGTGAATAGACATAAAAAGAAGGAAAAAAAAGCAGTGAAAGGAAAATAATTTTTTGGGTCAGCTAGAAGGAGATAAAAACGGAGGTGGAGAAAAGAGAGAGAGAAAAGCAAGTTTCTCCCACAACAGTAGCACACTCAGTCGACTATCAATGGAAGAAGCAACAACAGTTAATTTTGATCAACCTGGAGAGGAGGGAAAAGAGACACGTACATATAATAATAGTAATAATAATAATAATTGTAATAATATAAAATAGAATAAAAAACACAGTCAGTCTGCAGCTTAGACTGCTCCAGATTGGCTGCACACAACTTGGTCCCCTTCCTAAACCAAGCAAAGACAATCAATTACTAGAAGTAATTGTCAAACTCCAGAGGTAAATCCAGGGAGATAGGTAATCTTTCCCAGGTAAATCTGAGACCCTGATTGGTCAGGTATTCTGTCACTCAGACAGAGCTCCAGCCCCCTTCATAAAGAACAAACAAGGCTTGGATGACACTCCTGCTGAGCCAGGAATCTTGATAAAGAGTTTAGCTCCACTGGAAGCCTGCCAGGAGCAGCCAGCTAGCACAGGGCTGGTTTTGGGGTAGGGGGTGTGGTAAATGTAGAAATAGTGAAGCCAAAAATCCTTGTTTCCTTTGTTCTCTTTGGCCTTGGTTTGCCAGTCCAAGTGTTGGTTGTAGGACTCTTCTTTGGTGTTGCCCTGAACACCCCTGTTCTCCCCCTCCACAACTGGACAAAAATCCTGCTCTCACCTGAGATTCCCAGGATGAAAGAAGCTTCCTTGCAGAACTCACACCAGCTGCTGTCTCCATGCCACCATCTTGACTCTGCTGGCATAAGTTTTCTATTGTAATTTATATAAATTTCTTTTTTCTGACTCTGATGATCTCTGGCGTTCATTGCTTAAACTCCACTGCTCATAGAGATAATTTGTTCTTGTTATATAACTTGAGACAGAGAGAAGTTACTGTGGTCATACACCTAGCCATCCATACAGGCCTCTGTGTACAGCTATGAAATTCCTTATCACTAAAATTCCTTCTCCTGAGGATGTTTAATTCCCCCATTCACCATTATACCATTTTTTAAGATTTTTTTATATTTGTTTATTTATTTCCTTTTGTTGCCCTTTTTTTTTAATTGTTGCAGTTATTACTGTTGTTGTTATTGATATCGTCATTGTTGGATAAGACAGAGAGAAATAGAGAGAGGAGGGGAAGACAGAGAGGAGGAGAGAAAGAAACCTGCAGACCTACTTCACCACCTATAAAGCTACTCCCCTGCAGGTGGGGAGCTGGGGGCTTGAATCCAGATCCTTGTGCTTTGCACAGTGTGCACTTAACCCACTGCACTCTACCACCGACTCCCTATTATACCATTTTAGTAACTGAAATTTCAAGTAACTGAAGAAAAATCACTTCTTTGTCCACTCTGGAGGTTATACAATGCCTACAATTGTTTGCAACTGAACACTTTCTTGTTGAAGGGTTTGAGGTTCACCATGCACAATGAACTGAAGGCAGCTCAGAGGAGGCCTATTGTGTTTAGACTTGTTTCACACACCCAACCTTCTCAAAAGGATCTGTCTCCTGGCCTTTCTAAGGTAGGTGCCATTGATGCAAGAGGGATATTAAGAGAGTGTAGATGAAATCCATCATTTTGTCCAAGATGTACATGTGGTAAGGGCAGACTTGAGATCAACAAAACACAAGGGAACTTAAAGACAATTACTGTGTTTAGCGATATTAAGTATTATGGTCTTTTGTAATTTCTAAAAAATTCTTACATCAAAAATAAAAAGAAAGAAAGTTATAGGAAATTGAGAAGATAATAAAGTTATGAAAAACTGAAAGAACTTTAATTGTCCCATGAAGACCTCTGACACTAAAAGTCTGTATGCAGGGATAATTTTGATAACTTTTATCATTTGACTGACATTGAACTATAAATCTCTTCTTCATTTCTTTAATTATTTGTATTACCATAAGATTGCAGAGTCCACATCCTCAAATACAGCAGTACTGATTTCCAGGGTCTTCTGCTTTTTATTAGTGAGTTACAGGATACATCAAAGGAATTTCAAAACAGCTGCTTATACTGGCACAAGTATAAGTTCATTAACAAGTTCATTAACAAGGGAAACAGAATGGAGAAGGGATGTCTGCAGAAGAGCTGTGGCAAAGATAACAAATAGCAAGGCCATCAAATCTCTTCCAGCACACTTACAATCAGTCTAGGTTTCTTCTAACTAGAACCCCTAGTGGGATCTTAGCTGATATATGGCTGCAGTGTCCAGCAAGTCACCTTCCTCCTCACTCAACTCAGATACATATCATGCAATTGAAGTCACGCTAGAGTGGAGCTTTGGCCTCATGGGCACTTGTCAGTGTTTGAGAAGTTAAAGAGATTGTTAACACTCCAGAAATAATTAACTAGGTCATAGGTTGTCCAGACCTGAGGACAGAAAAAACTGGCATGCTAAGATATGGTTTCCAACAACCCATTGAATTCACAGCAAAAACAAACCCAATTATTCTGATATACCCAAGAGATTCAAATCTTAACACCTATATCATATCCTCATACATTAATTTTGTGATAATTTTAAAACCTTAACCTTGCAAAGCAAAATTCCATCAAATAGTTCATACGCTTTTACTTTATAAATACCATGTCTCCCAAGACCAATATTATTACAATATTCAGGGCTTCAAAATAACACATACAAGAAGTGTCTTTTATCTTTCTTCATCCTAGATTTTCAACTGCTGCTTCCTGTTTTGGTCTGAATTTCGACCTGCAATACCTCGGAAGCAATGTCTTCCTGATCCAGGCTCTCTTTGGTATAATTGCTTTCCCAGGCAATTTTGTTGCATTATTGATACTCAATCACCTGGGCCGTAGAATAAGTCATATGCTTTTCTCATTTCTTTTTGGGATCTCCATACTGGCCACCATATTTGTGCCTCAAGGTAAGAAACAAACATCAGTTCGAGAAAGAATGTATATCCATTTTGGAATGGGCTTGTTGATAATAATTAAACCAATAAGGAAATTTAAAATATACCTCTCCCTCTTTTAGAGAAAATCCACTATTCAATCTCATACCTATTTTAGGGTCATCAGAAGTGTAACTCTGTTTAGAGGGGTCATGTAGACTGTAGAAACCTGAAGTCTCTTGTCTTCAGAAAGTAAAGATATACACAAGAATAAGGCACAGATGTCTATATATCCTCTCTTAGCATCAATCTTAGTAAATTAAATGATAGTAAAAGTAGGAGAACCAGGAATCTCTATGCTTAATTAAGATCAACATAGCTATATTATTTACATTCTCTGTGATTTGTGGGATACTATACTTTCATTGAAGGTCAACAGTATTGTTAGAATGCTGCTCTGTATTGTAAATCTCACATGGATTTCCTTCAGTTACACAAAAACTAACTCCATGAAACCTACCTCCAGAGACTCCCCAATTGTGACTGTTCTCATCCCAGTTATATCCCTTGTTATTGATAATTCAACATTGTTCAAAATCTAGGTATTATCCACATTTTCCAATTCATGGAACACAATTGTATTCTGTAATTATTGTCTTCTGCATTTTGGTTTGTTGAAATTTTATGTGGACCTCATATTTCAAACTGTATTGTTTTACTCCTCTCAGAATCTACCAGTGGGACAGTCCTAAACACTATACAAGGTGTGGTGGAATCACAGGAAATAATTAAGGAAAAAGAATTCTCACTGAGAGTCTTCCTTAGTTCTTTTATTTTGAGAGGCAAGAAACGTTGGTAGTATAAGTCATTTTTATATCTTCAATAAGCCGTAACAATGGAGAAATCCCTTTTCTCTGCTATTAGAACCCATTCATTTCCTGCTTCTGTGAGCTTTCTCTTTATACTTTAAACATGTGGAGACTCTACAGTAGGGTCATCACGATTTGTAGTTAGGGGCATGCTGACTCCTGCAGCTCATACTTCCTTTCTCTGTGATGTCTTCCTCTTTTCAGAAATACAGACTGTGTGGTCAGCTTTGGCAACCTTGGGAGTAGGATGTGGCTCTGCTTTTTTCACCTCCCTTACTATCCATTCATCTGAACTCATTCCTACGTCAATCAGGTACAAAACTCATGCGTGGTCTATTAACCTCTCAGCTAATCAATGTGCACTACAGGAAGACAATGAAGGCCCGTTAATCTTCTAAACACAATCCATTAAAATTATCGTAATAACTTACAGGCAAAAGATTTTGAAAACTGGGAGTCGGGCTGTAGCGCAGCGGGTTAAGCGCAGGTGGTGCAAAGCACAAGGACCGGCATAAGGATCCAGGTTCGAGCCCCGGCTCCCCACCTGCAGGGGAATCGCTTCACAGGCGGTGAAGCAGGTCTGCAGGTGTCTATCTTTCTCTCCTCCTCTCTGTCTTCCCCTCCTCTCTCCATTTCTCTCTGTCCTATCCAACAATGACAACAATAATAACTACAACAATAAAACAACAAGGGCAACAAAGGGAATAAATAAATAAAATAAATATTAAAATAAATAAATAAAATTAAAAAAAATTAAAAAAAATTGAAAACTGACCTTTTAGAATTGGTTGTTTAAGTCCTTAAATGATACATCTCACATCATCTTCTGAACTACTTGAAGAGTAGATTTTATAACAATTTTTCTCATATGGCTGAATTATGACTTATGCACTCAAACTCTAAGAAATGTAGCCAATAAGAGACCATTTCAGAAGCAACATTTCACATTGCTATAATTTCTCTGATAAAGAAAGTAATATAACAAATCATATATTACATGTGCACATTTTTTCTGATTTTATTGAATTTCTCCCTAGGGGAACAGTCATGGGAATTGTTGGAGTTTTTTTTTTTTTTCCAGTATTAGTACATCCCTGGCTCCTGTCTTGATGATCCTGGAGGTGTATTCTCCCCCTATACCTTGCTTCATCTATAGGTTTATTCCCATCTGTGTTGGCCTTTCCATCCTGTTTCTTCCTGAAACCAGGAAAAAGCCTCTGCCTATATCTCATATGCCTCTAGAGGGTCAGTGTGACACAATCTATGATGGGGATGATGGTAATAATACCCAATAGACAAAAATTATTGAAAAAAGACTTTTTAGCAATCATTGGTTAAGTCCTTAAACGATACACCTCACAAATCACCTTGTGAACCACTTGAAGAGTAGATTTCATAATTCATGTTATTTCCTAAATGGCAGATATGTTTCCTAAGCACTCAAACGCTAATAATTATAGCAAATTGGAATCCACTCCAGAAACAAGTGTGCTTTCAACATTTCACATTGCTATACTGTCTTCCTAATGAAAATAAAATAATAAATTATAAAGAAAATGTAATTTTCCCTGGATTTTGCTGTTTTATCCCTAGGGGAACAACTGTGGGAATCTTTGGAGTTTTTGCTTGTATTGGTGGTGCCCTGGGTCCTCTCTTGATGATCCTGGAGGTGTATTCTCCCACTCTACCTTGGTTCATCTATGGATTTATTCCCATCCTTGGTGGCCTTGCTGTCTTATTTCTTCCTGAAACCAGGAATCAGCCTCTCCCTAACACCATTCAGGATGTGGAGATTGCGTGAGTACCCTACCTCTCACTCTAGAGGGGAAGTGGGACACAGATCTGAGATGGGAAAGGTACACATGGCAGAGACTGGTGTCCCCTAAGCATGGCTAGACCCAGGTCATTCCAGTGTAGTCAGTGGCTTTGGCTGAACTATAGATCCATCCCTCTCTGTTGTGATTTCAAACACACTGCCATACTCTAGTTCACACAGACTCATTCTGACCAGTCTGGTCTCTCTTTGAAGTGGTGAAGAGGGCAATTTATATTCTTTAGTGTGTCATGCATGTCCCTAAAAGTTCTGCACAAAGGGACAGTTTCCACCACCCTGATTATCTTCTTTCTGATCCTGGCAGCTTTAGCCAGGGAAGTACAGTAAGCCCTGTGGGACTGCTGATTCCTATAGTAGAGTGATCGCCTGATTCTAATTATCTGGAGAAATGCAGCCAGTAATATCTGTCTTTATAGAACAAGGTCAGATTTCTCAGGACTAATGGCATAGCGGGATAGAAACTCTTCTTTATCTGGGGTTGCGTCTTTTCCCCCTTATGACCTTCAGCTGACTGACATTCAGAGAACATTAAGGAAAGTAATGTCCTTTACTTAGCATTGGCTGACTTATGAATAACATTTGAGGAACTATCTTCACAGAAGCTTCTGTACTAGTATAGCTGCTGACCTGGGTATTGTAGGTTTGACAAGTTGCCACATAAAGGCAAGTACAACAACCGTGTGGGCACCTGGGCAACTAACAAGTCTGAGAGAAGTGAATGAGAAGGATGAGCCCCTACCATAAAAGGAGACTTGAGAAAGGAGACTTTCTCACTTGCCTGAGAAATTCATTTCGTGAACTTGTCCTGGTAATAAAAACATTAAAATAGAAAAATGATGGTCAAAAAGAAGTTTTTTTATAATTAAAATTATGTATAGGCCAGTGAGTGGCGCACCTTGTTGTGCACACACATTGTCAGGCACAAAGACTCAGGTTCAAGCCCTCTCTCCCCTCAGGCAGTGGTGACACTACAGGAGTGTTGAAGCAGATCTGCAGATGTCTATTTTCCTCTCTCCCTTTCTATCTTCTCCTCCTCTGTCAACTTTTCTCTGTCTTACCAAATCAAATAAAAAGGGGAGTCAGGCGATAGCATAACGGGTTAAGCACACATGGCACCAAGCACAAGGACCTGCTTAAGGATCCCGGTTCCAGGCCCCTGCTCCCCACCTGCAGGGGAGTCCTTCACAGGCAGTCAAGCAGATCTGCAGGTGTCTGTCTTTCTCTCCCTCTCTGTGTCTTCCCCTCCTCTCTCCATTTCTCTTTGTCCTATCCAACAACGACAACATCAATACCAACAATAAAAAACAACAAGGGTGGGAGTCTGGCGGTAGCGCAGCGGGTTAAGCACAGGTGGCTTAAGCACAGGTGGCGCAAAATGCAAGGACCAGCATAAGAATCCCTGTTAGAGTCCTGGCTCCCAACCTGCAGGGGAGTCACTTCACAGATGGTGAAGCAGGTCTGTAGGTGTCTTTCTCTCCTTCTCTGTGTCTTCCGCTCTCTCCATTCCTCTCTGTCTGACCCAACAACAACATCAATAACAACAACAATAAAACAACAAAGGCAACAAAAAGGAATAAATACATATTTAAAAACAAAAAATAAAACAAAAAAACCAACAAGGGCAACAAAATTGAAAATAAATTAAAAAATAAAAAAGTTAAAAAAATAAAATGAAAAGAAGAAAAAAACAGAAAGAAAACATGGAGAATCATATTACTGGAACTGAGCCCCAGCAATAACCCTCATAGGAATTGAAACTTCATTTTATAATATGATAGAGGACACCAAAACATTTCTAAACTCCTTATGTACAAGTAAGGGCACTTTAAGAGAACTTGATTTCCAATATTGAGGATAGAAGCTACACAAACAGATTTCCAAGTCTCTTCATATTACTTATCCCATCATGTCACAAGATTTACTGAAAACCCCGGACAGTGGTAACTGTACCTATCCAAGCTGACTGGCTATGGGAGAGCATCCTTTAGATACATACACTTATTGGAACTAATGTAAACTTGTTTAATTGCTGTTTTTATTTCTTTTTTTTTGTATATGATGTATGATTCTCCCAGGACAAAAGCTCAAACAAACCAAAAGAAGAGAATATTTGTAGTGAAGTGACACAGTTTTAAGCAGTTCCAAGAACAGCCTGCTGATCAAAGAGTGAAATAAAGAGAGAAATCAAGATATTTCTTTGATTTTGGGAAAATCATTAAACAATCTCATAATGTTTTCAATCAACATTAAATCACTGATATAAGGTAAAATATAGTCAATACATACCTGTGATCTTGGGACAACCACTGCATTCCAATGGAGGAAATGGGGACACAGGACTCTGGCGGTGGGAATGCCTGCCTTTTGTAATTTTGTAAATCACTATAAAAAAAATAAAGCTTAAAGTTAAAAAAAACCAATCCTTTTTCCAGTGTATTACAAAATTACTCCATACAAAATGCAATGATTACTGATGATAAAAATGCAAGGTGACTGACACATATTATTTAGAGTTGATTGGGACTAGTTGTATACTTCATGATAGCTGGAATGACTCTAGAGTAAAAGCAGAATAGTACTAAGAATAAGCAATATCCCCCAAATTATTTTGTGTATAAGATGATGTACTTTTATTGAGTTCACCCACAGATCATTAGAAGAATTTGAAAAAAGAGTCATAAAGTTATTCTACCCTACCAAGAGACAAGTGATGAAATACAAGAATTGATATTGCAGACCAATTGAAAAAGTGTATGATGGAACTCTGGTTGTGGGAACATGTGGAATTTTACCCAGATTATCTTATAATTTTATAAGTTAGTATTACATCACTAATAAAGAAATTTGAAAAAGTGTGTGAGAAATCTAGACAATTTTCTTTTTTAATATTTTATTTATTAGATAGGGACAGAGAGAAATTGAGGTGGGAAGTGGAAATGGAAAGGGAGAGTAGAGAGAGCCCTGCAGTACTTCTCCATGATTCATGAAGCTGTTCCTTTTCAGGTAGGCACTGGTGTCTTTACCAGTGTTACATGTTCATTGTAGCAAGAGAATTCAATTGAATGCATAATCACCGGGCCATGTAGAAATTTCTCTAAAGGACACATAGTGATGGTCTATATACATATAAAAAGGTCTCATTAGAGAAATGCAATTGGCAAACACTTTGAGACTCCAGCACCCAACTGAGAAACTGACCCACATCACCAAAACAGGAAATGACAAGTGTTAATGAAGATGTGGACAGAAAGGAATTCTGGTACACTGTTGGTGCATCCCTTATGGACAACTTTATGGAGAGTCTTAAATCAAGTAAAAATTTTCAGTATACAAGTCTTTCACTTCTTTGGTTAGGCTTATTCTTAGATATTTTATTGATTTTGTTGCTATTCTAAAAGGAATTGATTTCTGGATTTCAATTTCTTCTAACAGTGTTTGCATAGAGGAATGGCACTAACTTTGTAATGTTAATTTTGTAATCTGACACCTTACTGTATTGCCTGATGATTTCCAAAAGCTTCCTGCTGGATTCTTTAGGTGTTTTATGTATACTATCATATCATCTGCTAATAGGGAGAGTTGGACTTCTTCTCTTCCAATCTGTATCCATTTAATTCCTTGCTTCTGCCTGATTGCTATGGCAAGAACTTCCAACACTGTGTTGAACAGTAATGGTGAAAGTGGGCAGCCATGTGTAGTACTTGATCTGGGGGGAAATACTTCCAGTTTTTCACCATTGAGTATGGCTTTAGGTTTGCTATATATAGATTCCACTATCTTCAGGAATTTTCCATTTATTCCCATTTTTTGTAGAAATTTGTTTATAATGGGATGTTGATTTTGTTGAAGGCTTTCTATGCACTATTAATAGAACCATGAGGTTTGGTCTTTCTTTTGTTGACGTGGTGGGTCATGTTGATTGATTTACGTATATTAAACCAAACTTGCTTCCCTGGAATAAACCCCACTTGGTCATGATGAACAATCTTTTTAATATACTGCCTTATCCAGTTGGCTAGAATTTTGTTTGGTACTTTAGGATCTATATTCATCAGAGATATTGGTCTGTAGTTTTCTTTTCTGGTTGTGTCCCTGTCTGCTTTTGTATCAGAGTGATGTTAGCTTCATAGAATCTGGAAGGGAGTATTCCAGATTCTATGAAGTTTCTTCAATTTTCTGGAAGACTTTTAAAAGTATTAACTCTTCCCTTAGGTTTTGTAGAATTCATTTGTAAAACCATCTGGTCCAGGAAGTTTGTGATAACTGTTTCAATTTCATTAGATATGATGGGCCTATTCATATTATATAGTTCCTATTTATTTAAATTTGGAAGTTTGTAGGTTTCTAGAAAATCATCCATTTCTTCCAGGTTCTCTATTCTCTAGCTTGGTGGCGTATTTTTGTTCATAGGAGTCTCACATGATATGTTAAATTTCTATGGTGTCTGTTGTGATATCTCCTCTTTCATTTATGATACAATTTATTTGGGTCTTCTCCCTTTTTTTTTTTTTGAGTCTAGCTAAAAGTTTGTCCTTTTTGTTCAGTCTTTCAAAGAACCAACATTTACTTTTGTTGATCTTTTATATGGTTTTCAATGTTATTTATTTCTGCCTACCTTTAGTTATTTCTGTCCTTTTGTTGCTTTAGGGTTCCTTTGTTCTTCTTCTTCTAGGTCTTTAAGGTGTGCAATCAGGTTGTTTATTTGTGCTTTTTCTGTTTCTTAATGTGTCCTTGTATGGCTATGAACTTCCCTCTCAGTACTGCCTTAGCTGTGTCGCAAATATTTTGATAACTTGTGTCTTAATTTTCATTGATGTCTCGAAACATTTTGATTTCTTCCTTTATTTCCTCTTTGACTCAGTAGTTGTTAAGTAGTGTACTGCTGAGCTTCCACATTTTTGGACTGTTAATAATCTTTTGTTGATTGTTAAGTGTTATTTTAATTCCACTGTGGTCTGAGAAGATGCTTGGGATGATTTCAATGCTCTTGAATTTGCTGATACTGTCTTTGTGGCCAAAAATATGGTCTACCCTTGAGAATGAGCTATGTGGACTTGAGTAGAATGTGTATTCCAGTTTCTTGTGTGAGTGACTCTGAAAATGTCCAATAGTTCCAGTTTATTTATCTCCTTATTTAGCTCCCTCATTTCTTTGCTGATTATCTGCCTGGATGACCTGTCAAGATGAGAGGGTGTGGGTGTTGAAATCCTCTATTATTACTGTGTTGTTGTTCCTCTTTCAGTAAATGTTTGATGTTTTTGGATGGCTTCTCATTGGGTGCATAGATGTTAATAATTGTTAAGTCCTCTTGATTGACTGCTCCTCTGAGCATTAAGTAATGTCCATCCCTATCTTTTAAAATTTTACTTTAAAGTCTATTGTGTCACATATGAGGATAGCTCTTCCTGCCCTTTTTGTGGGCCATTGTCTTATATGATAGTTTTCCATCCTTTCTCTTTGAGTCTGTGTTTGTCTTGTTGAGTTAGGTGGGTTTACTGTAGACAGCATATTGCTGGGTTGTATTTTCTGACCCATCTTCCTACTCTGTGCCTTTTAATAGGTGAATTAAGAACACTGACATTTATTGATATCACAGATTGAATATATTTTAACGCCATTCTTGTAGAATTTTAGAGTGTCCTGATAGATGGCATATTTATGGTGGTCTGACTATTTATAGGAGACCTTTCAGAACTTCTTCCAGGGCAGGTTTGGTGATAGTTGATTCTTTCAACTGTTGCTTGTCTGAGAAGGTTTTTATGCCTCCATCTAGTCTGAATGCAGTCTAGCAGGATACAGTAGTCTTGGTTGAAAGCCTTTCTCGTTGAGTACTCAATAGATAGCTTGCTATTCTCTTCTGGCTTTTAGAGTTTCAGTGAAGAAAGCTGCTGCTAATCTTATAGGATTTCCTCTGTAGGTGACACTTTATTTTTCTCTTGCAGCCTTCAGGATCCTTTCTTTATCCTTGTTCCTTTCCATCGATATGTGATGTGTCTTGGTGTCTTTAAGTCTGGGTTAATTCTGTTTAGGACCCTCTGGGATTCCTGTAACTTTATGTCTTTGATGTTGTCTAGACTAGAGAAGTTCTCAGCAATGATGGCCTGAAGAAGGCTTTCTTCCCTTCCCTCTCTTTTTTCCTCTGGTAAGCCAATAATGGATATATTATTTCTTTTGAAGTCATCCATAGGTCTCTATTGTTTATTTTAGTATCTCCTAATCTCTTTTTAGATCTCTTGCTTCTTTTTAAATTGTCTCTAATTTAATCCTCAATCCTGCTTATTCTGTGTTCAGCTCATTTATTCTATTCTCTCTCCCCTATACTATTTTCTGGAGCTCATCTATTTTGTTACCCTGTTCTGATAACTGTTTTAGCTTGTTCAGCTACTTGTGTTCTTAGCTCAGCTATTTCAGCTTTCAGTTCTCTAATAACCTTGAGATCATTAGTGTTTTCTTCCACAGTCTCATTTGTTGTTTCTGAATTTCTGATAATTTTTTTTTTCAAATTCTTTACTCACTCCTGTGACTATTTCCTGAACTAGCATTTGGATGTTGACCTCATCATTCTGTGATTCAATCTTTGGGGGGCGTTTAGCTGGACATTTGCCATGGTTCATTTCTCTAACATTTTGTCTTTTTTGTTTAACCATTCTATATAGTACGTTATGAGGTCCCTCTCTCAGTACTTTTCAATTACTGATCACTCTTGGCTGATCATTATTGACTTGTGTTTAAGTAAGGTACTTAAAGAGTTCACAGTTGTGGAAATTAACAGTTGTTTCAATATTATTTCAATCCCTGAGTTGGAGCACAGTGGCTGTTAAAGTCTTTTTTTTTCTTTTTCTTCCCTGTAGGCTATGGGAGCCTGAGGGCTTTTAAACTATAAGTAGGCTTCTTAGCTTAACCACTCGTTCCTGACCAAGAGATAAAGCAGGGTGAGGGAGAAATAATACAGTGGTTATGCAAGGAGACTCTCACACCCTAAGGATCCAAAGCTCTGGGTTCAACTCAGCTTCTCTGC